>NC_050604.1:18838055-19138055 GCF_013368585.1 Megalops cyprinoides
CCGCTTGCCCCTGCTCCCAGCTTCCCCCCCCCCCCCCCCCCTCCCCCTCTCTCTCCCCCTCTCTCCGTGGGGAAGGGGCAGAGCCATTGATTTATGTCTCATACATATTAACAGCTGGGAGGAAGGGAAGGACGCCTGGCGTGCGGGGAATTAAAGTCCCCTTAACAAGAGCGCTCCAGGACATCGTCTGACCCGGGCTAATGCAGCCTCCATAAATTTGAGAGGGGCGGTCGGCAGCCAAACATGGAGACTGTTTTTGGGGCCGTGTAATAGAAACAGGAGTCAGAGACCAAAGGGGGGGGGGGGTTATACGGCAGAGCAAGGGAATAGGATTTCAAATAAAAAATGATAGCAAAAGATAATGGAAGCAATTTAATAAACTCCTCAGCCTGGCAGGATACACCCCCCCCGCACACACACAGAGCAAACAGAGACAAATGCAATTACAGAGTGTTACTGCGAGGGTGTGTGAGACTGTGTACAGGGACGGCCTCCTCGTACACACCGAGCCTAACGCGTGCAGTCATTTAGCCCTGCTTTATAGCCCTGCTTAATGAAATCGTACTGTTTGCGGTAATGAAGTGTAATGAAAGTTTACATAATCTCCATTGATCAGAGTCTAGCTTGTATCAGCAGCTCAGACAGTGGTGCCATCTGTAACACTACCTGCGGCTCTGCGGAGCTCCGGTGGGGGCTCGTGGTGAGCCGGGAGTGAGCCCTTTGGGGGGGGAGCACTGAAGTGAAGCATTCTGGGTAATTGACTAGAGCAACAGATGGAGGCAAGGCCCAGGGCACTCGTATTTGCGGCTTTTATGTCAGGTGAGGTAAGCCTGGAATTACGAGTAGCCCTTCCCTTTACAGCTCGAATGAGCTCAGACGCTAGCTGACACTTCCTCGTGTCTGATGGGAAGAATTTAGATAGAGAGAGAGGGCGAAGGAGGGAGGAGGAGGTGCCGTCATACGGCCTGATGCAGGAACGAGCAAGCCGCTGTCTGCCACCCAGAGCTCCGGCTCTTCCTTTGTCTGCCAGGACAGGGAGCGTCAGATGATACCGGTTCTCAGAGTCTTTTTGTCCCCTTCCTGCTGCGGTGACTGTCCCCCCTGGTGGCTGCTGCTCCTTGGTGCTGCAGTGCTTCGGTGATAGATGGACATTTAAAGAACAGCGTTAATTATTTCACAGGGGCAGGTCAGCCTACATGCTGGTACCTGCGGTGGAGCATTCACATCAAAGTGTTAAAATCCAAAATTCTATCAGATATCAGCGGCGGACAGTGTGCCAGCTGCCTTGCTCTGAGAGCTTTGATTTCATCGTGGCCCAAAGGGACAGATATCTGATATCAAATATCTGAACTGATGGTGTCTCTGTGGTAAGTGAATCCAGGGGGGAAAAACAAATGAAATTAGAGGCCTTAGCTGATAGAGTGGGGGGTGGGGGAGGAGATCTTTGAGCTGGAGCAGGCAGCGGGGAGACAGAGAGCAGGGCTTTATTGCACCAAGATATCTGCGCAGTGTGGAATTATGGGTGGGCTCACTGAATAATGCAAACGCCTGGGTACGACTTCATGTGCCAAGGCGAGGACTGAAAAATAGCAAAATTCATTTCAGCACTGCCAAATCACAGTCTGACATCAGCTTGTTACCTGGTTTTTGTTTGCTGCGGTCAACTAAATCACATTTCCTCCCACATTCCACCTGTGCACAAGAAATCACTCAGAAGTGCCTGCTCAATATGTATCACAGACACACTGAGCACTCACTATTCCCTGGTACCAACTACATCTCCCATGATCCTTCGTGCTCTCCTCATATTCGGTGGCAGTCATAAAAAGTAGAATGATACTGCAATGCTGTACCGCTGCTATTAATATAACTACAGTGACCACTTTTGCTGCAGCCTTTTTCCTCGCGTCTGCTACATCTTGGACATCCACTGCTACAGTACCTCTGCAGTATTTCCTGTCCATAATATATGGACAGGGTGAAGAGGAAGCAATAAAAGGTACACACTGGTGGTGTGTGGGATCCTCACTAAAGGCCAGTATATTAAAAATGATACAGCTGAGCAGATTTTTTACTTCAAGATCTGAATGAGTGCAGCTTTTTGTAAATGTAGCACCTTCATCAAATAAGTCCATCCAGTACCATGCGTCATTCTTTGCAATTTAGTTACAAATGCAGCGGTTACTCTCTGCGATTATGTTGTGAAGGGTGCGCTACGTGGATAACTCCCTGTCAATCCCAGCAGTGATTTAGCTTGTGGTGCAGAGGCCTGAAGCTGGTGGAACTGTTCCCTGGACGGCACTTAACTAGTTCCCGCCAACGTGGGCTCATTTGTCAGCGGAGGCAGGCACGCGTTGCAGTCGGTGTGCGGTTCTGTTTTTATAAGCTCTGCCTGTCGTCGGCAGCTGCTGAAAACCCGAGCTCCGCATTAAATCAGAAGGGGACATGCTTTTAACGCGGTGGATTGAGTTGTTAAAATGGTGTCCTGCGCGGACCTGTAGCGATCCATCAGCACGATCGATCCAGCGCGAGCCATCAGTCAAATCGATATTGACTGGATTTTTATGATAGGTCTCAGATGATGCGCAAATATGGATGAACAAGTTGAACCTGTGTTAACCTCTTGTTTCTCTTTCGGCATACTGTTTCTTGTAGTTTTACCTTACAGAAGCAAAGGATTACCATCAAACTGTTATTCATACTTAGTGGCCTGCAGCACAGTAATAAACTAAAGTGTACCCACAGTAGTGTCAGTAAACACTCTGGCCAACAGCAAGACTTTTCAACCAACGTATGTGTAACCATATATCTATGAAGAGATATAGCATCGAACGATGACAGTTGAAAAGCTTATTTTCTTAACAAGTGTGTGTTCCTCTGTGCAAATGGCATTTTTGTGTTTGAGCTCCAGAGGAGATTCCACCATGAATAGACTTAGGTTTTAATACAGAGGTTGACCACTCTACTACGGTCTGCTACATGATTGTAAAACCTTGCATTTCCTAGCCAACCCAATTCTCCATTAATGGTTTAACCCTTTACCTTCATGCTTGGGCCCTGATTTGCGTGCATGAGCACACACATGCACAAGCACATGCGTGCACGAACTAACAGTTCAGCCTCCCTCTCTGGCATTAATCTTTGATCAGACCTATTGAATAATTAATGTTTTTCTTCCTTTTTTTATTCGCCCCTTGTCGTCTCAAAAGTCCTTTCCATTTAAATGAAGAAGCTGATTAAATCCCCCCTCTTGGTTGTGTTTTATTCATTTAAGGAAGTGTTTATTAAACAGGAAATGTGCATGTGTGTGTGTTTATCTCCCAGAACTCCGTGTTTGGCAGCGAGGGAAGAGATTGTGATGTTCTGATGCTCCAATATGGGCAGACGCCACACCGGAACTTTGTATCCTCCTGAGAGCTCCCGTAAGTACATCCACTGTATCTGCTCTCCTGACCTGTTCATCAAACCACTTTAAGAGAGAGACCCTCGTAGAGAACATTCATTTGCATGTGTGCTTGTGTATGTGTCTGTGTGTGTTTGTGCGTGTGTCCACACATGCGTACATGTGCCTGTTTGCATGTGTGTTTGTGCTTGTGTGTGTACACTTGCACGTGTGTGTACATGCCTGTATGTGCCTATGTGTGCGTGAGCATGCAGTCGTCTTTATGAAGCACGTGAGCGATTATTTCAGCCTTGTGTTCTTTGTCTTTGTAAAGTGGGCAGTCAGAAAACTGCTATTAGACCATACTGGCACAGAGACCTGTCCTGCCCTTGCTAAGTGCTGCCCCCTGGGTATGCAGCGTGGAACTGCAGCGGTGCTGTGCAGTGAGGGGAGTAGAATCTACACAGCACACTGACTGCTTAGTCGAGCGCAGCGGTGTACCTGGCATCCTAAACCCCAAAGAGAAAAGTTTGTTTGTTCGCTCCAAGAGAACTCTGAAGTCTGTATCTGAGAGGCAGATCTAAACACATTTGTTTTTCTCTTCAAAACTTTTTGTTTGCCATATTTAGAAACCAAATTTACTGAGGTGAATCTTTGTCTGTACCCCTAAGGTAAACATTAAAGAGAGGAACATCTGTTTGTTCCCTCCTCCCCCTGGCTCTGGAATAAGGAGACTTTTTTGAGTTTCTCTGCCCATGTCTCTGAGGTGGCAGTCTGTTTCTCTGCTTCAGCCCTGAGGATGTAGCTTTCCTCTTATCGTACCTCTCTGTGATTGGCTCAAGCGTACCACATGCAGTATTTGAACCAATCAGTGGACGGTACACATTGTGTGCAAAGGGAACAGTCACACCCCTCCCTTCATCACTGTTGCTGCCTGTTCAGATCTGTGTATTACTGAAGATGGAAGGATTCACTGCTTTACTTTCTCATGTTGCATAGTAAAGCTGTATCTTCACTGCATCTATTCATTTGTGTATATTAACGAAAAAAAAAAACTTGAAGTTGGTCAAAAATTTCAGATGGTCTGTTCAGCGTTATCTCTGGGACTTTTCCCAGGCTGATAAATTGGATTAATTTCCTAAATCTCTAGTCTGAATCTGGTATTACCAGAACTTAACAGATACCATTTTTATCTTGCTTTCTTTGAATCTGCAGTTAAACTTCTGAGGGTAAGAAATCTTAGAGTGCAAGAATTAGAAATGTTTGGCAATTATGTACACACCATTGCTTTTGTGGTTGCAGAACCCTTTCCTAGTGGAGTATCACACAGAAACACTTGTTGTCACTACAGAAGCTGTTCCAAGTCTGAAATGAAAACATGACTAGGACCTGTTTGCCAACTGTGACTCCTTGTTGTAAGGATGAGAACTATGTGTGTGCAGTATTTTGAATCAAAGATTAATTTGAGAATTGATAGCATGCCAGTCAGTGGAACAATTATTCAGGATGACCAATTTCCTGTGACTGATCCATGGAGACTCAGTGTCTGTGAAGCATCTCACTGCCTGCAGTGGATTCATCCTCTTTAAGCTCAGTTCTGTACAATTAGATGCCCATTTCCACAAGCTGAAGGGAAAACATTGAAACTATAGGGGTTTTCTGTGAGGAAGGTATTGCACAGGAGTGGGGCAACATACTTAGTCTCCCGCTCTAACATATTCCAGTTTAGGCATCCCACTGTGTGGATGTATGTGTTTATGTGTATATCTGTGTGTGCATGTGCGTACAATGCCTCAACCTTGAAATCTCATGTGGTGCCGTGACTAAGGGTGTCTGTGTGTTCTAATCAATTCCAACACTGGCATTCAGAAGAGGCTGCATAAGTATACAACACATGGTGAATAAACCGCTTATAACACGTAAATAAAGCATATGCCACACATAGTGGCTAGCAGTGCTGCTTAGCCAATACCAGAGGAATGTTTTATGAACAAATACCAACACATATTTTCTCTGCTCTTTCTGTGTTTGAAAATGGGAATTCATTTTTTAATCATCCATAGATTGGTAGAAAAGACATTTGGAAGGGTATTTATGATACACAAATGTAACCTAATCTCAACTGAGCAAACATGCTGGAGTTTACATTATGCTCTAAGGTCATCATTTGTCAGGACAGGAGAGGAAAAGAAATGAGTGGCCTGTGGGTGCTGGCCTCACCGCATCAAAAAAGCCTCGTTGATCTCTTTTCGGTGTCATGACTTTTTCTTGCCTTTCTTTTTGTGTCTCTTTCTTTCTGTTGCTTCAGTTTCCACTTCCTTGAATCCTCTTTTTTTTTTCCTCTCCCTGTCACTGTTTATTTCTGTGTTCACTTTGAATGACAAAGATCACAACACATCATGGCAAAAGAGAATGTAGTTATTGATTTTGTGGCTTACCGGCCATTCGCCATTACCATGGTTTCTAGGTAAATGCCCAGCTGTCAAACAGAAAGGCCCTACTAGTTCTGTCATTTCTGTCAACTCTCATACAGATATACTTGGTAGTGTTATGTTACTGTAACATAATGCACACAAAGCTAACTTTGAATCATGTTCCTAAATGTGTGTGCTCAAATGTTACATGACGACCAATAAAGACTTCAATGAACTGGTGATGTACCTTCACTTTATTTGTGACAGTATTTTACTATGAAATCAAATGAAATGCTGTCATATCTATATAAAATGAAACCAAGTAATTGAATATGGAATGAAAATGTAATAAAAACTATTCTACCAGTCATGCTCTTGGGTTGTTTTCCTGTTTCAGTTTCATATCTTGTTTTTAATTGCTTTAAATCATCCCTCTTTTCAGATTTGAAATAATAACCTCTACCCAGTTCTCTGGCTTGAGTTCCGCCACCCAGAGATTCATGTCTGAAGTACTTCCAGGTCAGAAGTCCCTCCGTCCCACTCGCTCTCTTTTTTTTTATTTTTGCTGTGATGCTGATGGGCAGGCGCAGAGATGGTGTGACCTGTCCCCACATTAACCCCTGTTATTTGCATACTGCGGTACTGTGGTCAGCTGTATGAGAAAACCTAGCACTTCCTATAGGTTCTAGGTTTCTGTAGGCTAATTCCACAGCAGTTTATGCCGTTTTGTGTCTCCCTGACTGTGTCCAAAATTATGACGTCCGTCTTCTGTCTTGGGGTGGGCATTGTGAGGTGATTGCCATTGAGGCTTCTGATTGGCTGGTAATAAAGGGGAATTCTTATACCAGTTCTTATTCTAGTGGTTAGACAGCATTATACAGCAGGTTCCGCCCATTTCTGCTGACACTATGTGTCACACTCCTTACACCTGATTGATTTAAATTGTTTGCCCGCCATCCAGCCAAAAAGACAAAGTTCAATAAACACGATCAATCGTCCTCTAAATTTAAATGTAAAAATTTAAATGCTCCCAGACCAGTGAGATATTTCTAATGTATATATGAAAGGATGAGTTTTCTGGTTTTAAAAAATTATGCTGGTTAGGGTTTGTCCTGATTTCCCATTCAGACATATTCTAACTGGATATTTGTGTCAAACTGGACTCCCATCTCTTTCAAGCTGAATGTAATTAATTGAGTAGCTAAACTGCAACGCTCACTGGTTTCTGTGGCTCCCCCCGCAAACTCCCTGCTCCCTCTCAGCGTGGCTACATGAAAGCCCACCGATTTAACATGAGAGAGATGGAAAAAGCTTTGAAAATGACCTCCCCTCTGAGCCTTTAGCCCTCTGAGCGCAGAGCGATCACATATCGGCCCCCTTTCCGCAGGACAAGTATGGGCTCAGCTGTGGGCTCTTAGCAGACTATGAAAGAGCTTTCTTAGGCTCTGCCTGGGCCGTGTTAGTTTTAACGTGGTATGGAAACAAAAACAAATATCCAAGCATTTTCCCTCTAAAACATCTTTGATCCTTTCATTACATTATGCTGTTTGCTTAGCAGATACTGCTGTCCAAGGCTTTTACTTTTTAACTTTAGTCAGTTTATACAGCTGCATAGTGTATGGGTGCTATGAATTCCTTTGGTTCATACTGACGTTCATCCCATTGTCACAGTTTTGATTTGGTTCTGGTGGAAGCTCAGATTGTTATCTAATGAGTGTCTAAACGTCTTCTCTTCCCCAGTGGATCGCTCCTCAGCCATGATGTCAGTGTGTGTTCCGTCGTCTCACGGCAACTCCTCCTCAGTAGACATGGCCAATCGCAACGGCCCCACCGCCACCCCACCCACATCCCTCAGCCTTCGATCCTCCCACAACCAGCTGCTCAGCAGCGACGTCAACAAGCAGGGCGTCCCCGAGGCGCAAGGCTCCTCCACGCCACCCAAATGTCGTAAGAAGTACGCCCTGACCAGCATTCAGAGCGCCATGGGACTGAGTGACCCAGCCGCCGGCACCGCCATGCAGGGGGGCACCGCGCCACCCCCTTCCTCCGCAAACCCAAAACTGGCCAAGAACGGTGCCAACCAGCTCCGCAAGGCCGCCGAGCAGCTGGACCACAACAGGAATGCGACCAACGGCAACCTCAACGCCGTGACTGAGGACGGCGATGGCCGTGACGTCATCGCGGAGAAGCTGGACGGAACGGAGAACAAGAGCGCCCCCAGGAGGACCAAGAGCTTCCTGGAGTACTACGCCGAGGAGGACCTCGCCGGCTGGCCCAAGGAGGACGACCTCACCCTGCCGCTGCTGAACGAGGGCCGCCACCCTCCCCCTCCGACGCCCCCCAAACAGCCCAGCCCCGAGGACGTCCCCCTGCTGTCCGCGGCCTCCTCTTCCTCCTCCAGCCCCGACACGAAGAAGGACCGACCGAGGACCGGGGCCAAGACAGACTGCGCCCTCAACCGCATCCAGAACCTGGCGCCCAGCGACGAAGACTCCAGCTGGACCACGCTGTCCCAGGACAGCGCCTCTCTCAGCTCCCCGGAGGAAACAGGTAGCTTTCACCACTACTCAAGTCCTTATGCCCCAAACTCCTGTTCGCTGTGTCTGCTGGTGTTCAGTTCCTGTACAACAAAGCTGCTACGACTAGCTGCTTCAGTATTGATAGCTCCTGTTCAAATGGCTAAACACAGTGGCATGCGGCGTTTGCAGCCTTAATTGTGTGTGTTTTGAGGCCGCTGCTGCAGAGCTGGTTCACAGTGTGGGGATAAGAATAGCATGTCTCACTGCATCACGCTGAATTGTCCTACATAGACAGGTGAGAAAATACAGATGTCTGTTGGAGGCTTGAAGTGTTGGTCAGGCGGATGGTTCAGACTCAGAGCTGTGCCCTCTATTCTACTGGGGATTGTGTGTCTTGTTTATGTGACGTGATCTCCTAGAGTCCACTGGTTTTATGACATGACCACGACAGCAACCTTGTCACATTTAAAGGAAGACAGTGGAACTGCTTGGTTGGCTGCCTTCACAAACTGAAGAAGCGATTCTTACCATCTGAATGACAATGTGCAATATATGTGTGGGAGAGAGAGAGACAGAGAGAGGTGGCCCCCCCTTTACCTGCTGCTTGGTACAGCTGGTCATTTATACCCTCTGTGGAGACTCAGACAGATTCAGTTTAACTCTCAGTGTGAGCACATCATTAACAGCACACAGTCAGTGTATAACACTGTCAGATTCATCAGAATATTGTTAGGAGTAGTACATAGTGGTAAGAAGTGAACCAACCGAATAAAAGTACTGACATTGCACAGTGATTTCACGGTAACCTTTTTTCTGTCTCTGTCTCTGTTGTTGCTCCAAAGTCTCCACGGTGTGGACCACTGAGGCTGAAAGATATATGGGACCTTATGCATACCTAAACATGAAAGAACCAGGTGGTGTTTTTGGTAAATGGGTCTGCCAATACTATGCCAGCTCTCTTTTTGACACCCTTTGGCGTGCTCAAAGGAGGGCGGGAGAGGTGCACTCAAATTCATCTGTTGAAAGGAGTGTGATGGGATTGGTGGTTATTGTCACAGCATTATGACCCGGGGGGTGTGGCAGGTTGGGGCTGGTGGGTGCTGAGTGGTGCGAACTCTCTCTGTCACACAATTCAGTGGCCCAGTGTGGGGTCCTGGGAGTGTGTGAGAGTTCTGTGTGTGTTCTTCTGAGCCTCTGTGCTTATCAGACCGTGCTGTTGTTCTTTCTGCTGTGCGTGCGTGGGTCACTGACGGGTGAGCCGGTCAGGAGCAGTGAAATAACAGCGCATAATAGCATAACATGAGGTGTAATCTTCATTTAAGCCCCCTGGAGACTCTCTCAGGAAATAACTCCTGAGTCTTTCTCAGGAGCGGCCCGGGGACGCATAAACCCCAGCTGGGCCGAGCGGTGCTGTGTGATCCCGCAGGTGCTTCCTGATGAGGCCGCAGGCCTCGGTCCGGCCCTCCTGCTCACGTACTTAGAGCAACGGAAACAAATCCCATTTCCCACACACAGCGTGAGGAGCAGGTGCCCCTAAACCAGGGAAAGGTCACACGCAGAGCCTCCATGTTCTGAGGAGTCCTGGCGTTACCTCTGGGTGTGTGCTAAATGAGCACTTTAGCGATCAGGGTTGATGGGTTGTTCATCGAATGTTGTTCAGTTGTGCGATCTTTTGGTAGTTGTCTGTAAGTGTAGCATGATGGTAAGGAGCCGAACTCGTAACCGACAGGTTGCTGGTTCAGTTCCTCGCTGAGGCACTGCTGTTCTACCCTTGGGCAAGGTGCTTAACCCAGAATTGCCGCAGTAAATATCCATATAACTGGGAAACGTAAAAAATTGCTACCTATATAAGTTGCTCTACATGAGAGCGTCTGCTAAATGCCAATAATTTAATGTAATGTAAGTCCTTTGTGGTAGGACTGTGTAGGCAGAGGTGTGTTTGTGCTAATCAGTCGATTACAGCAAAGGTATTTCTTGAACATGTCTTGTTAATTTGTGCCTTTTTAATCAGCACAGCTTTGACATTAGCCGTTATCTGGCCAGCAAGGGCGTGCTGCAGGTGCAGGGAGTTTGGGGTGCGCCAGGAGCATACGGATCTCCGAGACAGGGGCGTGGAAATAATCATTCTGATTAAAACCACAGTCTGCTGGATCAATGCCTGCCCTCTCTCTCACTGCAATGCACCGGCAGAGAGGAACAGGCCTGTGTGGTGTGGGGGGGGGGACGGACCAGCACATAAATATTTACAATGACAGGCAAGGAGCCAGGAGAGCTGTCAGCTACGCCCTGAAAAATAATTATCCAGCAATTTCTCAGATTAAAGTTTTAGCCTCCCCGAAGAGGGGGGAAACTTCTTCTCGATTTGTTCAGCGTCACGGACACATCCTGAGCACCGCACAGCGAAGCGGAATGAGTTTCACTGAATACATTAACATACTGAAGTTCAGCACAGCACTCCCAAGCACACAAACATGTGAGCGCACACATACAGGGACGTACTGTGTACAAGCACTCAGACACACACACACACACACACACACACAAACAGGCAAATACGCACAAACAGGGACATACATATGTGTACAGACAAGCACCCAGACACACACACAAACAGGCAAATACGCACAAACAGGGACATACATATGTGTACAGACAAGCACTCAGACACACACAGGCACACTCACTCACTTGCACACACACAGACACACACAAACACACTCACACATGCTCATTCTGTGATTTGTTTATGGGCGTCCCGTGCCAGGCATATTGGGAAAGGCATTTGTCTGCCTGGTCGATATGCAGTATTTTAAGGCGGTTGGGTGGCGGAGGAGGGGGTGGAGACTCGGTCTCCGGTGAGGGTGGGGGGAGTGGGTGCGTGTGTTGGCGGGGTGGGGGTTTGTCGTATTTTCCTGGTCGGGCAGTGCTGCAGGGGGGTAATTAAGGTAATGCGTGGTCTGTTTGGGATGTATCAGTCAGTGTGTGGCGGAGGGGACCGGGACTCTGGGGGAGCGGGGTCGAGGCAGGAGGAAAGATGCTGCTGAAGAGACGCCCGAGGGGAGGAGGGGGCACACTGTGTGAGTACTGGGGGGGGGGGGGGCAGCGTGGCTCTGTCCCGCACTGCTGGGTGCAGCTGGGGTGAGAGGTTTATGAGTCAGGTTAACTTATTTTATTATTGGCTATTATATTTAAGCTGTGTGGACCTAGAAGCCTAGAGGGCGACCCAGGCGGTTGCCTTGGGATGTTGAAGGTGGGGTTTTGATCCTCACTGTTGTGTTGAGTTTTGTGCTTCCAGGAAGCTGTGGGACAGGGGAGTGATGTGCTGCCTGCTTCGATGCAGTCTGTGAGAGGTTAGGGGCCTTGTGTTGGATAAGCAGTGTGCTTTGCTGTATAGACTGACTGGTGCTGTCTGTTGGACTGCTTCCCATGCTAGTGACTAATGATAAAATGTGTTTTTTTGGGGTTGCTATATTGTGCCTTTTTTTTTTTTAAAGAAATCTCCTGAAGTCCTGACTCTCGTGTGTGTGCGTGCATGTCCGCGTAGGTGGTTGTGCTCGTTTGTGCATGTGTATGTGTGCATGTTTGTGTGCATGGAGCGGGTGAAAATGTCTTGGGACTCTGCTGCACTTTAAATAGGATCTCACCTGTTGGCTGGGTGTGTCAGGCTGAGCTCTGCTGTACGCTGTTCAGGGCAGGGATTGGAGAGGGTGTTTGCGGGTCAGATTCTTTCTTGTTTCTGTTGATGCTGTCTTTCCTTAACGTGCTGCGCTATGTGTGTGTGTGTGTGTGTGTGTGTGTGTGTGTGTGTGTGTGAGTATATGTAAATGGAGATCACATGTGTGAAGTGAACAGTGTGAGTGTCCCGGGGTGTGCTGATAGCCTCCCCCGGCCCCGACTCTGACATGCCCGCTGTGAGCTCAGCTCTCTGTGTATTTTCTCACCTCACAGCTAACCCTGCTGATATGGCGATCGTGCTGAAAAAGTTCATTCTCAGCAGTTCCTGCAGATATTCTTCGTTCTGAAGAAACAAAGTGAATTGTGATTGTTTCTGGGAGTGTTGCTTCTGCTTCCTTCCCTCTTGTGTGGTCAGGTATTCTGGGTCTCTTCTCAGAGTTTTGCTCCTGCAAATGATTGCAGTTAGAAAATTGTGAATTAATTTGTTCTGGGTACATGCGTAATTTATACTTGCATAGAACCCGGGCATACAACGCCAGGGACAACACAAATTCGTGTATTAATGAATGCAGACTGTACACAAAAGCGGATACAGCAGAAGGAAGCTCATTGTTCTTCTGGGGTCGATATCTGGTGGAGTGTCAGGTCTCCAGCATCCGCTTGAAAAGTCCTTGTCAGCCGAAGGAGAGAAGATGCAAAGATCAGTGGTGGAGGCAGATAGAGCTTTCTCTAGTTGTGTATGGTCACAAGGAAGCTGCACCTTCTGTCTCTGTGTATAGTGGTCAACTGTCAGCTGTCAATCATTGAAGCATTGCCTCCTGATCCTCGAAGGGGTGGGGCCAGAAGGCCAGGTTAATGAATTGCAGTGGATCACAGACAGTTGAAGAGCAGCCACTCACACATGTGCATGAAAGCACACACACACACACACACACACACTCACACACACACAGGCAGATCAAGGTCTGCCCTATCTGTTGCAGAGTGGACTGTATGGACATCAGCTAAACCAAGGGAAGGAGGTAGGCAGGACTTTAAGTCTAGTCTGTCTTCACATGACGCACATGAGCTGTCATCTTTTCATGAAGGCAGATCAGCTGAATATAACTCTTTATCCATTTGAGTCTCCTTGTTCTGAAAGTGACAAGCTTTGTAGATGTTTGCTTCCCATTATGCTGAGACGTCTCTCTCCCTCAGTCCCCCGGAGTGGCTCTGGTGGTTAGCGTCTTCTGGCTGGAATCCCCCATGCAGCAGTGCTCAGAGGCGGGCGTGACCACAGGCAGGCGGGTTTAAGACAGTGACAGACACTTAGGGGTGAAATCCCAGAAGCAGCCAATGTGTGGAATGGAAGCCTCCCAGCCAAACTCATTAAGCGTTTACTCCACGGCCTGTGATAGTTCTGCTTTCCTTCCCCGAGTTTAAAAGGGAAAAAAACGGCCAACACAATTAAGAATGGAGCAGGATGCTAATCACCCAGCTCTTGTGGGCAGGCCGAATGCTTCATTCTCTGCCTAGAGGCTAATTAACAGTTTCACAGCTGCTTGAAGGCAGTAATCCTGAAGCACCTCCACCAGCCTCTGCAGACCCTGCCTGGAGGCTGGAGAGGGCACGCTCCTGGACGTCTGGAGTTTGGCGATAAACGAGTTCACGTGGCACCCTCTTCTCCGGACGTGTTTACCCATAAGCGCCGGCCGCAATCAGAAGGATGACGGCGCGTTCTAATTTTAGATAAGGTGAAATAATCCCCCGGAGGCGGCCGAGCTGCAATATGATGAAGCCGTCCTGCGCTCAGATTTCACTCGATAAGTACAGGAAGGAACGTGTGCTGTGGGGGAGCGGAGGGGGGTTCTGCTAGCTGGATCGGTGACCAGGCAGCCGCTGGTCTGCGCCCTGAGAGGGACACTTACGTCCCCCTCATTAGCAAGGCATTTATCCTGAAATAGGTCCTGGGTAGGGATGTCCAACAAGAAAACGAATGGTCATATTCTAAATATATAATGGAGCTTCCCTAGCGCACTTTAATCAGTGGTATGTAGTGTGATGCTGGTTGCCAGCTGGTTGACCTCTCTGAGACTCGGTCTGAAGGCAGTGGAGGGGATTCTGGAGGATTCTGAGGCAGTGCTGTGTCTCTGTGTTTGTGTGAAGTCATTCCTGACTCAAGTGTTCTGGCTCAGGTAGGTTAGCAGTCTGTTGTGAAACCGTGAGCCGGGTTTCACACTCTCTGGTTAGGACCCTCAGACCTCCCCTGGTTAAATGCTGAACCAGAGCCAAAATGGCCGCTCGCGGGCGCGTGAGGAGTTCGAGTTTGTCACGTGCACTGCAGGTGGAGCTTACAGGACGGGTCCCTGGTTCGCCACCCCGTGTGTGAGCGTGCTCTCATGCTCGGATGCACTGACAGAGATCCGGATGCTTCTGCGGGTCCCCTGCCACCCTCACAATCACAGTCACAGTCACGTCCCTGTTTGTGTTTGAGTGTTTGTTTACTGCTTGTCTCTATCGTGCTGTGTTTTCGTGCCTGTCTGTTACATATGTTTGATGTTTTTGTCCTTGTCTGCTGCTGCTGCTGTGTGTGTGTGTGTGTGTGTGTGTGTGAGTGCGCGAGTGTCCTAATTTTTCTGTTGTATGAAGTGCAGACTTGGCTCTTTTTCTCTTTCACCCTCTTTCTCGCTCTTCCTCTCTCTCTCTCCCTCCTGCTCTCAATCTCTCCCTCTCTCTATCCCTCTCTCTCTCTCTCTCTCTCCCTCCCTCCCGCTCTCTCTTTCTCACTCTCCCTCTCCGGCGGAGGTCACATGACTCTGTGCTGGGTGATACCGCAGGAAAGATGATCTTCAGGTTGCTACGACAACAGAACGTGCTCGGAGGGAAGGACGGTTCCGAATGACCGACTCCGCGTTCGGCTCGGCACTGCTCCCCGGCCAGGCGGAGGAGGCGAGTTCTGCGTGACCCAGACGGGAAGTCTGCCTCGTCGCCGCGCCGGCAGGAGTTTAGCAGGGCGAGGACAGTGGGGGGGGAAGGGGGGGGGCGGCGATCCCGCGGGCACGCTCGGCCCTGTCCGCCCGCGTTTCGGCCGACGCCGCCGGCCCGCTGCCCGCTTCGGTCATGATGCTGGGAAAAGACTACATGCTGGCGATTGTTATTGTCAATTACGAGGGTAGGTACCGTGCGGCTGCCGCCGCTGCTGCTGCCGTCGTCGCCTTTGCGGTGTGCATGCACAGTGACGCCGATGAGAGCGCAGCTTTGCAGGGCGACGGAGGGGGGTGTGTGTGTTGGTGGGGGGCTGGGAGGAAAGTTTAGCGAGTAGCGGAGGGACCCTGGGGCCGGGTGGGGGATGGAACCCCCTTCGGTCGGAGCTCCGGCGGGGAGACAGCTTTACGGCCCCCTTCCCTCCCCCAGCCCCCCACCCCCACATGCTTTATGGTCTGCGGAGAAGAGGAGCGCGGTGCCGAGGCTGGGAGAGCGGGACACGAGCACAGCATACAAACCGGCTGCAAATACAGAGACGTAATGGAGATTTACTGCACTCACGGCACAGAGGGAGGCAGGTGCCGCGCTAAATCATACAGCTCACTCGCTCCGCGGCTGCAAGCAGGGCTGTGTGTGTGCGTGTGTGTGTGCGTGTGTGTGTCAGTGTGTGTGTCAGTGTGTGTGTGTGCGTGTGTGTGTCAGTGTGTGTGTGTGTGTGTGTGTCTGTCAGTGTGTGTGCGTGTGTGTCAGTGTGTGTGTGTGCGTGTGTGTGTCAGTGTGTGTGTGTCAGTGTGTGTGTGTCAGTGTGTGTGTGTGCGTGTGTGTGTCAGTGTGTGTGTGTGTGTGTCTTTCTGTCAGTGTGTGTGCGTGTGTGTCAGTGTGTGTGTGTGTGTGTGTCAGTGTGTGTGTGTCAGTGTGTGTGTGTGTGTGTGTCAGTGTGTGTGTGTCAGTGTGTGTGTGTGTCAGTGCTTATCACAGTGTACACTGCACTGTGTGTAAATGTGTCTTCTTGCCTGGACGTCGTGTGTGTGTGTTTGTGTGTGTATATGTGTGTGTGTTTGTGTGAGCAATTGTTCATTAGTTTTTACATTACTCCTCATCAGCACCCCCGCCATTCCCCTCAGATCTGCGGGTGTTGTCTGATAGCAGCTCTCCTGAGTGAGCTGTAGCGTTTCCCTGATGACACCCCCACCCCACAGCATCCTCTGCAAACTGCTGCTCAGTCCGGGCTTGTAGGTCGAGGCCTGGAAATAGGCAGGCAGCAGGAGAATACAGCAGCCTCAAAAAAAAAGAAACCCAGTGCTTTCCTACTGTGACCCATTTCCACTCTCTCTCTCTCCTCCCCTCTCAGCTCCCTGCTTTCCCAGCATCCTCCTCTGTCCCTCCCCCTGTAGGGAATACATCCTCAGGGAGGTGAAGGTGAAGGCCTTAGCTGTCATGGCCCCTTTTCCCTCTGGTAGAGTGCTATGCACATGTGTCCATGAGACAGCAATGTCAGGGTTTGGCCTCTTAGTTGTCTGAGCCTGGAAGAAAAAGGACTGCAAAGTAATTTTGAGCTTGACAAAATTGTTGGGTTGTCTGCTTCGGATTGAAAGAAGAATGGTGTGTGACATAAGCCATATGCTGTTTTTATTGATCGTTAAATTTAACAGCTCTGTAAAAAGTGCTCACTGTTAAATATGGGAGATGTGAGAGAGATGGTCAGGAAGGGTGTATCAGTTACAGAAGCAGGGTGTGGGCAGCCCCGTTCCCTGGGCTGTGGCAGCAGTGGGAATATCACGATCACCTGCAGGCACTGATAAACACCACAGGCTGTACCTGGGCGAGTGAATGTGTCTGTTTGTTCATACCGTGCGTGTCTGTGTGCTTGTATCCCCCGGATCTCTGAGTGGTGCATCTGCAAAGCATTGCCTGATTGAATCACGCACCCCTGCAGAATTCTGTGGTCCTGGCCCCCCTGGGGTTATGTCTCTTTTATCAGCTGCCCGGTTTCCTCTCTCTCTCTCTCTCTCTCTCTCTCTCTCTCTCTCTCTCTCTCTCTCTCTTTCTCTCTTTCCCTCGAGGAGGGCGTGTGAAATATGGGTGGCTGTAGAGGACTGAGCTCCTTGGCTGTGGTTTTCTGGCCTGGTCAGCAGTCCCAGTCCCTGCAGCCTTCACCACATCCTGCCAGATTTGTCATTTACTCACCACTGCTGAAACATCCGGCCTTTGGTGCAGAGTTTGGAGGAACGGTTGCCAGATTTTCTGGATCCCCTCACACTCTGCGGAGTCTGGTTCTTTTATGCCACCTGTAGAGGGGCGGTGCAGGCAGGGCCCTGAAATACGCCATAGCCAATGCCATCAATCACCCCTCTTTTCCTCAGCCCACAGTCTTAATTGAATTTGAGTGCTTAAACATGAAATATGTACCTCCTGTTTTTCAGAGCTGCAGCTGTGTCAGCCGATCCAAATAAGAGAGATTATCATCTAACTGAGTTTATATCCTCCTGTATAAACCTTTCCTTGTTCGTTGGGAAAATAAAACTCAAGGGAACTTCTTGGTTGGCCATGCCAAGCATTCATAAATTAGCCTTGTCCCATAACTTGCTCTGTCAAGCTAAACACTTTTCGTGGGAGTAAATATGAAATACTTAATTGTCAGATCATAATTGCAGCTGGAATAGTTGCATTTCTAGTAATATTTTAATATTTACTCATGTTACTGTGGTGAAGTGGAACGCCTATGGACAGATGTCCTGCTTGCCGGGGCGTAGCGATGTCCAGGGTTACGGTTGTGAAACATCTGTCGGCTTTTCCTGCCATGCTGGTATCGCTTAGCTACGCGTGTCCCCTACCAGCGCAGCAATCTGGAAGGAGTCAACGGCGAGATTCCACAAGTTCAGTTCGTGTGATGTTAGACTATGCCCGTGTGTTGCCAGCGGCGTTGCACACTGCACACCCGCTCTGTCCTTCAGAGCGCTGCACGCTCCACCTGCGTGGTCTTATCAGACGCTATTAATGACCCACAGGACTCCACACCCCCTGTTCCCCACCGCCCTGCTTGAAGAATTACTGCTGCTACTCAGTGTTCTCTTCCGGCGACTGAGGCTCTCTTGAATATTCATGAGGCGACAGGCCTGGAACGTATTTTGGCCCTGAATGATTCAGCCTCTGTATGTATATATCAACAGGGAATACCGCGTTTCTGGGAAAGAATGTGTTTTTTTTTTGCCGATGCAGTGTCTCCTTATGGGGGGCTGCAGTTAGCTGCTGCTGTCTCAATGTCTGCGTGGGGGTGTGACCAGATCGGGCCGTGCGACTCCGGGGAAGTCAGGGAATACCCACGTACCCCGGGAGAGGGTCGCTCACTGGTGTTTGTCACGACATGGCCGCCGCTGAGGAGAAGCAGCGTCGGGGTGAACGGCCATTTCATCACATCCTGCCTGCGCCGTCTCCCGCCACGGCAGGAAGAGATTTAATGGGCGATCACAGCATCCTGGCCTGGAGGCTTTCACTTCCTCCGCTGCACGATGCCCAGAGAGCAGTGTGGAGAGAGCAGAAACAGGAACCTGGCTCTCCATGTGCTTGAGACCAGACTTGTGTTGTTTATGAGTGCTTCCACCCATTTATTTTGTCAGTAACGTCTCGAGATGGGAAAGCAAAAGGAGCTATGGGTAATGACTTTCTTTAGAGGAGGCGCAGAAGTTGTGTGAGGTCTTTCAGCGGAGCTGGTCGGTATAGTCAGGGACATGACCAGAGAAAAGCACTTGCACCTGTGGAATTTCACTAGAATCGTTTGCTTGTTGATTTGATGTGTTGATGCTGCATTGGGTTTTATGGGGTAACAGTGTAGGGCAGGGCTCCTAACTGAAAGGTTGCTGGTTCAATTCCCTGCAGGGGCACTGCTGTAGTACCCTTGGACAAGGTACCTTACCCATAATTGCCACAGTAAAATATCCAGCTGTACAATTGGAAGTGTAACCTATGGTAGTCACTCTGGATGTCTGCTAAATGGCAAGAATGTGATGTAATGGTGTCTTTTGGCATTGTGTTTTGGTTGAACTGGTGCAGTGTATCGTTGTGTATTGTCTTTGGTGTTGGTGTTGTGTTGGTTTTGGTGTTGTCATAAAACCAAGAACAAAAAAACATGAAGCAACAGGCACAAGATAATATAAAAACCCTATGTGAGGTGAGCTGCCATGTCACACATCACTGGCACAAGACAGGTGACACATGGCAGTTGTGAGAGACAGGTGACGTGTCTCTGTCACTGAGGACAAGCTCTCTCACCCACTCAGTGAAGAGTGGGACCTGCCGGAGCTCACAGATGTTCTGCTCATGTTGGCCATGACTCAGCACATTCACTGCCATCAGACGTTTCGTTAGCAACACAGTCGCTCTATTGGCTGTTTGCATAGCTTGTGTTCTGCATTGTATCATATTCCTTCTTAGCATTCTTATTTTAACATGTCTAATGTATCCTTGATGTTCTTGCTCAGAATATTTGAGGTGTTGTGTTTATTGTAATTATTTAGATTGCCCCGGATATGGCTGTCAGCTAAGTGTAATTACTGTATGAGGATTCATAATAATATCTTCAACACCAAGGTGTTATTTCACTCTTTGGATAGATTGAGAACAAAACATCACTTTCGCTTAGTCATCTGGGTACCAGTAAAGCAGGATTGTTGTGGTTTCACCTCTGTCCGTACATGTATTTTACTGCAGCACAACAAGTTGGTAACAAGGCGCCTGTCTCCTGTGTGTGGGAACAGATATCTGGAGCGACCAGTCCTTCCAGACAGACCCCGACCTGCCGCCAGGATGGAAGAAGATCACCGACATGGCGGGCATCTACTACTGGCACATCCCAACGGGCACCACGCAGTGGGAGCGGCCGGCAGCCCGCCCCGGCGCCCCCGAACCCGCGCCCCCCGCCCTGCGGGACGCCCGCAAGCCGTCCCTGGGCTCCCTCACCCCCTCGCCCACCCCGGAGAACGAGGTGAGGGCACGAGCTCAGACCCCGCACAGAGGAGTGAATGTATGCATGACTGAATGTAGCACCACGGGTCCCAGGAAGACGTTATTTCAAGGGTCACGATTTGACATGCAGACAGGAACATGTGACATCGGGGGCCTGCGTTTACCCCAGAGGCAGGCGTGACGTAAACGCGCTGTGCGCCCAGTCAGCGAGAGGCACGGCAGCCAGTTTACTGAGACTGTCGCTGAAAGCAGGTGATTATGCAGTCAATTAAATGAAACATGCTGTGTTCACAGTTAGCAGCGCGCGTATCACAGAACACGGCGCGCTGCACGTTACCTGGTCAAAGGGGGGATTTGTGCAAACACAGAGGTTTTCTGAGGGTAATTAAAAGGATAATTAAAAGGAACTTTTACAATACTGCAGTGAGGGCAGAATCTGGACTGCTGTCGTGTCCGAAATAAAGTCATTCCGTATTTCCAAAGGCACAGCTGGGCACTTGAAGAATTTAAATTAAATTAAATTAAATTTAATTAGATTAAAGTAAATTGCATTCCATAAAGTGAGAAGAGGAGGCATTTGGTTATAACGGTGGTTAAGACCGCAGGACTCGAAAGGACCTGCTGACGCTCTCTGTTCTGTCCTGTCCTGCCCTGACTGTGGAAGTCTCTGATCAGATCAGCAGTGGAAGGAGGATGGAGAGGCTGTAGAGACGCTTGTGAAAGGGACTGATGGTTGTGTGCGGTTAATCACAGACCCTTCCGCTTCTGATAGGGATTGCCTCCTCTTTCTCTTTGTCTGCTCCTGCTCTTCTGACTGCTCACAGGAAGGAGAGGACCCACAGGACTGTATATATTTCATAGGGCAGGGGATACTCCGGGGCAGCAGTGTAGCACAGTGGTAAGGAGCAGGACTCCTGCTGCTGTACCCTTGGGCAAGGTACTTAACGAAGAATTGCGTCAGCATATATCCAGCTGTGCAAATGGGTAATGTGAAAATTGGAACCTCTGTAAATTACTCTGGATAAGATCACCTGCTAAATGCCAGTGATGTAACATAATGCACTCTGTTTGGGGATAGGAGATGATAAGCACTGAACGCCACTATTAGGAGCGTCAGCAGAATTTTTTGTCTGATAACGGCAGCGTTTAGTTGTTCAGGAAGTTTTGGGGCAGTTGAAGCATCCCATCTGTGGATGTGAGCCACCTGTCCATTCAGTGTTTTATATTTTTCTCATTCTCTGTTCCCCTCTCTGTCCTCCTCCCTCCCTTTCTGTCTGTCTTGCTGCCCTCCAGGCTTCTGCCCACGCCGAGGTGTTCTTCGGGGCGTCCCAGCGCTCGGGCAGCACCACCTCGGAAAGCTCGGTGGAGCCCCTGCCCCTGTCCTCCTCCGACACCTCCGTGCCCTCCTGCGGATTCGTCAACAGCTGCTACTTTGTACGTCCCCGCCCCAGTGCCGACCGCAGTGCTGCATTAAACGCTGGTACTGCGGCCAGTACTGCTCCTGCTCACCTCCAGAGCTGTCCCTGTCAGAGACACAGCGAGCAGCACTCACACAGCCCCGTTCAGTCCTAAACTCAGGGCTGCGCGATTCCCTGTGCGACTTTCCTCGCATTTCCCCGTGCGATCGTCTGCGCTCTCAGTATGAACACAGGCAGACGTGCACATTCAGAAGGAACACATAATAAAGAGGAAATGAAGATAAATTGAGTGCTCTTACATTTAATTGGGGAATTTTAATTCAGAACGGAAATAAAAATGAAATTAAATTCAACAGAGGCCTCTAATCCGATAAAGAGTGGCCATAATCGTGAGTTTGTCGCTAGTGTAGATGTGGTCGGGTTTGGGCTGATCGTGGGCAGAGTGGACGTGCTGTGTGCAAAGGTTCTTCCTACCCTGAGCTGTGCTTGCTGCTACTATTGGCTGTGGAATGAAGGAAGTTCGTAATTGTTGGTTCTGTAGTCTAGTTATCTACCAAAAACAGAGAGATGGGGCGGCCTGTTAACTGCAGTTCTGTGTCCCGTCTGTGGTCATCTGTTCAGATTTCACTGCCAGTCTGCTGCCTCTGAAACACTGGAACATTCCTGTCTGTGGCAGACACTGGTGCCCTCTTTGAGTAGGCCTCAAGGACCACCCGGAGCTCTTCTTTTAAAAATTTGCTGCAGTTTACAGTTTACAGTTATCATTTAGCATTTGTATTTATTTGGAGCATGAAATGAAATGGAAAAGAACGGCTTAAGTATTTTTCAGGATGGGGAAAAAGCAGAAATACTGTATGTTCAAGGCTATAGTGTTTTCATTCCGATGTTTAGTTTGAGGAAAAACTTCAAGCAAACTCCCAGTGGTCCCTATGAGAGTGCGCTATATCTGACCCTAAATCTGACAGCAGGGATCGTAAGGGCTATTGGAAAATGTTAGAGAGCTGTTTGTTGAATAATCGAATAGCCTATCCCTCCTTAGTACCTCTGTCCGTTTACTCATTATCCACCCAACCCTCTGCCTTTTCCTCTGTAAATCCATATCTCCGTCCATCTGTCATCTACTCATCTGGTCTGTTCTGTCCATATTTGTCTCCACTAATATACAAGATCAGTTCATTCATTCTTCCAGTCACCCATTTCGTCCATTCATTCACCCATTCTGTGTCTTCAGGGCTTTTTCAGGGCTTTGTTCCTTTGTTTGTCTCATGACTAATCCTCTCACCTCACTCATTTATTCGTGCCTTTGTTTGTCCTCTCCACTGCGGATTCGTATCATCCGTCTTTGCGCTCAGTGTCCGGGGGTGTCGATAAACCCGAGAGGGGGGGGCG
This sequence comes from Megalops cyprinoides, assembly GCF_013368585.1. NCBI lineage: Eukaryota > Metazoa > Chordata > Actinopteri > Elopiformes > Megalopidae > Megalops > Megalops cyprinoides. The sequence goes on from NC_050604.1 coordinate 18,860,779, forward strand.
TCTGAACCACCCGGGTTAATGGATTGGCGGAGGGCGACGTTCGGCCTGATGGATGAACATGAGCGGACCTGCCGGGCGCTCTCAGAGAGGAGCGGGGGTCACCGGTCACTGCGGCGGGGACCGTCAGGGGCATCCGTTCCCCAGCCGACTCAGATCGATGGGCAGGCTGTCGATATATTCAGAGGGATGCGCGCGAGTCCCCGACGCTGATGGGTGAATCAGCGGAGTGGATGGAGGGAACTTAAGAATGAATAGAAGCGTTGACCTCTATATTGACAGGTTGACGGATGGCTTGGAAATATGCAAATGCGCACATCGGCGTACAGACGACCCAGAACGGCAGCGAGCAGTGAAACGCTGACGGATGACTCAGACGGCGATCTTGCGCTGAGAGATCATTGTGTCCCCGTGGTGATGCTGGGCTGGGCTATGTCATGCTGTCCTGTGGTGTGCTCTGTCATGCTGTGCTGTGCTGTGCTGACTTTTCCGTCGGGCGTGTCTGATGTACTGAGCTCTCCACCTCTCTGTAGCCCCGCCCATCATCACTAAAGGTCATGGCAGAGCAGGCGAATCACGCAGAGCTGCACCAAGAGGAGGATGAGAAGGTAGGACCCCCCCCCCCCCAACACACACACACACACACACACACAGACACACACACACACCCACCCAGGCTATGCCCCACTGCTTCCTGTCCTGTCAGGTCCACTGCACCTCTGGTTTTTGTTCCGTTTTCAAACTAAAATGTGGATTGCTGAAAGATGTTTTCAGCTCTCGGTTGCCACAGTGTGCGACATGAATGCACTTTTTGATGTGTTAATTCAGTTTTTTTTTTAAACTAACCCCGTTCTCCCTCACTCCTAGCCCCGAACCCGTTCCATACCACATGACTTTGCTAAATGTTAAATGTTGTTCTGTCTCACACGTGTGTTTGCCCACTTTTGAAATCCTGTGTGCTCAAAAAAAACGATTGCCCTGAAGGTTCCACAGAGGAGCCCAACGAGCCCGCTAACCCCGATCACTAGACCACAGAGACGTCAGAAGGAGTGTGCTAACAGCCTTGTCTTGTCTCTCTCCCCTTTCCTGGTCGTGTGTTCCCTTCATCCCCCCCCCCCGCGAATAACTGTGCGTAGAAACAGCCGTGGAGTGATTTTGCTGTGCTGAGTGGGGGAAAAATTGATAGTGAGATATGGAAGGCAAGTATATATGCGTATGTGTATACGGTAGCAGTGTGCTTACATACTCACCACGCACAGCCCACTGCGTAAAGCGCAAGCATGTGCTGCCGCTCTCTCATCCGGCCCCAGACTCACCTCCACTCACCTCCACTTTTAATTCACGTCCCTGTCCGCCTTTTAATTTACCATCCGTTCCAAAATGGCTGAAATAGAGCACTCAGCAGGCTTCTTTGTTTTTAATTGCGAGTTTTCTCCTTCCGCCTCTGAATAATTTCTACTCTGCATTGTTAATACTCATGATGTATTTGGGTTTTTTTTTTTTTTTTACTTTTTGCTTTTACCTCGTGTCTTCGGTTTGTTCTTCTTTACAGATTTGGTTTCCTTTTTGCTGGGCATGTCGTTACACTATCATGTAATATGCTTCACTGGAGCAGGCCTTTGGCTTCCTTACCAATGCATGCGGGTATGCAGAAGCTGGAGACGGGGTCTGAATGTGTTCGGGGAGGCTAAAGGAGCCCCCCCATCCACGAATGTGTTTTGTATATGTTTTTGTGTGTGTGTGTGTGTGTGGTGGTGGTGGGGGGATGGGGGGAGTTGTACAGCACTGATCGAGTACCCCCTCTCTCTGCAGGACCTGCAGGCAGCCACAGTGAACCCTGACCCCAGCCTGAAGGAGTTTGAGGGTGCCACCCTGCGATACGCCTCTCTCAAGCTGCGGTGAGCCAGGCCCAGCACACTCACACTCACAGCTCTGACTAATAAGGACCGATCTGTTCTGCTTCATAATTGCGGCTTTCTTCTTCTCGTTTTTTTTTTTTTTTTTTCACTTCATTTCCAGTTTCTTGCATAACCGAGGGCCTCTTAATTCAAGCAGTATGTGTTTTTATAATCATTTCTAGGCTTTCTTTTTCCCTGCTGAATATGGCTGAAAGTACGTCTTCCAGCAATCCGAACGTAGCCACAGTGGTGATTAAGTGATCATCGCTTGACAGTGACGATGACAAATGATTGCCACTGTGTGTTTGTCACCATTCTCTTTACTTGTGTACTTCAGTGGCCTGTACCAGCATTGAAGCTGGTCACATCAATTAAATATCAATTAAATATTTCAATATTTATTTAAAATTGCACTTTGTTGCCATTTTACTACCTTGTGTGTAAAACATGAAAACAGGCATGTTGCTTGGGGGTTAACTGACAGTGTAAACCCCATTGTGAAATGCTAACTTTGGTTAGACTTGTCACAACAAGAATGCCCAGTTCCAGGCATTTTTGTCACCCAGTCTGAGAAGCAGCTTGCACACAGATCTCCGTAGTACCTCTGAGTACAGAAACAGACCCCTCTCCCTGAGTCTGGCTTTCAGCCTCTGACCGGAGCAGATTAACAACCCATGGCGAAGCTGAAACGGCACAGATATTCCAAACATGAGGTGCACTGGAACTGCAACCACAAAACAAGAGGCACCGAGTAAGGTTGCCGACCTCGTGAGACAATGAGAGAAACATCATGCGTTCCTATTATTCTAATCACTGGAATGTATTAATGTGTTTTCAGAGTGGTTGATGAGCTGACTGACTGTGATGCAAGATTTCGTGGCTAAGCGTGTGGTTGCTGATTTTCTGAGGGAATATATTGCCAGCATTAATATAAAGATACAGTCTCGTCACCCCTGGCTGCTGGTCATCAGTTCTCCCTCTGGAAACGCCCTGCCTTTCTGAAAGAGCTGGGTTTGCTTGTGATCTATCAGTGGGGGGGGGGGGGGTGTCCTCCATACAGAGTGTCTGCAGGAAGGGGTGTGTGTGTGAAAGTGTTAGGGGTGGGTGGAGGGGAGGTGTGTGAGGGGAAGATCTGGCGCTGGCTTTGATTCGGATCCCGGTTTCCATTCCAGAAACCCAACCCAGCCAGAAGAGGAGGACGCAGGAGGAATCAACAGCGACCCAGAGGCCAAGGTAAGAACAAACACTGCACCTCGGCTGAGGTCCAACCCCCCGAAAATCAGGAACAAGTGAGCCCCTGAAAATGACCAGAACACAGCCGAAATTTATATGGGCGGCATGGGTGTGAGCAGGAGATCGGGCACAGGCAACCTTTCTTCCAGATCAGATAATATTTTAGCATTTGCTTGTCTTTCCTCCTCCACCCATGTATCTGTTTACTGCTATTGTCTTATCATCCTCTGTACAATCTTTAGGAGCATTTTCGTTCTGCTTCTAGAAGGTGCATTTGGTGCGTTTGCCTGGAAAAGCTTGCAACAACTGCCACCTAGTGTTCGGATTGAGAACTGCACTACTTTCCGTTTATTTCCCGCTTTCCAGAGATTTCCAGGTTTTTACTCTACGTCCCTCACGCTTCCTGTTTCCTGGCAAAACGCTTTATTGCGCTTGTTGATGGGATGTGCGTACTGTTACTGTTGACAGACATATTATTTTAAGCATATGTTGATGGACACTGCTACAAACCGTCAAATGGTGCATAGTCTATACTGTATACTGTATACTCCGACTACTGCTGTACCCTAGGGACTCAAGAATAAAATTCCACTTGGAGGTACTCCCTTACTCCTTACTGCCTTCCGTTCCACTGATTTCTGATCAGGACTCGGCTTGTGAAGGTGGCAGCCTCTGATCTGCTGGCTTTCTGAGAACTGACCAGAGGTCAGTCGTGCTCAGGGGAGTACAGAGCAAAGGGGGCTTCCACTGCTTTCACGAGATAGCCATCCGCAGCAGACAGGGAAAGATGACAGGAAGAGATAAGAGGCTCTCTCTGGCTCTGTGGAGTCATTACCTTCTGGAATTACCAGGAAGGGATTACAGGAAAACATAAATTGGAAGGGTTGCAGGATAGATTTATTGCTTTTATATTTTTCATCTGTGGTATAATGTCCTCTGGTGTCATTGGAAGGGACTGGTCACTAAATCCAGTACATTCTAGAACACCAGAACACTGACACACAGCCTTTTTGTCATAGTGCTGCCACCAGCTGGAAATGCACTGTAATAAGAACTGTTAAATACCCTCAAAACTGCATGCCAGTTTCGTGAGGTGAGCATAACTGGACGGGCACAGAGAAAACATATGATAACATGATAGCATAAAAATTGGTGCATGGTCGCAGCTATCGATCTAGGCTTTGAAACACTTACATGTCTTAAGGGGATAGAAAGAAATTGAAGATACTGCATTTGTCATTGTAAAACATTATTACAGTGTTTAAATGTTCTCACAGTTAGGATAAAATGTTTGTTGTGCACCTGGTAAATGTGTGCCCTACCCTGTCTCATGTTCATTGTTGACAAGCTAGAAAAGGACTGCTCTAATTTCCTGCATATATCAGCTGACTAGAAGCAAAATAGAACTGCTCTTTGTGTGTTAAATATTTCAATACCAACTCCCACTCCTGTGACTCACTTCTGCGGACCGCCTGCTCATATTGCCGAGAGACTCTCACTGAAATATTGAACACATTCCGGGAGAGATGGTGCAGAAATGCCACCCCCACCCCCCCCCACCAACTCGCTCTCCTTGCTGCCAGTGCTCCCCCTGGTGGCCAGAAGGCATACCAGTAATTAGCCTTGCAGAGTGGAGGTGGAACACCATAAATCCACCTGAGACAGGGTCTGTAGAATGTAAAAACAGCTACATCGCCAATGATCTAAGTGTGGAGCAAGTTCTATTTATGTACCACTAGCCTTCTTTTCTAAATGAGGTGCCTTTCTGCTCAGGTCATTACTTTTAAAATTGCAGAGTATAACTAATCTATATGTTGAGTGTGAGATTCATGGCTAGGGCATGCATCTGCTTATGGGTATATTTGTGTTAATAGCATAGAAATGGAAGGGAAGGATTGTGATGTACAGTAACGGTCAAAAGTTTGGACACACCTGATTAAGATAATGAAAATAATGGGGAAACATGCATTCAAAGACATTTTGATCTAAAGGATTATGCCTAAATGCTTGTTTCTTAAAATTGTTTCTTAAACAAATATGGAGTGAAGTTGATGCCTGTGTATGAATTTTTTTTCCATTTTTTTAATTAGATACCTTGAAGAATCTAAAATACGAAATAGTTTTGATTTGTTCAACACTTTATGGTCACTGCATAATTCAGTTTGTGTTATTTCATAGCTTTGAATAGTCGCAACTATTATTTTCAAATGTGGAAAACAGTAAAAATAAAAAAGTTGGTGTGTCCAAACTTTTGACTGGCGCTGTGGGCATATTAAGACTCAAGATGGCCGCACCTGTTTGCGAGTGATCGGGTGGTCTGTATCGGCACCTCACAGCCACATCCCCTGTTATCACAGTAATCTGTAGTGGTTGTAGCTGTCATCACGTCAGTGTGCGGCCGTTAGCCTCGCTGCCGTAGCTGTCTGCCGTCGCTGGCTCCCGCCGCAGGCTGCGGTAGAATCCATTCTAATCCCTGCGGCGTGCGTCGGGCGGCAAACACGCGCCGATGCGCCTGTGCGGGGTCTGATTTATCCGCTTGGCTTGGCAGACAGCCTCACGCGTCCAGATGTCCCGTCCTAACAGCGGTGCAAAGAATGCCGTGCGGGAGGGCAGGCTCAGTTATCGGCATGCAATAACCGCGGCGTGACAGGCAGTCAGGTGTGGTGGCAACGGTGCGGCAGCTCTTTACCATGGTGGTGCGCAATAAGAGGACCCACAGCTGACTCTCTCTGGCATACATCTAACATTACATTACATTATTGCCACGTAGCAGACGCTCTTATCCAGAGCGACTTACATAGGTTACAGTTTTTTGACGTTTTACCCATTTATACAGCTGGATTTTTACTGAGGCAGTTGTGGGTTATGTACCTTGCCCAAGCGGTGCAACAGCAGTGCTCCAGTGGGGAATCGCACAAGCAACCTTTTGGTTACGAGTTGCTCCTTACCGCTACGCTACATCATACTGCTCAGTAGCACACATGGCCCAGAGCTCCTTTCAGTGCTGTATGCAGTCCACATTTCCACCCGTTTCTGTATGTGGTCTGAAGTTCTGTTTGCTGCAACACATGGTCTAGGTTACTACTGTACATAGTCCAGTTGTGGTTGCTGCATGTCCAAGGTAGGGCAGTGTTAGGAGTCATTGAAATTTAATGGTGGTTAAGAGGGAAGGTGGGATGTAATATTTCTGTGATCCAGTTTATTCACCTGCCCATTGGTCTGTGTATGTGTGGGTGTGTGTGTGTGTGTGTGTGTGTGCATGTATGGTGTGAGTGCCTGTGTGTGGTTGCCTAAGTTTCTATGTGTGTGTGTCTATGCATGTGTGTGTGTGTGTGTGTGTGTGTGTGAGATACAGTGCAGGTATAGTAGGCCTTGGCCCATATCCACTAGCAGCAGCACAGGGTGGCCGCAGTCAGGCTTCATAAATAACCCATTCCTCATTACGGCTGCAGCTGAGGTAGGACCCTGTCTGAGGTCTGCAGGAAGTGTTAACGTTGCCTCTGCCCCGCGCTTAATTTCTGCTCTGTCTGCGCCTTCCCTGGGGCGGTCACCAGAGAGCTGTCATTCTGAGCTGGCCTTGCAAAGGCCGTGGGAGGGGGGAGTGTGTGGGGGGGGGGGGGGGGGGGGGGGGGGGGCGGTAATTACAGTGAATAACAGAGTTCCTGCAGAGCCCTGATCAGAGGCAGTGTAAATCTCACACCTGCGCTAGCTGAATAGGGCACCTTCAGTGGCCAGGACAAGCATTAGACTCTCTGACGTACCAAGACTGCGGTTCAACAGTGATATCACTTTGGAACTAAGGGCCAGTTAAGGGCCAGTGGAATTTAGAATTTGGAACTCCTGAACATAAAGGGGCCTAGCTCTGATGTAATCTATGTGATGTTCTCAGTTCCCATGACGACTCCTCTGTTGGTTCTAGCTGTTTTGTTATTGGTCAGCGTGTCCGTCAGCTGGGTGGTGATGGGAAACTTGCTGGGAAACAATGGCAGCGACATTCCGAGGCATTGAAAGCCTGGAAATTTCTAGAGGAGTTTTAAGGCCAAGTGAACTGTGGCTGGCCCTCTAATTATTCATCACTCCTCCCCTCCGTTAGTCTGAATTCCCTTTGGAGGGGACGGGGTTGTGCTTACCCGGGGATTTTAGCCGAAGTGCTTCTGTTCCTCCTTCTTTAAAGTGTGCCATGTTTAATGAGCCAATGAAAAATGGATGTGTTGCCATGCAGACAGTGATGTCCTGGGACAGCAGGATCTTGCTAACTGAGTAACGATCAGAAAAAGGAAGAAGAAAATGGATGGAGTGTTCTCACTGGGTGGTGTGTGTGGAGGTGGTCTTATATTGTTACTCATTTTGATTTATTTATTTAGCATAAATAAGGTCAACTTACATGTGAAGTAAATAGTAGTTTGTGATGTTTTTTACGTAAAGACTGGAAATGTTGTTTCCAAAGTGCATGAACATGCTACGCTGTAGTCTTCAGTTTCTGTGAAGTTCTGTCCCGGTGCATTCTGAGATGACATCAGCGTCTGTTTGATGAGACTCAAAGACACTGTCAGGCAGCTGAGTGCAGAGAAGGCCGTGGAAAGCCCACATGAATACCCAACGGAGGCTGAGGAAGAGTGTAAAGAAACAGCTGCATTTGAAAATTCACCTGCCTCACCTTTAGAACTTTGACAGGAATGTTGTAACACTAAGTTGTGCAATCATACATTATATCCAAGTCATGTATTGCGATTTCTGTTGTAATCAGCCACGTATTATACACACGACCTGTTTCCTTTGCTTTCTGTGGCAAGGGCAGAGGAGGTCAGTAAACGCTGATTGAGACAAAGCTGATCTGCTTTATTTAAATTAAGATGCATTATTTAGGTTCTCTCCTACTGTATAAACTCATGACTCAAATGACCTTGTACTAAATAAAGGCAATACTCATTGCACTTGCATAATTAGACTTCCTGTAGATAGTACTTGGACATGGCTTTGAATGTAGGTAACTGTTTGTGTGCAGTATAGGCCAGTCATAAGGTGTCTGCTGTCCAATTTGTCTTCTTTAATGAGTGCGAGTCCTGAAACACAGCCAGCTGACTTCAGGGCTCACGTCCAGCGCTAGTGGAAAGGGTGTGCGCATCTCTTTCTCTTCCCTCAGTGTACAAAAGCCAGTCAAAGATTTGTTCCATTGCGCATCAGTATTTCCTCAGTTGGTGTCCCGTGGTTGGCAGTGTGGGTCTTTCTCTCAAAAGACTGATTTATTTTGACCTCCCCTAGCCAAAGGGATGTTCAGTGTACACTGGGTTAGGTATCCAGGAGACGCTTGAATGGCAGTCATTCCGGGTGCTTTTGCTGTGAAAGGTCTCCGGAGTCATTCAAACGTCACACGGTTAAATATCATGTGCAAGTTTACGGGGCCTTTGGCAGGGGGGACAGTCATGAAAGGTCATGCATGGAAAAAGGGAAGAATAAATAGTCAGGCTGTAGCAAGGCGCCGTCTTTCTGCACAACTCAATACTTATTATAGGACCTCCCAGGAGCCTCTGGGAGCTGCTGCTACAGGCTCTGCTCCAGGACCCAGGTCTCTAAACACATGCTTCAAGTGACACCCGTCCCATTCATATTTAATGCGCTGTCAGAACTACAAATCTTAATGTATGAGAGATTTTCGCTCCTCCCAGCCCTGTTACTTTTCATCCTGGCTTTGTTGAGGACACGGACGCCATACAGGCTGGAAGATAAAGGGGGGCTTCCGAGGAGCATCCGTCAGTCGAGGCACTTCAGAGAGCTCTCTGGATTAAAGTTCATTATTCTTCCGAATTCATCTGAATTTCAGCTGTCTGGTGCTGTTGAGATTAGCATCCTAGCATTCTTAATGTGTACAGAATCCAAAATGCACAGTTTTGATATGCACAGTAGGACATGTTCTTTGTTCCTGTGTAGGAAGGAGTATGAATATGTATGTGTAAGGAGCTGGGGCCTGTGGCTGCGTCATAGCCTGTTCGCCTTTAGTGCGTATTCTGTGTCCCAGGTTGATCCCAGTATGAGGCTTTGTTCATCTCGTGCATGCTTGTGCTTCAGGCTGGCTCCGTGGCAGCCTCTGCAGCTTCATTAGCGCCTGGTTTTCGCCTGACCTCTCGGAGGTGGCGCTCCCGCCTCTCTTGTCCTGGTTCCCCCTCTGTTAGCACGGCACACCCCATCTCTTAATCGTGCGTGCTGCGGAGGCCGCGCTCGGGAGGAACGGCTGCGACCGCGCACGGGCTCCGGCGGCGGCCGCGGAGGTTCTGCCTGTGGTCGGAGCGCTCTCCTTTCAGCTCCGCCCTCTGGCTCTGCGGCGCACTGATAGGCTGACCCCCTCGGTGAAAAGGACGGAGGTGCGGAAGGTTGGAGGTGGGCGGGGAGTGCAGGCACCGCTTCTTCAGAGCTGCGTTTCGGATTGGTGTGGATGTCGTCCAGCTGCAGAGAGACTGACAGGTGTCAACAGGGAGCCGGGTGATTAAGCACCTGGGCTCGTAACCAGCGGGTTGAAATCCACAGCCCGAGGCACTGACGTTGTGCCCTCAGCCAGGTTTCCCAAAATGCAGTGCTTCAATAATTGCTCCACCTGCATGTCAAATGTGTGCTAAGAATAAGGGCAAGAATAAGGGCATACTTGCTGTATGCACTTTTGTAAGTCGCTTTGGATAAAAGCGTCTGCTAAATAAATAAATGTAAATGTAAATGTTAAGCAAATGGATAATGGAGGGCAGGGCTAGTCCTCAAAGCTGACTGCCAATCACATCCTGATAGCATTGTAGAAGCAGAGTACATTTCAGGCCATGGCTGAAGCCTCAGAGACCGAGATATATTTGCCACTTTTCAAAGAAGCAGCTTCACTGAAAGCGTATGCTCCTACGGCAGATGACCTCCATGCAATACCTCTGCAAACTGCATTAAGCCGCGGTATCAAAACAATGAAACAAAAAAAGCCTCTTTATAGCGCTGAAATGGAGATGGCCCAGCCGAATGTGACAGATGTGCTTCTTAGCGAACGGCGCCTGTATTAAAGCAGAATCCTCAGGTACACAGGCAGCGGTTTCTGACTCACTCTGTTGTGAGGGTAGCGGCTCCATATGCTAGAAACCAGCAGTGGGTGTAGGGATGTTGCACGTGGGTGAAGTCTTCTTTAATAGATAAAAAAATATGTAGATGGGAATATGTTAGTCTTTTTGTACGTGTTTTGCTCTTATGGTCTGGTGTGACACTTTGCAGGTTTGTTTTTTTGTGTAATTTTCATTTTTTATGTCATACCTCATGTCTTCATCTACAGCTCCACTTCATTCCCATGGCACAAAAAAATTTTGACCTGCAAGGAAATATTGAAGTTATTGAGATACGTATATTGTTATCTAGAAGAAAGTCTAGAAGCAAAGATGTCTATGAGTGTCATCCACCTGTATCTCCAATTAGATATACTCAGCCATGCTACATTGCCATTACGCATCAGTAATGGTGTACTGCTCAGACTGTGACATCACAGCATTCTTGCTGTGACCACGCCCAGGTGGGGGCTGATTGGCTGCCCGAGTCATATTTCTTTGTGAGTGGCACCAAAGAGATCCAGGTGCCGGGATGCTCCCATAGACATGTGCACAGATGTGTGCATGAGAGCCAACTTCACAAGGGTTACCTAAGTGTGTACACAGTGTGAGCTCAGAATAACGAGCTATATGACCTGAAGGTTTGGTGCTAAGCAGGCAGCTGTTGAGGGAGTTGAGCGGCAGGATGTAGGTCCCAGAGGAGCAGCGGCAGAGATGGCAGAGGCTCTGCTATGCGGCTCTAGTCCTTCCTGGCTCGTAAAATGAGATTTATGTGCATCTGAGCCCGCTGTGTGATGCAGGCTTTATTCCTTCTCACCTCACCGAGTGCAGAAAAAACTGTGTGTGTGTGTGTGTGTGTGTGCGTGCATGCGTGCGTGCGTGCGTGTGTGCGTGTGTGTGTGTGTGTGTGTGTGTGGGTGTGTGCGTGCGTGTGTGTGTCTGCCTGTGTATTTGCATGAATGCTTATGAGTGTGCTTGTGTGCATATATCTATGACATTTTGTTTTGAATGTACATTCTAAAAGGCAGCTAATGAAAGAATGTTGAAACCTTTGGATTTCAACCGAAAAATGGACATTTCATGACCTGGAATTCAACAGCATTCAGCAGCAGGGGGGGTAATGACGCGGTTAAAACTCTGCTACAGTCTCATGGTTGTAACGGGCTGACTGGCTGATGTTTGGGTGCTGCCAGATTGACCCTCAAATGTGTGATCGGGGCATAGTGAGACATTAGTGAAGACGTGGAGAGCGTGAGTCCGGCCTTGACCTTGACCCAGCGCTACTCAGAGTTGCGGTGACCATGAACTCCGCAACAGAAGCTGCAGCTGGCTTCCCTGGGATGAGTGTTGCATGTGATCTGGTCTCACCCTCTCACCTTCACCACCCCCCTCTCTTTCTCTGTGTCCCTTAGTGTTTCGCGGTGCGCTCTCTGGGCTGGGTGGAGATGGCTGAGGAGGACCTGGCTCCCGGGAAAAGCAGCGTTGCCGTTAACAACTGCATCCGCCAGCTGTCCTACTGCAAGAACGACATCAGAGACACTGTGGGGATCTGGGGAGAGGTGAGGGCGACCTGCTGAGGGCGGGCAAAGGGGAGGGGGAGCTGCCGGTGATGAGGGTGGGGGTGGCAGCGGAGGGAGGGGGTGCATAAATTCGGGATGGATCAGGACAAGGGTTTCTGGGGGTCACAGTGAGGGTTTCAGAGGCTGCCAGAAGCAGCAAGGAGGTACATATATGGAATAAAAACACAGGCGAGATCTTTGAATGTGCATTGTTTCTAGTACATTAATCACTCATAGAGGACACACAAATACACTAGCATAAAACTTCTCTCAGAGAATCTAAGAGGTCAACATCCTCAGCGTTAAATTGGATCCACACCCGTTTTCAGAGAGCTTAACACTGTTCTCTGCCTCTGAAGTCGACTCCAGGAGGAAAAGCGGCCACTGACCTGTAGAACATGCAGAGCTTCAGAACCAGAGACGCTGGAGACTTTCAGGCTCATGCGGAGGGCAAGGGAGGAGAGGGAGGACATGGCTCTGGATATTGAGCCTAATTAAGCTTTGCTCCCAGTGTGGAGACAGAGTGCAGAATGCCACAGATAGCCTACAGCGAGAGGGAAAGGACTGAGCGGTGAACGGGGCTGCCGCTCTGTCGTCGTTAACTCTCAGGGTAATGGCTTTTGAAGAGACAGCTTTCTACAACTTTCCTTGAAAGACTAAACAGGTTAGATCAAATGAAGACCAAGGCAGTGAATCTGCCTGAAACTCACCTCTGGTCTTATGTCACTTGTTTGATAGAGTTGCACCCTGAATGATAAGCAGTTGATGTAAGTTGATTAGTAAATTCAAGACAGTAAATCAACCCTGTTGCAATGTGCTTATTGTAAACAGGGTGCTGTGTACAGCAGTGGCTTGCTAAAGCTGGCTGTACAGAAACAGAGTGTGTGAGAATGCCCTCTAGTCTTTTCAGTGGCCTGGCAGTGTTACCTGAGGTCCGGGGCATTAACTACGCTTTTAGAACAGAGAGAGAGGGACAAGGGAGAAAGTTCTTGGGATAATAATAAGAATACCCAGTGCTGTCTGCCCTGCCTCCGTTCACTGTCTGCCTTTTTCGCTCTCTGTCTCTCTCTCTCTCTGCGTCTGTCTGGGTCCCGACAGCCCGGTGTTTAATGTGACATGACAGGACAGGGGACGGGAGGATCCCCTCCTCCCCTCCTCATTACCTTTTCATTCTTCTCCTGCCTCTGTCTGTCGTTCATTAGTTCACCTCGGGAAAAGGAGTGTAGAGGCTGCAGTTAGCTACTGTTATAGGGGTACAGTCCTCATCAGCTGCGCACCCATACAGCACCTTACATTGCATTACATTATTGTCACTTAGCAGATGCTCTTATCCAGAGAGCCTTCCATAGGTTACAGTTTTATATGTTATCCATTTATACAGTTGGATATTTACTGAGGGAGTTTTAAGTATCATGCCCAGGGGTACAGCAAAACCTCAGGGAACTGAACCAGCCTTTCAGTTACAAGCCCTACTCTTTACCGCCGTGCTACACAGCTATTTTACCGCAGCAAGGATCACTGTAATGAAATCTTCCACATCCACAGATTATACCTCTGTCACAGAGCTCAGTATTTAACCCCCCCACTTCCCTTCAACAGATGTAGTATTAACACTGATACTACAGCTGGTGCTTCTTTCATGCCTCAGACTCTTGTCATAAGTAATTGTCTCCTTTTGTTTCATTTTTAAAAGATTAATTCCTGTTCCTTTTCGGTTCCTGTCAGCATGACGCGCTTACTGCAGAAGGCTGAGCCTTGCGCTCTGCTGGTTAGTGGGAGAACAGGTGGCTCAGGCACTCAGTTTAACACACAATTTAATTAAGACATACAGCCAACGAGCATTTTGCCTTCTCAGTAACATGTGGAGTAAATATGCAAGGAACAGGAAGGTGTTAGCATGTCAAGTAATGGAAAATGTTATGAGTATGTAAACGCTTCTGCTACCTCTTTACCCATGAGTGTATTGTACTTTGCACATTGTACTGTGACGCCCCTCAGAACTCAGTTTTAGTTTAGTAGTTTCGTTCTGTGTGACTGAAAGCTGAAAGCAGTTTGAGTGTACCTCTCTAAACCCCCCCCCCCCCCCATTTTGTGCCCCCCACCCCAGGGCAAGGACATGTACCTGATCCTGGAGAACAACATGCTGAACCTGGTGGACCCCATGGGCCGCAGTGTGCTCCACTCTCAGCCCATTGTCAGCATCCGCGTCTGGGGTGTGGGCCGCGACAACGGCAGGTCAGTCCGCCAACAGAGGCTTTAACAGCGTCGGTCTTACATGGCGGTTTGACTCTCTCTGTTCCTGCACGGTGTTTGAGACGCTGGAGAGTATTTGTGAATGTGCCGCGACTCTGGGCCTTTGTTTGACTGTGTTGCTTGTGGCATGTAACCCCTTACGGAGGAGAAACGTGAATGCCGCACAGAGGGGGGATGAAATATGGCCATTTGTTGATTCTTGATATTGCGGAGATTCCTGCGGGGCCGGTGTTGTTCGGCAGTTTCTCTCATTTATTTGTGTGGTTGTGCTTTTGTGTCACGGCTTGGTAAAAAGGTTTTTCAATAGCCTCTTAAAAGGGTCTCCGGCCTGCGCCCCTGTGAACCGCAGAAAGCACCCCTGTTAGGCCCTGTCTCTCTGTGTGAGGTGCGGAGGTTTCAGTGCAGCCGGAGCAGCGTGTTAGCTTTCTCTAAAGTCCCCCCTCATCGGCCCGCCATCGATCTGGCATTTAACAAATTGCCTCTTGCCGTTTTTTTTTTTAATCCTGCTTCAGAGAGAGCTGGTCTAATTAGAGTCACAGAGGTCTTCTCCCTCCCGGCTCAGAAGGGTCTCAGGGGAGAAGTCTTTTTGGAGCTGATACTAATGGCATGGTTACCAAGCTTTTCCTTTTTTCTCTCTCTCGCTTAAAACGTGTGCCGTACCCATTTCCTGAAGGGCCCTGTCGTTTAAAGCGCGGTAATTACACATGTGGGCGCTCACGTTTTTGACCTTAGTTGTGAAAATTATGACCCTTATTTATTTTAGCCTGATGGACTCAGAGGTGGGAATTGTTCGCTGTTGAATTTTAGGTTTTAAATTGCTTTCTGCGAGACAAATATCATTGTTTATTAGCTAATGAGCTAATGTTCTATTTGAGAAGCTCATGAATTGCAGCGCAGCACATTTATCGGTTGATTGATAGTTTTTTTTTCATTTAGTGCCTTTGAAGGTGCGTGTCATGATGAACATGTATTTCTGGTGTAACAATCTATGTACTGTGCGGGAAGCATCTTGATGATGTCAGATATTCTGTACACTCTAGGAGAAGCATTCTGATAGTGACAAATAATTCCGTGTACTCCTTGAGAAGCGTCCTGGTGATGTCACACATTCTGTCTGCATCCTCGGAGAGCGCTTTGCGCCCTGCGTTCTGTGTGTTTACCCATTGATTTATGTGGCAGCCTCTCTTAGCAGGCGTGACTCACAAGGCTAAGATGGCGTGTATGCATTAAGCATGTAGATAAATTCAGCAGATAGAATGAACACGTTAGGGTGTTGATTAGCGGCTCGGCGCTCGGCTCTCAGTCCCGCCTTTGTCTGGGGGCTTTTGTGCTGATGCAGCCTGTAGCCCGGCGGGCTGCTCTCAGCAGAGTACTGCTGTAATGGCTACCGGTTTTCGTTTCCTCCGCCGGTCGACGGAAGAGCGGCGCCGTCACCCGCAGCTTCCTGTCCGCTGCCTCTGCGCCTCATCGGGGCCCCGTCGGGGTGGCGAGGATTCACCCGCCGCTCACCTCAGACCGTCCAATCCGACACCACCTGCGGGAGTCATTGTTCCGTCTGACTCATGTGGAAGCACCTCCTTTATCTCTTTATGTATGGGATTGGCTGTGCCACTAGCTCCAATTTCAGGCCAGGGTTCGATGGAGGACTTCTTTCCTAAGGAGAAGGATGCAATCACATAGGGGCACAGGAGAGCATGTCTGCTTTTCTCCATTAGCGAGTGCCAAAGTTTTGATCCAGTTAATAAGCTTTATACAGGTTGACAGTTTCAGTAGTACGATTATGAGTCATTGAGGTACCCTTGTTCTAGGTTTTGATTTTGAGTTTACTGCATATAGTCTCTGTCACAAAGACGGTAAATGCCTTCAGTTTACAGAAACTGGGTTTACTTCAGCGGTACATATGAGTATAGGTCATCCCAACTTTAACTCTGGGTTGTTTGCTCTGGGTTTACCTCTGTGAAGAGTTTTGTTTAGTCCAAGTTTCATTTTCTGGTGAGTGTTGTTTTTCCAAAGCAATGTTTATCTCAATTTAACTGATAAGTGTTGGCTATCTTCAGGATGTGTAACGCAGAGAAACTGAACTAGTCTTTTTATATGTACTGTTTTTTTTGTTTTTTTTTTTAATTTCTGACTAAACAAGACATGGATGTACAAATAGATAAACAGTAACCAGCATTTATCGAAGTTGTTCTGCAGTAGGGGAGCGTGGACAGGACCTTCTCCCTCGGTAGAAGGAAGACAGTGAGCAGGTTTGCAGGCAGACAGACTGACGGGGAGATGGAGTCGTCTAAAGTTTGAGATTTGCCAGGGTCCCGTTTGTCCCTTCTACTTTCCCTCACTCCTGCTTCCTCTCTGCAGCTTATAAAAGTTTCAGGTCCCCGGTCCCTGCAGTAATGGGAAAAGCATGTTAAAGGCAGGGCTGATGGCGCTGGCCGAGGCAAGCAGTCATTACGTCATCCTCTTTCTTTTTTCTTTGCTGTTTTTTTTTTCTTCTTTGGGTTGTAATTTATGCCAACCCTGTGAATGCATGCGTGGAATGCATTAGAAGGCATTCTTGCACATGACAAAAGGTCACACTAATGATTCCTGAGTGTTCAATTTTTTTTCCCTTTCTAAAAGGGGGCGGGAATGAATGATTGATGAAATAAAGATACGTGGTGATGAAAGTTTAATCCTGTAATATGCCAGTGAGGGGTGGGGGGTATATATATATATCTATATATATACTTATATGTGTGTACTCACACACACACACACACACACACACACACATGTACTCACAAACACTTCAAATGCTTCTGTGAGTTTGTGTGTGTGTGTGTGTAAACCACATACTTGCTGATGCAGGGCGATATAAAAAAAAAAAGCTCTTTATCGATCACAGAGGCGCTCCTGATGTGAAATACCGAGCCCTGACTTGTGGCTGCAGAGCCCCAGAACTGGTCTGAAGCCCACGGGGAAAAAGGGCGCAGTGCAGGGGCCGCCTGCTCCTCTCTGTGTGTGAATCATCGCTGGACATCGGCGCTCCTGCGCAGTACTGAGCTGTGAACACAAGGGGGAGCACCAGGGTCAGCTCTCTTCCTGCCGGAATCAGATCAGGCTTTGCATGGGTCTGTCCAGGGCAGGGTGTCATTTAGGGGGGAATGCACTTCACCAAAGGTGGAAGTTATTGTGTGTGGAAAAAATAGCTTTAATTAAAATGTATAAAACGTAAAAGTGCTTGAAGTTTCCTCCCTGATATTTTACTCTCACTGCTCTTAATAACGGGAGTTACATATTTAAAACCTCTGAATTATTGACCGTGGGGACTTCTGATCCGAATTTCTTATTCCGGTCAGGCGGGCTTGCTGTTGAGCTGATTGTAAAAGTTCTTTTAAAATGTGTCAGAATTAACTTGTTTGAAGAATTGCAGAATTCAGCATTAGGTAAATGGAAGGAATCTCAATGAGATGGGATTTAAATAAATGTGTAATGAATGCTTTAATAGGCCCGGCTGCATCCCCATCCCTGCTGGAGTGAAACGGTCCATTTTAAATGTCTTGACATTTTGACAGCGTTGTGAGAGGTGAATTGTGGGTGTTTTCCGCTCAGTGTCCAGGCAGAATTTCAACCTGCTAATCCCTGATGTCTTGCCAGTACAGGCAGGTAGACACTCCTGAAAATACCTCAGGAAGAGGCATGTGGAGAGAGCGGGGGAACACAGACCCCTCAGTGTCTGTGAAGGACATAGAATCAGTACGGTTCTGTGTTTTTTGCTGAATTAGTACCTCGCGATAATGACAAATAATTAGCCTCTAGTAACTGAATGAACGTTTGTGCAGGCTGTGATTATACAGCTGTGGATCCTAATGCTTCTCCGCTTTCTCCAAGGGCATTATGGGAAAAATTAAGCGCTGCTGTCTCATCACTTTTTGTTTTATTGCCCGTTCTGCCCACCGCTTGGATGAAGTGCGCCGTGTTGCATAGTCCTTTTCGCAGCTTCTGTTATTGGGCTGCGCGGGTAGTGAACATCACCGTGGTAATGTGATGGCCTCGCTGAAGATCACAGTACCAGCCTCGCACGTAAAATCTCTCTTTTCGTCACCTCACAGCCCCTGGTAGTACGTGACAATATGAGCAGGTGTAACTATAAATTAATCTTCCTCCTTCACTGCTATTAAAGCCTGCCTCCCAGTCTTGTGGTGTACTGTGAGAGAACCGTTTATGTAAACATTGAGAGGTTGTGCTGGCCTGTAGGACTGCAGAGCACTATGTGGTCATACTTAATGCTGGTTTCCACTCATCTCCCCTGCCACATCTTCCAGTGCTGGAAGGCCCCCCAGGCCCAAAGCTGGTGCACCTCTGAGGAGGTGAAAGGAGGTGAGGGGAGGTAGAGTAGGGTCTGGGGGAGGAAATGGGAGGGAGGAATGAGGGGGGGGGTGAAGAGGAGAGAGCAGAGCTGAGAGGTGGCTGACAGCCACAGCAGTTCTACTGAGCGTGCTCAGTGCTCGCTGTCCTCTCTGTGCCCAATGGCGGAGCGTGCCCGTCTCCCCAGGGGTCTCTGACACAGGTCACTCAAATGGCAGGGCTGTGTCGGGGGGTGCACCGCATTGGCTGGTGTACGCTAACGCTTGCAGAGAGCCACAATGTGAGTGTGTGTGTGTGTGTGTGTGTGTGTGTGTGTGTGTGAGGGAGAGGAAGCTCTGCATACAGACCCCACTCCTCCCTACCCCATTTCTCTCTCTCTCTCTCTCTCTCTCTCTCTCTCTCTCTGTATCGCTCGCTCTCTCTCTCTCTCTCTGTCTGTATCGCTCTCTCTCTCTCTCTCTTTCTCTTTCTCTCTCTCTGTATCTCTCTCTCTTGCTACTGCTCGATCTCACTCTGTCACCCTCTCCCTCCCCGGGTCGCCGTTGCTTTCCCGCTCTCTTCCTCTGTTTCCCCCCCTTACTTTTTTCCATTGGTTGCTCTATCCCTGGCTCCTCTACAGCGCTCTCTCTCTCTCTCTCTCCCTCTCTCTCTCTCTCTCTGACTTTGCTGAGACGGGAGAGGGAATCACTGGGATTGAGGGATCGGAGCTCGCTGGGAACAGCAGATCCACAGAGCAGCGGCAGGAGAAAGGGGGGAAAGAAGAGAGGAGAGCGAGGCGGGGAGGGGGCTTTGGGAAAGAGGAGAATACGAGCTCTCTCTCTCTCTCTGTCTCTGGGCGGCGGGAAAGGCGCTCTCCTCTGGCAGCGCAGCCAGCAACCCGGGAAGCGCCGTGATGCTAACGTAGCGCTGACGGAGCGTTCTCTCCGAAGTGAGTACCCTTCACCCTTTTCCTTCTCTCTCCCTTTCCTTCTCTTTCCCCCTCTTTCTCCCTCTCTTTCCCCCTCTTTCTGGTTCTCCCTCTCTCTCCCTCTCTCTCTTTCCCTCTCCCTGGCTCTTCCTCTCCCTGTCTTTCTCCCTCTCTCTGTCTTTCTCTCTCTAACTCTCTCTCTCTCCCTTTCTCTACTCTCCTGGCTTCAGTGCCGTTTCCGTGGCGGCGACGGCTCCGTTGGCTGGGTGCCCGCTGTGTGAATGCCAAAGGAGAGGGGGTCCCTCTCTGGGGTGCAGAAGTCATTTGTGCGAGCGCAGCGAGGGTGATCGTTTTTTCCCCAGCAGGACAGGCAGTGAGTTGTGGAGGGGTCGGGTGTCTGCCTGTCTTTTGGTGGGAAGCGTTGCAATTGGGCTCCCGGTGTTCAGATATAGTGGGAGGTAGCACGTCGGTATCCCTCTCTGACAGCGCTCGACGTTAGTGTGAACAGCGTATGTGAGTTCACAGGAACCCGGCTGCAGTATGTCAGAGGGAGAGAGAGAGTGGTGCTGTGGGTTCAGAGATGTAGAGCCAGCCTGAATCAATCTGGCAACCCTCCCTTGTGCCTTTTAGGGGTAGTTTACTTTTCTTTTTAGCACATTCTGAAATAGGTAATATTGTGTCAAATTCTGAAAGTACTGTGTATTTAAAAAAAAAAATCTGACACGTGGTCTTGTACAGTACAGCATGTCCTTGTTTTTATTTGGGTGAAACATTTTATTTAATTAATTAATTTTCTTTATTTAGAATTTTAGTTTATTGACTTACTATCTACAGGGTAATGAGAATTTATCACCATTACTGTCATGTTTGATGTATGTACCACATTAGAGATACGTGCATATACATTAGATTAGATTTTTTTCCCATTGTATTTCTTTAAAGGAAATTGTGATAACAAACATTTGGGCTCATGTGAGATGAGGTGTCCTTTAAACTGACTTTTGTGAAGCACCAGGATCCGTGCAGTATTAAGCACATGCTAATGTCCCCCTGACCAGCTGCACAGGCTTAAGGTGTGCCTCATGGGCCCATCCTCATCCATTGACACGTTAATCCCCGCCTGTGCTTGGTTCAGTGGCTTTTTATTGAAATATTTAAATGAATGAATTCATGTGTGAGTGAATCTTTTTTTTCTGCATATATGAATAAGTATAGGGAATCACAGGGAAAGGTGGGTGTCGGCTAATGCCCTGCTATGCTTGTGATCCCTCATTGTTAACCTTTTAATTAATCAGTTCACATGTTTTATCAGCTACGCTCCCCTCCAGCCATCCCCGGCCATACTCTTGCCCAGTTGAGCCTTAGCGTGTGAGACTGCATTGTATGCATTATACTGTACGCGCCTCGGACGCCGGGCCCACCTGCCTGTTCTTTATTTCCTCTCAGCGTGAGCAGGGGGGGCCAGCTCGTCTGTGCCCCAAGGCTACAGAGACATGCCCCCCCGCGCCGTGTCAGTGGAAGACTGTCCCTGTTCTGTGGAGATAAGGTGGTGCTGCTCCATCCATATCGGCTTTACATCTTTATCTAAAATTTCAGCCCTTTGTGTGCGGTGTGTTCAGTAAAAGCTTCAGCATGTGGTTGTGTTTTATAACACAGTAGAGTGAACACTTTCTTATGAACAAATATATTTATACATAGGGGGAAACCTGCTAATTTCACTTCCTGTGCCAGGAGATTTTACCAGTTTACATCCGGGTCACTCATTTGTAAAGTTTGTAACTTGCCAAAAGCTGTTAACATGATGCTTGTACGCGGGTCTGTAAATTTCTCTGTGTACTTCTGTGTATTTTGAGTGGCAGCCCAGATATACACACATGATGCCTAGCTCTGTCTCTGAAATGTTGATGTCATCAGTATCCCCCACGCTGGCCCCTCCCCTCCCTGCTTGGGCAGACAGGCTCACTCCCATTGGCTGAGCACTGATGTGCCTTTAATTAATGTGCCGGTGATTTAGTGGCAGCACAGCAGGTGGCGCGGCGGGCACCGCCGAAGGCGGACCTCGCGCCGCAAGCCGTGAGGGATTGATGGCCGGACACGGGGAGCTCTTGCTCTGTCTCTCTCTGTCCTTCCCTCCCTCCTTCTCTCTATCTCTCTCTGTCCTTCCCTCCCTCCTTCTCTCTCTCCTTTTCCCTTCTATCTCTCTCTCCTTCCCCCTATCGCTCTTCTTTTCCCCTATATCTCTCTCTCCTTCCCTCCCCCCAGTCCCTCTATTGCTCTCTCCTTCCCTCCCACCCTCCCTCTATCTCCCTCGTTCTACTTCTCCCAGCAAATATATGTAGCTTTCATCTTTATATATGATCCATGTGTACGGCTGGGGAAAGCTCAAGGTGCTGGGTTGAGGAGGGGCAAATGCAATTCTTACTGGCTTCCATCACCTTAGGAATTAGGTCTGAGGTCTCTCTCACCCCATGCGGAAATGATATATAGTAATATATTGAAAAATATGTTGTTCAGCCCAAGATTATGTTGTAAGTACAGTTAAAATATATTAATGCAAAGCAGAAATATTTTGCAAAATACCAAAAATGGCAGAAATTAACATGTATTTTCAATGTGTTTATTGAACTAAAAATATATTCTCTAAAATATATGTAAAATCTATGTGTATGTGTATCTATGTATATTTGATGTAATGTAATGTGTAATATGTTAATTATGTATGGGATTTAATCTGACTCACTCCTTGGATGCAGAGCTGTCCTCGTCAGTGGCTAATTAAAGTTATCTGTAATAATCCTCTGCTGCTCAAAGATCATCCTGTCCCACCCCTGTTTAACATTCTTTAATTGTTCCCTTTAAATATTCCATAAACCTCTCGAGGCGCCGTGGAAGAGCAAAATGAATTACGCTCATCGGTTCACAGAGGGAGCAGGTTTGCCGGCCTCTGCGTGTGTGACCGGTCTGCGTTACCGCTGCTAACGCCATGCTAATTGGTGGGCATGTGGGCCACTGTGCGCCTGGAGACGGCGCTTCTGTGATCAGCCGCAGCTCTGAGGATTCGGGCCGTCTCCCTGAGCGATGAGAACCACCAGAAGGTTTATCCCGACACTGCATTGAGCGACTCCCAGCGTTTTGGGATTACGCCTCGCTGCGGTCCTCTGTGACTCAGCGCAGAAATGAGGATTTTTTCTCTCTCTCTCTCTCTCTCTCTCTCGGATATCATCAAGACGTGTCGGTCGTTCGTGTTCTCGCCAGCGCGTGTCACCACAAATGGCGGGGCTGAGAGGGGAATGCGTTTCAGATACATTGCAGGCAATAGAGACGATTGTTCTTGATGTGGCTGAAAGCTGGCGTGTGTGGGATTTGTGTCTGTGAAGGAGGGAGGTGAAGCCGCTGAGAGGAGGTGGAGAGGAGAGCGAGGCAGATACGCTGCTGTAAAAAGATAAAATTACCTTCTATTCCAAAAATTGTCCATGTTGATGTTTTTAAATGATATTTATGAAAAGTTAAATGGTATTAATGATACTGTAGGTGTTGGCATTGAGCAGTATACAGTAAGCTGCAGATGCATAACTGTTATTAATAGGAAAGTATTTGTAAATGTGATTCTGGGTTAGGATAAAGCACTTGGCTTTCTGGTTGGGAGGAGAGGAGGAGGTGACGTGCTTGGCTTGAAGGTCTTATTGGGAAGGAACATACCACCTGCCCAGCTTCAGAGCCCACAGTCTTGGGGCAGAGCAGCACTACACACACACACACACATACTCACACACACACACACACACACACACACAGATACACAAGCAGATATACACACAAAAACACACACACACACACACACACACACACACACTTGCATACATGCATTCACTCACATATGCAGGGCAGCCAAGCCCTGGGGCCCTGCCACCAGACAGGAGCCCTTTTTCAAGCTGACTTTTATCAAATTATATTTAATGATGTTTCTGCATGCAGCCGTGTCAAGGTGTAATATAGCCTGAGTTTGCATGAGTTAGTCTAATGAAAGGTGGCGTCGGGGTCAGGAGGTGAATTGCGTACCCTCTCGCTGCTTGTGGCTGTTAGCGTTACTAAGTCACGTCCCGCCAGCCTTGTGGGGTGATTGTGCTGAGATTTGGAGGATTGGAGAACCTCTCCTCAAATTATGAGTCTGTGTCTGTTTCGCGGTGTTGGATTAGAAACGATGGCATTAACGACTGGCTTCTTCGGTGCTCTGAAAGGACTGATTGATTGCCGTTTGTGTGCGTGTGTGTGACATGCAGATGTGGCATTTGTGCTGGGTCGGCCATATCGATTCAGCCACTCGTATCACACACTTAACACTACTGTGTGAACTAGGGCTCATAGATCGGGGCTGTTCACTTCAGCCCTTCCTTTGTTTTTTGTGCTCTTTGAGAGCCAGAAAAATCCACAGCAAAGACCTGTGTGTGTATGTGTGTGTGTGTGTGTGTGTTTGCTTGCACACCTGTGTGTGTGTGTGTGTGTGTGTATGCTTGCACACCTGTGTGTGTGTGTGTTTGCTTGCACACCTGTGTGTGTGTGTGTTTGCTTGCACACCTGTGTGTGTGTGTGTGTGTGTGTTTGCTTGCACACCTGTGTGTGTGTGTGTGTTTGCTTGCACACCTGTGTGTGTGTGTGTGTGTGTGTGTATGCTTGCACACCTGTGTGTGTATGTGTGTGTGTGTGTGTGTGTGTGTGTGTGTGTGTGTGTGTGTGTGTGTGTATGTGAGATTATGATAAGACAGTGCCTTCCCTTGCACCACGGTGCCTGTTCCCTGTGTAAATTGAAAGTGACTCCTTGTATTGCGGTGGTAATGAGCTGTAATACTGACCTCAGTCATGTCATCCGGGCCATCTGAGAATAATTATCAATATACATCATCATCATACGCTAGCTGCCAATCTGACCGTGTGCCAGATTGTATTCGTGCTTTAAACTACTTAACCTCTGTTGCAGTGTGATATTTATTTGATATATATTTATCTGTTTATTTCATTACAAGTCAAAGCATTGGCTTAATGCTGTAGGATAATGTGACAGGTGTTTTGTCTTGGTAGCACAGCTGATCTGTCTGTCCATACAGATCACAACATACCCATCTGAAATTAAATACACAACTTGGGTCCTTTCAGAAACAGAAAAAATAAAAAAGCACAGTGTTGTACTCATTGTACTTTTATTTAAGGTGGAATTGATGATCTTACGTTGGGATAGTATGACATGGCTTATATAGATGTGATTAAGGATACGTTACGCCTTTCCTGTAATCATACTCCTGCAGAGCTGGCTGTGTGGGTTTGTATTGGTAGGGATGAGGAATGGCTGTCTGAGGCTCTGTGTGTGCGAACACTCCGATGCACAGCGCTGCCAAGCACGGCGTGATCTGAATGGGTGTAAACAGTTTTAGAGTAATGCCAGTAATTAAACAAAGGCAGGCATTAGGGTAATGGAGCTGGGCTATGATTCTGATTAACAGTCAGTGCTGGAACACATGGTGCCCCAGCACCCCTCCTAAATTCCACTCCCTGGGGGCAGGGTGTGTGTGTGTGTGTGTGTGTGTGTGTGTTTATGTGTACGTGTGTGTGTGTGTGTCAGTGTGTCTATGTGTAGTTGGGTGCGTTTGTGTGTGTGTGTGTGTGTGTGTGTGTGCACGCGTGTGTGTATGTGTACGTGTGTGTGTGTGTGTGTGTGTGTGTGTGTGTGTGTGTGTGTGTGTGTGTGTCTGTGTGTGTAGGTGGGTATGTACGTGTGTGTGGGTGTGTGTGTGTGTCAGTGTGTCTATGTGTAGTTGGGTGCGTTTCTGTGTGTGTGTGTCTGTGTGTGTTGGTGGGTATGTACGTGTGTGGGTGTGTGTGTTTCTGTGTGTCTGAGTATGTGTGTGTAGGTGGGCATGTGGGAGTAACTCTTGCCACATCCGCAACTAAATCCTGTCACAAGTGTGACAGCGTTCAGGCCAGCAATTACCTCAGCACTGTATCTGTCAGTGAGAATGCCTTATTTACAGGTGTAATACTGATGAATGGCAAGTCAGCTATGCTGTGTGGAAGGTTTTGTCATTTGTGTAATGTGCTTAGCACAGAGAGTGAGGCAGTGGAGAGCTGTGGGGAGGTAATTATAACTGTGGCTAAATGAATTCACAACTGCCCCGTTTCACATGTCCAGAGATCTCTGTGTGATGTAGACCAACAGCAGACAGGGCCCCCCACATCGTGTCTAATGGACCTTTGATAGGGTCAGCTCCCCCTGGTGCATTCTGGGAAGCAACACTGACTTCAATTAGAGACCTGTCGCTGCTCCCTTCTCTGTCTCGAGTGTTTTTGTGTGTGTGTGTATGTGTGTGTGTGTGTGTGTGCATGCATCTCCGTGTTTGTTGTTTGTGTCCCATATATTAAATTATTTCAAGATCAGAAAAATATCAGTTCAAAACCAGAAGAAGGAGGGCATGAAATATACCTGTTGCCCAAAGGAACATTGCTTTGACCCTGCAATCATGTTTATTATTTGTAGTGTTATAGAGAGGAACCTTTATGAGACCTTTGGGACACGTTTTCCTTTGTACTGGGGTAACAAGATGGTGGACATCAAAAAAGAACCAGCAGCAGTAAGGCTCCTTACTCACCCCCCCCCCCCACCCCCCGGCCATTATATGTCATGTGACTGTGTGTCCTCCAGGCAGGTGATTGATTGGCTGTCAAGGTGTCGGCCTTTAGAGTAGATCGCATCCAGCAGTAGAATCTTAATCAGGGTTGAAAATAGAATGGGGGGGGGGTTTGAGGGCTTGGTCCCCACTGGGAGAGGGGGAGGGGGGGGGGCTGGGCCAGTGATAGGGGGCAGAGGGAGAGGGGTGGGGCATAAACATGGATAGGGAAACAGCACAGCAGGCAGACAGGTAGTTTGTCTCCCTAAATCATAGTGTTTCTTAATTGGAAGAGCAGTGTCTCTTCTTAAACCATGACCCAAGGAGTTTGCTCTACTTTCCAAAGGCTGTTTTATATTTAACAGCACCGCCCACAATGGTTAGTGTTGTCTGTTTGATGATTAATTATTTGTATGTATGTTGTGGGAGAGGCTTATAATTATCTGCTCCAGGCTTATTATTAGGATGTGATGTAAAATGGAAGTCTGTCCAGTTCTCAGATCTACTTCTCTGAGTGCATGTGTGTGTGTGTGTGTGTGTGTGTATGTGAGGGGGTCTCTTTTCTGTTGGTCTGCTCATCCCTGTGTTTATACTAACTGGATGTGGCTCTGAGGGTGTGGTTTTCCTGTATGGTTCTCCTTTCTGTGTCTGTGACAAGAATAACTTGTTCATTTAAATCCGTTCATTTAAATTCAAAATGACAGGGGTGTGAAAATGTTTCCTGATGAATACTTTGGTGTAGACCCTGAATCTACACACAGTCAGAAGAGGTTTTGATTGTTTCAGTGGCGTTCTAGTGAATAGGGTTGTGGTGGTGGTGGCGGTGGCGGCAGGGGTGGGGCTATGTGTCCCCACACAGAAGCGGGTGGGCTCTAACATGCCTTTAGTCCCCTCCCTCCCTCCCTCCCTCCCCCAACTTCGGAAACAGGGACGTACCATTATGCAGATGTCGTAGGACGTCCCACTGTACAGTCCCTCTCATTCATTTCACAGCCAATCCGAACTGCTGACCAGCCTGCCAGAAAAAGAGCTTTGAAGTTATTCACTGTTGGCCCACTATTAGCGCACTGTAAGGAGTGGAGGATGTGCTTCGTTCTGCACATTAGGAGAGCCTGCAGCTGAAAGCCCCCCCCCCCCCGCAGAGAATAAACGATAATTAATAATAACAAGAGTTTGATTTCCATTCTTGTATCCCACTCCGGCTCCTGTTCCGCACTTCCTTCTGTTCTCATAAGTGGATCAAAGCCATCATGCGCTGAACACGCGTTACGCTAAGAGTCAGCGAGATTTTTAATTGATCCCCTTCCTCTGGTTCGGCCCTGTGTTTCCTGCCGCTTTCATTTTTTTCCGGCGTGCTTCGCGGACGAGCCGGAGACTCTTATTAACCTTGAGCGGCTCCCTCTCCTCTCTGTCTCCTTGCCAGCGATGGGGGGGGGGGTGAACGGCCCGCCATGCGTTGCATACAGAGAGCGGTATTGTGCCGGAACGAATCGAAGCCGATCAAACGCCTGATGGTGTCCCCTGTCATAATGACTGCGATGCTCAGAGAGACGTGGCGTCTCACCCCCCCCCATCCCTGTTTTCAGAGGAGAAGCCAACCGCTTTGAAAGTCACACTCCTCTCTGTGGCTCCCTGGTGTCTGAAGTCTCTTGTGTGTTGGTGGTTGGTGTTTGGAGGAGGGGTGGTGTATGTGTGTGTGTGTGTGTGTGTGTGTGTGTGGGGGAGGGGGGGGGTTGCCGCCGCTGATGGTGTTTATTTAACTCACTCCTCTCTCCTCTCTTTCTCTCCTCACTGCTTTCCTGGATGCAGAGAGAGGTAAAAAAAAAACCTTTTTGTGATTATTGTTCTCCTTCTCCTCCTTCATCACCTGGATGAAACATTTCTGTGTTGTGTGCATCTCTGTGTTATTTCCCAACATCCCGCACTCTCTCCAGCTCTTCAAAGCCGCGCCGCCGTCCCCGCCTCATGCTCCAGTGACCCGGGCGCCGAGACGCGGGGCGGGGGTGGGGGGGCAGGGGCAAGGGAGACGGAAATCTCGTTAACCTTGGCTCCCCCATTTCCCGGCGCAAGGGCATCGCGGCACATGTGCGGGGAATAATTAATGGTGGCGTCTCGGGTCGCGTGTGACCTATCGCCACGTCGGCGCACCAAATCATGTGCCGGTTAACCCTCTAACCGCCAGAGATGAGGCTGAGATAGGTTCTCTGCTGTGTTGCTGTTTGGGGGAAGTGCAGCTGGTATTTAGTATTCATGGGAAACAGGTGAGAGCGAGGAGCTGGGCTCCACTTAAGGCTGCCCACACAGAAACAGCCAATTACCACCTCCAGCCCAGCTCTCCTGAGCTCACAGGCCACACGGGGAGACACCTATTAGCCGTCGTCACCGACGCATCATTACACTTCCGCGAGAATGTGGACGAGGGAGACCGGAGCGTCTGCCGGTGCGGTCCACAGGGAGAGAGAGAGAGAAAGAGAGCTGCGGAGAGAGGGAGAGGGAGAGCAGCAGACAGTGGAACAGAGAGAGAGAGAGAGTGAAAGAGAGAGTACAACAGAGAGAGGGAGAGAGAGAGAGGAACAGAGAGAGTGAGAGAGAGAGAGAGAGTGAGAAAGAGAGAGTACAACAGAGAGAAAGAAAGAGAAAGTACAACAGAGAGAGGGAGAGAGAGAGAGGAACAGAGAGAGTGAGAGAGAGAGAGAGTGAGAAAAAGAGAGAGTACAACAGAGAGAGGGAGACAAAGAGAACAGGTGAGAGAGTAGAACAGGGGGAGAGAGAGAGAGAACATGTGAGAGCTAACAGAGAGAGCATCAGAAAGAAAGAGCAGATCAGAAAAAGAGAGAGAAAGAGGCTGCAGCCCAGGGGCCAGCCGAATCCCTGCCGTTTCGAACGCAACACCCCCTGGCTCTCCATCACACACACGCTCCAGTCTGCAGAGAGGCAGGCCACTTGGGAAGACAGGCTTCCAGAGAGATATTAATAAATTCTCTCTCTCCCTCTGTAGCTCTGTATGAATTCACCGTTTTAATCAATGGTTAGGGGGATTACCAGCATCTAAATTTACTCTATAGATCAAACAGAAAACATCAAGGATAATATTTTTTCAGCCAAATGTTATATTTGATTGCTCAAAGTGGTGTTTGTGTGATGTACAAGTTATACATGCCAAGACAAATTGGTTAAGTAATTCACTGTAGATAAATTAAGTGATATTGATGCAGTCATTTCTCCTTTTTATGTTTAAGGATGAAATGGGCAAAATTAGCATTGGCTTTAGAGTGATGATCAATGCGAGTTTTCCACAACAACTCACTGAGGAGGAACAGATTCTGCAGATCATCGTCGCAAACAGAAAACAGATACCACACACATATCCACACAATAAAAAAAAGATAATATATTGATCCGTTTTGTGCACAATTAACCAGAAAGAGATAACCAGCAAGTGGATCTGATAGACCATGAGAGTTTAATTGTGCTGTTCTTCAGTGTGTGAGGATCTTAGAGTCGCCCTTTTTGTGGGGTTTGAAAGAGCCTGTGTCAAAGATGAGTGCTTATCAATGAACTTCACAAACCAATGCATTGCAGTTCATACATTAATATATCACTTATTAAACAGCAAACTGAAAGATATGGACAGAGCTGTAGGGGTGGCCTCTGTTTGCACCCACAGCTAGAGGTCACAGCGTGCTGTCTGGACCCTAAGATGCTGCCAACATACAGATGACCAGCACTGATGGACATATGTTTGAAAGGGCAGATCAGACATGGCTCTTCTGTAAAGACCCCCGATACAGAGTTCCGCTGCAGTGATGTCATTCGGAATGCCAAGCGCTGCGTTCCGCAGGATCTCTGACAGCGTTATGAGAACAACGTCCTACACATCAAGCTGGGAGCAGTGCTTTGAGCCGATCAGAGTGGTGTTAATAAAAGAGGCTTCCTTGTTTCTCAATGTGCTTTATAACGTGGGTGCTAGCAGAGCAAGGCTTGTCTCCTTTGCGGTTTATTAGTCTTATAAGTGACTTCTTGTTTGCGGTTTGTCAACAGGCACACCCTTTTCCTCGCCACTATTACTGTGCAGTGTAATTTATTCAAGACACCGGCGTGGCCCCCGGCACTGTCTGGTTGGAAGTGGATATTTTATTTAGTACTTTTTATTCATTTATTTATGCCGGTGGATTAAAAAAAGGAAACTCAATTACCGTGACCGAGAGGAACACCAGAGCGGGGGAAGGAGAGGTGCCGTAAAAAGTGAGCATCCACAACGATCTGTTTTACTCATTTATTTACTTCTCAGAGAAAACGCCTCTGCCTCTGAAAAATCGTACACTGCGCGGTGACATCAAAGCCCTTCAGGAACCGAAGCGAAAGACGCGCACGCCAGCATGTGTGCGTGCGTGTGTGTGTGTTTGCCGAAAAGTTTTACACCAACCCACCGGAGACCTCCTCTGCAAACTCATCCCACAGCGTCGCGCGGGAGGGTGCTGTTTTTGTGTACCCTTCTTTAATCTATTCGCACCAGCGGCGTGTGTTTGTTTACGTTCTCTCCGGATCGCGCCTTGGCCTTTTTAAAATGCGCCGGGTTTACTCGGGGATGCGCCGGTCGCCGATCGGCGCTGTGCGGCGCAGGTCCCGCGCAGCCGGACCCGCGCAGTGCGACCGGAGACTGATGGAAGGGCTCGGGGTCGTGCTGTGCAGCGTGCTATCCTCTGTGGGTTCGCGTGTCTGCGGGCGACAGCGCCAGACAAACACTCACCAGACTGACAGAGGGGGAACAGCGCACCCCCCCACCACACACACACACACACACACACACCCCTGTTAATGCGGTTATAAGCTCTTGCTGAACTACATACTGGAGAACTAAAACTACCTCTGTGACAGAGGGAACAGTAGCTTCAATACCCCACCTTCATCTTCCTAGCACTCATGCCCCTACTCTGTGGTTATACACCCCTGAATTATGTGCTGAAGAACTAAACCCACCTCTGTGATATATTTGCATTCATATTGCATATGAGTGCATGATAATATATTATGTTACATTATTATCATTTAGTAGACGCTCTTATCCAGGGATTAGTGGGTTAAGTTCCTTGCCCAACATTGCAACAGCAGTGTACCGAATCAGCATCCTTTTGGTTACGAGCCCTGCTGTATACCACTGTAAAAAATACCTTTTATGAAATAGGGTAACATAGTTTTGTGGTGAATGAAAATTGTCTACACGAATGTGTACATGTCCACACCATGAGGCATCCGCCTTGTAAGCTCTTACAAATTCAGTCAAGGTTAGGGGCATCAGAGCTACGGCATCAGAGAGGCTAGTCTTCTCAGACAAGCTGGGCGGAGTCAGAGCCCACGCGAGCTTGCTCCCAGTCTCTGTCGCTGTGGTTTGTAATATTTCTGTTTGTTTCCTTTCAGGGATTTTGCCTACGTAGCCAGAGACAAAGACACCCGGATACTAAAATGTCATGTGTTCCGATGTGACACCCCTGCAAAAGCCATCGCGACCAGCCTGCACGAAATCTGTTCCAAGGTATGTGACTGTGCCTGCTCTCAGCTCAAAACGGAGGATCTTTCCCGTCGTTCACGTCCAGCCTCTTCTTTTTCTGTAGCCGTAAACTGAAACAGAAAGGTCTAACAATAAATGCAAGTGTGCAATCTTTTTTTTTCTCAAATAAATGAAAAATTTTAAAAATGTTGATATAACCTAAACTTCACACAGCAAGAGTGAAAACAGTGTTTTTCATTTTAAAAAAGACACGTGGATCGAATGTATTCCGCCCTCAGAATGTCAGAATCAGTTGCATTTTGTCATTTGCGCCATCTTTTTTGTTGCAATTTATCAAGAGTATGAATACGTTTGGAGTCCACTGTGTGTGCAGAATTCAGTCCGGTCAGCTTTCCTGTCATCTTTCAGAATAAGCTTCCCTTTTGCCTTTGTGTTAAGGATCATTTCAATATCACTGCAACAGTGGGGAATGCGAATCAGCAGTGTCCTTCGGGCTTAATGGAAAAGTGAGCCGGTGTGACAGCGATTCCGGGTCGGAACCGCGTTTTCATCCGAGACTCCTTTTGATTCCCCTGTGGTCGGCTGGAGGGAGAAAGAGAAGGGGCCGTGTGAAGTGAAACGCTTCAAAGACAGCAGCGGCAGCCCCCCCATAGCACTCGAGCTCCAAAGGCACCTCCTCATGAAAGCGCTGCTTTTACTTGGGTACAGGAGTGACCTTCACGTGGCCCCCAGCAGCTGCAGCTGTGTGGCAGGGAGGGAGAGGAGAGAGGGGTCCCTCATGTCCACAGGTCTGGCTCGCTGTGAGACTCACACCCCCGGGGTGCTTATTCACACCCCCCACAACCCCCTCCATCCCCCTGCCGGCCCCCTGACCCTGTGGCCGCAGCGCCTCTCAGTCCAGGCCATTTTAAATGCATTGTAGTCCTGCCATGTTTTCCGTGAATGTTCACAGCAGCACCAGAACCCTGCGATTCAGAGCTGTAGGAATTTCACACCTTGGGGGGGTGGTGGGTGAGGGTGGGGGGGGGGGGGGGGGGTGTTAAGGCGGCACTAAGAGGTTTTTCTCTGAATTAGAGCAGGGATGGCCGGGGGGCGCAGGCACACGCGGGGGTGAGTCACCTCGCTTGGAACCATCTGCAGAAGAATACGCTCCCGTTTAAATCCCCCTGTCGTCCTTTGTTGCCCTGCGCTCATTAAGCGGTCCCCCTCACTCTGTCACTGAGATACGCGGAATTGCGGGAGCCTCAGAGCAGATAAAAAGGTTGCGCTGTTTTTTTCTCAAGTGCGATTATCGATTAGCCGTGCGCTAAACGGGCGAGAGCTTTGATTTGCAGGGTCGGGGGGGTGGGGGGGGGGGGGGGCTGGGTGTCTCGGCCCACGTAAGCGGCGAGTTCGGAAGTGCTGAACGGAGCGAGAAGCTCCGCGGCCACTTTTTTTTTTCTGCAAGCTGTGCAGTCGCTGCGTTCCCTGAGCCTTCACGTTCGCGTTTCTTAGCCTCTCGCGGTGCGGGATGCAAATTCGCTGCGACAAACAAAAAGCTCTGATTAATGACATTCATAATTTATCATCCGCTTTCACCAGCAAATGTGCTAAAGTGAGTTGTTGCAGAAACCTTTTTTTTTTCCTTCTTCTCTCAGTAGCGTCCGGTCTCCGGAGAGAGAGAGTGAGAATGAGAGAGAGAGAGAGAGCGATGTGACCTGGTTCCTTCGCTCTCCTGATAGAGGGAGTGACAGTACACTGCTGGTGAACTGGGCGGAGGAGTCCGATGGGAGCTTAACCCACATCTCTCACGAAGTGGGAGGGCTGAAGCATCCAGACGGGGCCGTAGTAAAAGCTCCAGCCCAATTTCCATACATCATGGCTGCATTAAAAAACCAAACACAGAACACACTGAAGGCCTTTCCTGGCTTACTGTGGCTGCTTCTGTAGGCTTCGGGATTGGGGCACACCCTGGCCTATAGCCCTAGCTCACATGGTGAAATTCTCTTCTGGGGTCGGTGCTGATTCTGCGGATTCAGGTGGCCTTTTTCCAAACCTCACAGCACAGGTCCAATACCCCTCCCCTGCCCCGTTTGCCATGCCCCCCCCCCCATCACAGTGTTTGGATGGCATGACACTGTTACATCAGGGGAAAATGAGTGTGATTGGTGTTCTTCCAGATCATGGCCGAACGCAAGAACGCCAAAGCCGCGGCCGGGAGCTCCCTGCAGGACAGGATGCAGGCGGGTTTGGACGTCCCCCTCCAAGGTAGGCTCTCCACAGCGCCCCCTGCTGCCAGGCAGTCCCCAACAGCAACCTGCTGGAAAAGGCTCCCATTCCCAAATATTTTGTTAAGAACCTGCGATAGCTAGAGCCTTCCCCCAGGACAGCTCTCTCAGCGCTAAGCTGCAGTTAGGCTCCTAGTTGGCTTGGTATCTTAAATGGGAAGAAAATGCACGCATTAATTATTAATAAAGCAGCCATTTAAGATTGAATCATACCCTCCAGTTATGGGAACAATCACTTATTAGAATTACACAATTACCATCTGTCATATATTACTTGGTTGCTTTACTGGAAGGCTAAAGGTAATGAGGCGTGTATTGTAACTATGATGTTAGGATATAGTACTATAGCTGTGCATAATAAAGCCTAATATATTATGTGATATAACCTTGCTCCCAGGATGAGGACACCTGTCCTGTGAAGAATAATGTAGTGTAATGTATTCAGTCTGCCACAATAGAGATGTGATGTTTGTGTACCTCAAACGCATACACAACATGTATATATAAAATCTAGGCCTAGGTGTGCCTCAAAATGTGTGTAGGTATATGTGAGTGCCTGTGTGTGTGCATTCATGTGTGAGAGTAAGCATGTATGTGGGCTTGTGCGTGTTTGTGTGTGTGTGTGTGTGTTCATTCATGTGTGAGTGTGTGTGTTTGTCAGTAAAGCACACCTCTGATCTGTCCCTCTTCAGCAGAGTTCCCCACACCAAAGACAGAGCTGGTGCAGAAATTCCGTGTGCAGTATCTGGGCATGATGCCCGTTGCCAGGCCAATAGGTAAGCCAGACTCTACCACTCCTGCACACAAGGGGGGTGCCTCCTCCTGCCAGGTGCTTCCTTTGTGCCAGTCCACGTGGACAATATCTCTGTGTTTCACTATGGAGATCGTGTTTCACTTTTTGGAATAATTTCAGTTTCTGGGGTTGGGAGAATAAGGAGTGTTCTGCAAAGAGAAACATTAGCTAGTAATGTTGACATGCTCTTGTGTTGAACATAAATAAATGCCTTTTAGAATTGGGTATGGGGGAATCTTTTAGATAAGAGAGGGGAACTGCTCTGCATGCATCTTTCTTTTGTATCTGTGTTTGGGTACAAAGGGATGAAGGGTGCCTGACACTCCCCTCATCTCAGAATGACAAATGGAACGTTCCAGTGAGGACCTGGTTCAAAGGACGGGGGAGGGATTGACAGTGTGGGGGAGTCTCTGTGTGTGCGTGGCGTGTCCCAGTTTTGGTGTAGCTGAAGTACGTGTATGTGTGTGTGTCTTGTCTCTCCTGTAATGAAAGGACCTGGGGGCAACAACTCCCAGAAAATTCAGTTGGCAGCTAGATACCGTAAGTGCCTCCTCCTGACCAGCTCAGACAGGCTGGGCCAGGGAGCCAGAAACACTCCAGCTCATACATGTATTTTTAATGCATAAAGCCGGGCAGATGCCAAGTTCAAAGCCTATTTCCCTCCCCCCCTTTGTCCGCTCTTATCCTGACTGTGTGACACAGTGATACAGCACCGTGCCTGTGAACATCTAGCCTATTGTAGAACTGTAGTCCGCTGTGGAGCAGTGGCCATTCGAGAATCAATCACCCGCCTTCGTTTCAGATGAAGAATTGGCTGACAATTAAAATGGTACAGTTGGTAAATGCTGTCACACAAGCATACATATGACCGCTCACTCCCTCCTCTGAGGTTTAAATCCGAAGACATGGAAGGCTGTGAGACCGCACTTGCCCCACAGCTCAGGTGAAGTCTGACAGGAAAACTTTGTGTGCTTTTGTGAGCTCCTAGCCAAGTGTTTACCTCAGCTCTGTGCCTGCATATGGCCAGTGACATCATCGTCACCTGTGACATCACAGTTGAGAAGCATCAAGCGCATGTGCCAAGTGGCAGTAATATACTACACCCTACTTGAAGACACAGTATGGCTGTGAAACATTGCTGCTCTATCCAAGAGTAATGTACCTAAAGTGAGGCACTTCAGCCATATTGAGTTGAAGGGTTACATTGTCACCTGGGTGTAAATTCAACTTATGTACAACGTATAGATGTTTGTAATAATAGCTATATATCAATGGCATAGAAGGCCCAAAGTTCATAGTTGATGAAATTAAACCGAATGAAACCAAAAAGGTTAAGTTAGGCTCACAGAATTTCTTCGAGCAGTGTTTTACTGTGTGTTTGAAATAACTGCCATGAATCAAATTCAGCTATGTCCATCACATCTTGTAATGTGGTGGATGTGCGTTATTTCTGAAAAGAAATTGTGAGGAATGACAAAGTGTCTTAATATGTCGATTGATGTGCAGAGCTGATGTAAGTACATCTGTTTTCGAAAATAATCTGCTTTGCCAATTTAACTGCTGCATTTAATAAAACAGAAAAAAAGCTTTGTGTCAACACCTCTCAACAGGAGTGAAGTGAATGGAGAGCTCCACAGTATGTCAGTGTGCTTTTGGACATCTCCCACTCGGTGTTACATCCATTACCTTCCCCCCTGAACTTCCTGTCAGCTGTGTTTAACAAGTATGGGCGTTCCTGAGCAGTTTTTCATTGGCATATGGGAATTAGAATGACGCTGTGACATTCTAAACCATGGCCATGGAATCTAACTGCCGTCCGACCGTATGTGTTGTTGTGCCGTGATGGATTTTAGGATGGAACGAGCTGGCAATCTGTGGTGCCGTGCTGCACTCACTTTGTACCCAGCGTGTTGAGGTGAGTTTAGGGTCTGCCTGCTCCCTCGCTCACCCCCGTCTGTCTCGATAGGAATGGACATTCTCAACGGAGCCATCGACAGCCTCATGTCGTCCTCCACAAAGGAAGACTGGACACCCGTCATGCTGAATGTGGCTGACGCCACGGTGACCGTCATCAAAGAGAAGGCAAGCTCTGACACACAGGGGCCTCAATACATTAAGCATACTCAGAGGAATTCCATCACTAGAAGTTTGGGGTGTAAAATTCACAAAAGTCTGACATTCTTATATGATATTCTTTGTGATTTAGTAACTTATAAATTATACGTTTGGCACTGGTGCTTGTTCATGTGCGATTACAAGTGTCCTGTCTGTGCAATTTTCATGCTACTTTTAGATGGCTCTGGATGAGAGTTGCTCTGGATAAGAGTGTTTGCTAAATGACAAACATTACATTACAAAACTTGACATACATCATCCTTGTATTGGAGACCTACAGAGTCAACACCAACACTTTCCCTGGGTTTAATTTCATCAGGGAGCATTCTGTGATCTGTGCTCTTTCAGATTTATCTCCTGACATTTTCCCTTTAACCATAGTTTTGAGGTGTTCATTTATTGGTAACTGACACCAAGGTGCCCTTGTAATTATTCCACCAGGGCTATTATAGTCGGTCATTTCAAGTTATTGCATATTTTGCTCCAAGTGCAGAGGCTGGGTAGTGTGTGGTAATTTGCTGATACTGGTGACTGATGAATATTAATGTCACTATAATGTCAAATGCCACAATAATGTCATTAATGTCAAACATTACTGTCGTATGATTTGCCTCATGTGTAATGAGAATTAGAACATGGCACATGTCAAAAACCCCTGAAGAGAATTGACCTACTACCACAGAGCCTAGCTGTGCAGTACCATAGAGCCGGCAGGCTGAGAGACCCTGCTGATTCATCACTCAGCCAGCTGGTCAGTCAAACCTGGCTTACCTGGGTTTTTAATCATTATTAATAATAATTTTGTGCTGTAAGAAAATGCCCTGTGTCATAAATCAGAGAGGCAGAATGGAACAGCACCACAGTATCACAGGAATGCTCATTGAAACAAATGTCTTTAACAGCTGAGTTTGAGAAAAACATTATATAAATAAAATTCATTATTATGAAGTTTGTGAAAATAATTCTGCAGTAATAATAATGATCGTATGTTGTAAGAAAATGGCCGTTGTGGTAAAGCAGTGGAGCCGCGGTGACGAGCGTAGCCCTGTCCCTCTGCCGTGCCAGCAGGAGCAGGAGGGCCAGCGGGAGGACGAGGACGAGGAGGAGGTGCTGGTGGAGTGCCGGGTGCGCTTCCTGTCCTTCATGGGCGTCGGCCGGGACGTGCACACCTTCGCCTTCATCATGGACTCGGGGAGCCAGCACTTCGAGTGCCACGTCTTCTGGTGTGAGCCCAACGCCGGGAGCGTGTCGGAGGCGGTGCAGGCCGCGTGCATGGTGAGCAGCCCCCCACTCCCCTCTCTCGGCCCTCGGCCCAACCCCGGCTACAGCTGATGAAGGGCGTTTCTCCGTCCAGAAGCTCGCCTCCTCTCATATCCTCCTCTGAATCGCTTCTTAATTAGAGCAACAAAAAGAAGCTGAAATCAGTGGTTCTCAGCCCCCCCCCCCAATGGGAGCAAACAGCTCAGAGATGCAGTGACGAATGGTATCTCTGTCGGCTCCGAGACAGGTGCAGTGCTCCTGATGGCCGTTTTGTGCATATCGATTGCCTCTCTCTTGCATCGCTCTGCGATATTGATCCGACAACATCACGTCTCTCTCAGAGGCCGGGGCTGAGAACATATAAGCGGGACAGAGGTCCGCTCCCCACCATCCCCCAGCTGTTACACTCATTTGCCGCTGAAAAAACGCTCAAGAGCACACAGAGTAAAAAGATAACTCTTCCGTTAATTAACATTCTGAGGCAACAGAAGTATTTGATAAGCCTTTTATTGTTTATTATCATTTCTGTCCAATTTAGATTCTTTTGTAGCTGCACGCTTGCTTGTTGGGTGAAAACATTTTTGACGTCCCCCTGCTTTGTCCCCTCGTCCTCCCTGCAGCTGCGGTACCAGAAGTGCTTGGTGGCGCGGCCCCCGTCTCAGAAGGCCTGCTCGGCATCGCCACCCTCGGACTCTGTGACCCGGCGGGTGTCCACCAGCGTGAAGCGGGGCGTGCTGTCCCTCATTGACACTTTGAAACAGAAGAGGCCCGTGCCCGAGCTGCCCCAGTAGAGACCCGAATATAATAATGAGCAAGTCAGCGATACTATTAATAATGTACATAAACGCCATAGCATCACATCACAGCGCAAAACTATCGGCAAAAAAGAAGAAAAAACGAAGCAAAACTAAACAATAAAAATGTACTAAAGCTGAAAAGCGAAGCTGGCGACGTTAAGGACTTGCTGTCACGCCACATGTACACGCTGCGTCACCTCCGTTTGTCCGCCAGTACCCCCGTCTGTACGTCTGTCTGTCTGTCTGTCTTGTGTGCCACCTCCAGCATGCCCGTCTTCACCCGGCCACGCCTAGTCTCCATTACGTCACGAAGTGAGGAAGTGCATGACCGCTTTGGGTGGATTTTGGCAGCTTGGCCAGCTTGGATTCACGCCCCTGTTCCTCGTTCCATGCTGGTGTTAGATTAAAGCGAGTAGGGCCTTCCAACCGCACAGAAAGCACCTGAGGTTTCCTGCTCCATGGCTCTGCCTTCACTATGGCTGAACTGGACAGATGAAAGTCATATTGGAGCGCCATACCCAAGCCTCTTGGAAGCCGGATCTCCTTGATACTGCTGTTATTACCCCCCTGCACTCTCCCCAGCCTGAGTCCATTTTGCTTTTAACTGTTATGAGGACATAACCCACACCAAAAAGAAACAAAAGACAAAACAGAGACAAATGAAAAGATGAGGCCCTTTTCAGGTGGACACAAATGAGCTCTGGGGCCATCTGGATGTCTTAGCAAACCACCCCTTCCTCACAGCACAAGAGACCCTTTACTGAAGTCAAACATGAGTCCCTCGCTGGTGAGAGGAAGGGGGCTATGGGCGGGACTGACAAGGACAATGGACAAAGTTTGGCCCTCACAGGCTCCTGTTGAGAAGCACAGCGCCCCCCCCCCGCCCCCCCACCACCCACTTGCTGCTATGGAATAAACCTGTTCACATTCTGTCAACATTTACGTTGAGTCGCATTTCCAGAAGATGAAAAGCTGAAATACCGAAGAAGGGGTAGGTTTATAGAAGGATGAATGTGATTTTATAAATGTATATTTCTTTTTATGCTTTTTATTTTTTGCTTTCTTTTTTTAAAAAAAAAAAAAACGTCACTACTACAGATGAATTCTGTGGACTCCATGACAAGAGATAACTTCTGCGACAGTCGGTCATGTGACGGCCAGTCATGTGACACTCAGTCTTGTGACTAGTCGCATCGGTTTGTAGCTGTGGGAGGAGGGGGCCAGATTTGGGCCAAGTGGTCGCTGTTGTCTCCTTCCGCACTTCAAGAACGAAATGAAGTGAAATCGCTCTAGGAGCTGAGGAGCTCAGCACGGGACGCACATCAAAAGGGGAGGAGAGAACAGAGGAATTTAAGGAGAGCCTTAGATTCGGCTGCCGTCTCTTTGTTTCTGTCACTAGAATTTTTAGCGCGTATCAGATCACCCCTGACTCGGGTTTGCCATCACTGTTCTTGCACTCCTCCTGATTCCCACTGTTCAACCAGCCATGAAGCCTTTTATTTCCCACCAAGCTGAGAGATGGAAGCAATGTGAAAACAGTCCTGTGTATATATTTATATATAATGTTTTGCATACATTTATCACTTTATAAGCTATTTTTTATTTTCAGGGTTTTTTTTTCCAGTTTCTTCTGTTTCAGTTTCTCTTCTTAAAAGCCTTGAAAGATCTTTGTGGAACACTTGATTCTGGCCAAAGTGTAAAGTATCGATGTACGTGTTGTAGATATGCAAAAAAAAAAAAATGGAAAAGAAATCACGTGAAGAAGAGGGATGCTGAAGTTGTTAATATGATTTTATTTGAACTGTTGTTAGGCAAATTAGTTGTTGTAAACTAGATGTTAACCAAGCGTTATCTATGCATTTTTTGATCTAGCAGTTCTTAATAGCAGACAGGAAAAAAATGTCACTTTGCCTTGCATGTCCTGGGACAATTTAAGGAAAATATGAACTGTAACAGAAATATTTTTATTTTATTTATTCTATTTTATATTGGAGTATACTGGTTTTATTATGTTGGGCAGTTAATCTCATTTCGTCTTATGCTCGGTCTCACTCAGAGTATTAGGACTAATTAATTACTCAGTGTCTCAAGGCTGTTCTCATTCAACTGTATAGGAAGTCACTGAATTACACCGACGATTGGCAGGTCACTGGACCCCACACACAGCCAAGTCAAGTATTGCGGCAGGGTGTGTCAGAGAAATGATTGAGCCACCAGCTCCTTCCCAAGAACTGTGGATGTACAGGCCCTCTGAAGGAAGATAGATCAAGTAATAATGAAGTCCTGATACGTACTGTAGCTTCACTTCCTATCAGACATATTTGGAGTGAGTTCATTCTCTGAGGGCTCTTTGTCAGGTTTTTCTTTTTTTTGATAAGGTTCTACAAAACCAGATGAAATGGAGGGGTTTGGCTCCCGGAGATGTATTTTCAGCTTGACTGCTGATTCTTTTTTATGTATCATACGTTTTATGTTTTTCTCCATTTCACGAAGAGCAAGAAGAAAGCCAACCTGAACTCAGTTCATGTTCATCACAGCCTGAAGCCACACCTGCACCTTAGTTTCACTGCCTGCAGGGAATAGTCACATCAATATCTGTGCCTCGTTCTTCTGACCAACACTAGGGGTGAGTTCAGCAGGCAGACTGCTGTGCATTTTATGGCGGGGCTGATGGGAAGTGTAGTCTAGAGGCTGTGCACTCATTCAGCATTTACAAGATTACACTACTTCATTATGCTACTAGATCTTCAGGACTACATATCCCATCAGCACCCCTGTCAACGTTATGCCTGTTGAATTCTCTGTTCAACTAGAAGTAGTATCAGTAAAAGTGCACAAACAAAACAAATCCCGTCAAATAATTAATGCAGTTGATTGATGTCCAAAACAAATGGAAAAAGCTGGATCCTTCCGCAGTTCACTAATTTTACACCATATAAATGTAATCTGTTGTGAGAATAAACTACATATTGAAATATGACACTGTCTCCGAGCCTAATTTGTATCTTGAAAGAATTTTTATAAACTCGCTTGCTGCTACTATATCCATTAACCTATGACCAGCACCAAGTATATTAACTTCACACATACAGTACAGTAAGTACCATTCTTAAATAATGGACCACATTAAATCATCATGATTTTATTTACCCTCTGAAGTCATAAAGGGCTTTACTTTCTCCACATTTAGCCTGTAAGATCACATGAATCTTGAAACAGTAGTGAATCATGACTTGAAAGTATTTAGACTTCAGGTTGACATCCAGATTGAGCATTAGACCTTCCATGTGGGTTTTCTTATTATGCCCTTTTTGTCTGGAGGTAATGAGCATGTTTAGGTTAGGGTTTAGTAGTTAGACTGGTAAAATGTAGTTTTTAACTTACTGAATGAGAATTTAGTTTTAACTGAGTGCACAGAAAAGGTATTTAAAATGCCACCACAGTAAAGTGTATGAGAGAGTGATTATTGGTCAGCCTGTAGCATGAGTTTTGGTGCCCCTGCCAATAACATCCCCAGCATCCAGCACCCAGGGGGGAAACCGGTACAAGTGGCAGTGATCTGCACGCATGCCCATTTCATGCCAGGCACGTCCAGACCATTCCGTAAATCTCCTTAGAAAAAGAGCAGACG
Organism: Megalops cyprinoides; assembly: GCF_013368585.1. NCBI lineage: Eukaryota > Metazoa > Chordata > Actinopteri > Elopiformes > Megalopidae > Megalops > Megalops cyprinoides. The sequence goes on from NC_050604.1 coordinate 18,903,065, forward strand.
GCTCTCATGCCAGCCGAACAGCACCGGCTCCTGCGTTTGAATTCATCTCGATGCCCTCTTTGTAAAACAGCGGGGCTCCCAGCAGATGGGTCGTAACAGCCAGTCCTGGAAACAGTGACGGAGACCCTGGGTAACGTGTCCTGCACTGAACTCTGTCACGGTGCTTAAACAGTCCCTGCCTGGGATGTTTTTCCGGTTAGAGCAGAGAGCCGCTGCATATTAAAGCCTGAAATCGGGCTGCGACATGTGCTAAGAGAAATGTACAGCAGCAGAAGTAAGATGGCAGACAGTGTGCGAACAGGCCCTCGCCACCAGGATTTGCATACAGATAACAGAAGAGGGTCCTCCAGGTAAGGGCAGTCTGAGGGTAATATCAGCCTATACCAGTCCCTCATTAGCTTACTGAATTTGATTTCATGAGCAAAAATACTCAAAACGAATTAATATCAAAATAAAAAAAAATCAAAATCTCTTTCATTTACAAGCATTTATTTGCCACAAAGGGATCTTCAGGTAACACAGGTAGATAGACCTGACATTTCAAAATTTACCTTTTCAGTGGTGGTTTTTTTATAGACTTGTTTCCATGCACTGTACATGAACAGAAGTTTAAACAAGAAGGGAATGTGTCTTATTAAATAATTTTGAAAATATAACAACAAATATAGAAAACTTTATGAGCTACATAAATGTAGAAAGGATGATGGCCTAGGTGTGGACACCGTCCAGTATATTATTATTAATCAATGTTAGGACTATCCGCTAATACTCTCTTGCGTAGAGAATCCCTTTCATTGTAAGTACTACATTTCTCATTTTCCTACTCTAGTATTCATGGTAAAACACTGTGAGGTATAGGTTGTATAACATGTGGATTCAAGCATTTGAAACAAAAGTACTCACCACTGAAAAATCACATAAAATTATTCTCAGCATGTCTGACTGAACGCGGCATAGGAGAGGTTATTTATCTCCCTGATTTAGTGTTCTATTCCATGTTTTTGTAATGGCTCCTACTATTGGCTGCAACAGTGATCGCTGGGTATGGTCTCTACCTGCTCATATGCACGTTCGTAACTCTGGATAAGAGCATCTGCCCAATGAATAAATGTAATGTCAGAGGTACAGGGATGTAAAATTAATACTGATTATTGTATTTTAACATTGGATTTATTATTCCGAATATCAACACCAATACTGATCTTTTAAATGATTATTTCAAATAATCAAGACTGTAGAGGTCATCACTCCTGATTGTGTTTGTATTACAGCATTACAAGGACAAGAACAGCCAAAGCAACAAATGTGTCGCTTGGAAATGGCTTCCACAGTCTCAACTCTAACTTCTAGGCCATCAAATCAGGAAATAATACGAAATCGTTTGGATAACCACGTCATTTGCTTGATTGCTTTCAAAAGAGCGGTAATGACAAATGGGAAATGTACACATGGAAGCCAATGTCATGATGGAAAGGGGCATGTTGCCTCTGTTTAGACAGTTGTATGTGATTGGTACAGACATGTCAAATGAGGAATGTGGACCAATAAAAAGAAAGTCCTTATTCTGTGTAAAGAGAAGCGGGTCAGTCTTACCTACACTGGATCTCAACACGCTTTGTGATTCAACACCGCCCAGCTCTCAACGGCCGGGTTGGTACGCAGCCCGATTGACTGGTAGGTGGATGCATCTCCCTCGCAGTTCTAATGATTTGGAAGACCTCTCCGCCCCGCGCCCGGTCCGCGCCGCCCGCTCTGAGTCTGTGAGATTGCATCGTCACTCTCATCCCCGCCACATGCAGCAGCCTCACCGCGCCGCGCTGGCCGCTGGCAGACTGACCCTGGCAGCCAGGCCCTGACTCTGTGTCCCTCTGGCTGACGCGCTGGAGAGACACCGGCGGCCCGGGTCACATCCAGGGCCGCGGGTGCCACACGGCCGACGCCCTGTCCCTGCTGCCGCTGCTGCCGATGCTGGAGCGGGACAGCGAGGCCTGGGAGCTGCCACGGAAGCCGGGGTAGAAAAGGCTGGGAGCCTGTAGGGGCAGGGGGCTTCCTGTCTTACCACTGCCCAGGGAGCTGGAGCTGGGGAAGCTGACAGGGGGCAGGACCAGCTCCACGGGCCTCAGAACTTCCTGTCTGGCCTCCACGAGCCTCAGAACTTCCTGTCTGGCCTCCATGGGTCTCAGAACTTCCTGTCTGGACTCCGCTGGCCTCAGCACTTCCTGTCTAGACTCCATGGACCTCAGCACTTCCTGCCGGGACCCGGGCGGGGCTGGGGGGACAGGCGGGTTAGCTGGGCCCGCCAGGCCAGTTTTAGCAACAGGCTGGTTGGGTGCGGCCGGTCGCCGATAAGCAGGCTTCCTGGTGGTGTTGGTAACCTTGCCAGCGTTTTTGCGGGAGGGGCTGGTGTTAGCGTTTGCGGTGGTGGCCTTGGCGAGGGGCCGTCTGCGGGGGCTGTGTGTCTTGGCGGCCCCCCCAGACTGCTGCGGGGCCACGGTGGGCTCCGAGCTGACCAGCTTGCCCTCCCGGCTCAGGAACTCCTCGATTTGGGACTGCAGCTGGTTTCCGGAGGACGCGTGGGAGCGTACAGCGGGTCGAGAGGGCGTGGTCTGTTTCTTTCGCCGGCGTCTTTCCTTCTTCGGCGGGCGGCTCGGACCGATGCCATCCAGTAGACCCTTAGCGGCTGCCCTTGCCAGGATGTTCTGGACCGTCTCCGCCTCTGCAGGGTTCTGCCAAAAAAAGGAGTGTCTCTCAGACCCCAGACAGACAAACAGCATGATAAAAGCACAGGTGGTGCACTCACACAAGCACAGAAAGTGCTGTTTTTTTATTTCCTACATTTAACGTGTCTGCCAGAACACCACACAGCTGAATCACATAAAACTCAACCTGTCTCTCTCATAACCCAAGGCTTGTAAAAAAAAAAAAAAAAAAACCTTATCTAATTTTGATTAAATTGTAACCATCAGCAGCATTAATTTAAATAGCTCAGAAAATGAGCTGCTGTTGGGCGGGGGGAGGGGGGGGGGGCTGAAATGATGGAGATTTGAGAGCCTCTAATGCCTTTGAGGCAATCAGGGCAATTACTCAGAGCCAGCAGCAGGAATCAGAGCCACAGGTATGCGAGACATACCGCTGTTTTTTTTTTTCCTTCCTTCCGATTTCAAGGTCAATTTATTTTCATTCTTTGGAATAAAAGAAAGAAAAAACCCCACATATATCCAGCGCTTTGCTTTAAAATGACTCCCATTCTTTCTTATTACCGGAAAAGGGCAGAAATAAATCTCGACAATCAGCACCTGCTCTAACAGCAGAGTACGCTCACCTCAACGCAGGCCTTACTCTTCTAACCACCCCTGTAAATCTGTACAAAGGTAATTCTCTCAGTTACTGTGCTCTGTGAAAGGATGTAGAAGAAACGTTGTTGATTGCATCCGGACCCTGGGGGGTGCCACACAAGCAAATCAGTGGACAGCAGGAAGCTGAGATCCAGTGGCTATGACCTGAACTGAAGCCTGCGCTGTCTTTGCCATTGTGCACTGGGCCCTCCTTTCCTGGCAAATGCAAAACTGATTTGTTGGCCACATCTGTCGACGCTCACAGCGTGGTGACGTCAGCAGACTGCACTCAGGGCCGTTCTACTACAGACAAAATCAAAGTCCTTCCTGACAAGACACTGACTTCCAGCTGCCGCTAGAGTCCGATTCTGAGCGACCCACCGCAGGACGCGTTGCTGATGGCGTATCAGACAGAAGTCTCGGGTTCCCCATACGCAGGAGCTACTCCGTGAGCGCGGTCTGGTTCGTGTGGACTGTGCACGACCCCCCCCCCCCCCCACTCCGATCTGCAGCCCACACACTCAGACTAAAACCCTTTCAGAGCCTGAATAATTCAGATTGGATAAACAATATGGAAGAAGGTGGGTGTTTGGTGGAGGAGAGGAGGTCTTTAAGGTTATCTCGCTGATGGTTATGCCTGCAGACACGGCCTTGCATTATTCAGTGGGCCCGGCAGAGCCGCTGGCGGTATTTAGGACAGCGGTGGAGGCCGCTGAGAACGCTTCGCTGTGTCAGGATAGCGCTCTCTTTCTTTTAAAGGCTGCTCATGTTGTTTCGTTTACATTGTATTACTCTTTGTCATACAGCAAACGCTTTTCTCCAGAGCGACTTACACAGGTTACAGTCTTTACATTGTATTCATTTATACAGCTGGATATTTACTGACGAAATTCTGGGTTAAGTACCTGGCCTAGGAGTGCAGCCGTGGTCCAGCGGGGAATCGAACCAGCAACCTTTAGGTTACGAGTTCTGCTCCTTTACCACTATGCTACACTGCCGCCATGGCTTGTATAATTACAGGCTCTTCCAACAGGACGGTGATTATTTCTGAAATTTCAGCACCGTCAATTCACTGATAAATAAAAAGGATCAAAATTCATGCAATGTTGAGGTGCAGCAACACGGTTCGCAATGTAATTACTGGAGCGATTCACAGAAAGTGACAGGCATGCAAAGTTCAAACGCATCTCAAATGTTATAATAACAAATTAAATTTGATGCAGTTCATTCAGGGGAATTGATTCGTCCAATTAGGTGATAATTTGTACAATCAGATCCAATTACACCAAGTGAGATGCAGGTGAGGCTTCTGAATTTGAATCAAGCAGGGGACTTGACCTCCCCAGAGCAGTGGATTCTGGGACAGTTAGCAAGCTCAGGAGGATATGTGGGGGCTGTTAAGTTACTGTAACCACAGCACATATATTGCAGGATAAGCAACAGTGTTTAAATTGCTCTCACTTGCGTTTTATGACTGGGGGGATTGGAGATGTAGTCAGCTCTTCCAAACAGTTCCTTTGATAGTTAAATATTTCAGCTGCGACAGCCATGGAAACATTATTTTGGACAGTGACAGTGTGGTCTTTCACAATTTAATTCAACTATTAACAAGTACTTCATTTTTCGCTGACAGGAAAGATCTACAGAGGGCAAGAGGCCGACATATGTATCATTTTTGACACAGCCATAATGAATTTTCCTCTCATAAAAGTCGGGTTTGAGTTAAAAAAAAAAAAAAAAACCACAGTTACGCCACACCATAGCTTCGTCTGATTAAATTCGTGACTTTATTGCTGCCGGATCTGTGCGCCCCGCAAGCAGTGCCCAACAGGGCGCCATTTTGGGGGACTGTGCCCTCGATTAGGGAGAGGAGAGCAGAGAAACACAGACCCATCTCACCAGCTCGCTAGAGGCTGACACAAATATACACAGAACCTGCTGGCTCAGCCTAGCTCCCACCGCCCCAAGCTCCTTCACCCCCCCCCCCCCCCCCAGTGCAATAACACCCACTTTTACAGGCACCCTCAGGACAGGGTGGGGGGCGGGGGGCATTAAAGAGCCATATACTACATTCAGCTCACCTCCGCGGCATCCTTCAATGTGTTTATGGGCCACTGGTGCTGTTAAACAGAACATCGTAAAGCTTTTACAGGAACGCGGCAATTCAGATCTGAAATACACCTGCGCATGACCCTCCGGGTTAAGAGCTTTGGAAAATGACTGTTATACACAGATTGTAAGGCAAAAAAAAGGACATTCTTTTTTTTTACATTATATTTTAATTAATTTTTTAGAGGGGAAAACATTAAAAGGGGTGCTTTTCTGTTTCGGTTGAATAATTCATTTCAGTGGCTCGAGATAAGAATAATGCGATTCTCTATAAAAGTTCATATTGAATTATAATGGTTCTCATTCCATAAGACTGATGAGGAGGAATATCTGTTCTTTGGCCGTGTTATTAACAATGAGAAATTACGGCCAATTTAATCTACCGATCTACTTCTTCAGCTATTAAAATGCATAATTACTATAATCAGGCCAACTGAGCCAGTCTTCAAGGCTCCTTCACATAATCATATTACAGGATATTACAGTTATAGCCAAAAAGGCTGGCACACATCTCGACAGCCTTGAGTTGGACTGGAGAAACCTTGGAGAAGCTCGGAGGGCACTCTGAACATGGCCGCTCCCCTAGGCTGAGACACGACTGTACCCAATACGAATGCATTTGCATATTATTACGCAAACCAGAAAAGGAAATGCAGGCAAAAAAAGCCCACCCGTAACAGGATCATCTTAAAAGAGGTGAGAACCTCTGAACTGCAGCAGGCCTGCTTGTCCTTCTTGCAACAGACTCAGCATCATCATCATCATCATCATCATCACAGCTTTTCTTCATCATCGTGCTTCAGACAGGAGAAAGAGAAGGACAGCTCACTGGAAGAACTGCTGATGGTTTCTCCTACAGCGCCCACAGCTCGCCCTCATTCAGCTGACTAAAGAGGCTTGCGATACTTTAGTGAGCCCAATACCAGGGCTTGACACAGTGATAGATACAATCGCCGGGCAGAATCAGGAGCCTAGCTGTGCTGCACGGCCTGTTCTCATCATTAAAGTTATGTCTAAATGTTCCTGTACGTGTGTTCAATGCCGAGTAACTCTGTGGGGCCTCCTGCCCCAGAGGCACCTTGGAGGCTTTTTTTTTTTTTTACAGCTCCTTAAACACAGTGATTTGCTCTGCGCTAAATCCTAAATCCTAATCCTAGTAATGCCAGGATTTTAAAATGCCTTTTTACCTGCATGAGAATTTGATGTACTTGGCTAAAGAGGTTTCTAGTTCACTTGGTCCCTTACGCAGAGGAGCCAGCAGAGTCCCCATTAACCTCACAACACCCACACAGCGAGGGAGGAAGGAACAGCTTTACTGAGTTGGGAAAAGCTGAATCTCTTCATTATCCCTCACAGTTTACTGTACTGTACCTTGAAAGTTGGTCCCCTTACACTCTGATAACTAAAGGCATTCTTATATTTATAGCTTTTGTTATCAGTTTTTTTAATGCAGCCCTCTTTCAGAAACGGCAGTTAAACGTAAGGCTTGTCGCACTGTGGTAACCTCTGCGCTCACACATAAGCGCTGAAGGGTGACAAATGCAATCCTGCGATACTCTCATACACATCAAATGGCTATTTCTCATATTGCCAGTCACACAGTGCACTACAGTGGAGTGGGCACTCATTGGAGGGCAGGATTTATTCCGGCGATGTCATTTGAGCAACTCACAGGTGTATGATAAAACCCTAAGAGCACCTTGGCTGACCTATTCCGCCGGAACACAGCCAACTGTTCAGCTGCCGTGGGATACAAGTCATTGTCATTGCTAACGACGGGGCTTGGTTTCCAGCCCAGGCTGTTGGGTTCAGCATGCTCTTCAAAGCAAAGGCCTTTCCCACTGAGCCAACTCTGACTCTTCATGTTTATGTCTGGAATGAGTTTTCATATGCTTGAAAATAAGGAAATTAGCGTATTAGCTTGTGTTACGCAGGTCAGAGTAATGGCTTGCTTCAGAGAAATGACAGCCCAATGCTGAAAGATTACACAGCTGTGTAGAAAGGGGGTAAAGACCTCCTCTCTGGATGTAAATTGATGTTAATATCTGTATTCCCATCAGATCTGCAGTTGTGGAGAGAGCTGCTGTATGGAGCCACTGTGCTTCTTAAGTCAGGGGAGGTATTTTAAATGCTCTCTGAAGATCACTGCCTTGGCCTCCTTACTGAGGAGAAAAATGCAGCAACACATGAATAATAAAAGACACTCAAACCACTGAGACTGCTACACAACCTTTGAGATCACAGAGAGGCCGTATTAAAGGGCTAACGTGCTGTGAAAGTGACTTCTCGATCACACGCAAGTCCCGCGCGGTCTCAACGACAAGCGCGCGGCTTCAAAGCGGAATGTCACACGCCCCAAAACTGATCTACACCCGGACACCAAGCAGTGTGTCCCACGGGCTCCGTCCGGTGCTGAGTAAGGCCAGTCAAGACGGATCCCTGTGAGGATGCAAAAGAGGAAGGGGATCTGGAGACAATGCAGAATCTCTCCACCTGCACCTCTGCCAGCTAGCTTGCGCCTTGTCTGGCCAACTATTGAAACCTGCTCATGCAGCAAGTCTAATACTGTGACTCCACGTACGGCTTTTGCTTGTGCTGTACTCTGCCTCGCTTGTAAGTCGTTTTGGATAAAAGTGTCTGCCAGATGAATAAATGTAATGTGAATGTAAGCCGGGACGGATGTCTGAAAGAGGAAGACGGCGTGCCTCCCACCCACCTCCCTGGTCAGCACAGCCAGGAAGCAGCCATCGCTCTGCTCGGACGGCTCCATCTTGAAGAACCTCTCCTTGGCGCTCCCCTCCTCGGGCACCGCGCCTGAGGCCAGCGGCGGGACGCTCAGTCTGGGTGGACAGTCAGAACAGAACAGCACCACCAGCCTTAATGAGAAGCACCACAGGCCTGTGGGACTGCGCCAGGCAGCCCCCACACGGGGTAAAGACGGCTCCAAGACTCCCTGAAATTAGACGTCTCCTGAGAGACAATTACATTAGACGAAAAAGACTACGTGCGTACGGCACAGGCCTGGAGTCTGCCTCATTCAAACTGATCCCACTCTCGCTCTGATTCTAGTGCGTTTTCACCTCCTGTGGTGCAGTCTCACACACACCAAAAATACCAAATATAATGAAGTCGTATTCACAACAAAGTTGTGCTCTTTCTTTATTATATTCCCCTATAATGGACTTTTTTTCTGTTAGCACCATACATGTACAAAAAGATGTGTATAAACTGCAAAGAGAATACATGAATAATTTCAATTATTAATAACGTACATGTTGGTCATGTTTCTGACAGATTTAATTGCCTTGCCATATTTTGAAGAAATGTTCTACATTTCTCAATGAACTATTGCTAATGAAATTAAGTTATCTAACTATCTAAAACTAGAGATGACAACTGCTTAAAGAGGGAGGCGAGACTTGATCTGTAACATCAAGCTGACCTGATTCTCACTGTCTCTTTCTATTTCAATTCGTTACTAAATTATACGCAGACAATGTTGTGGGAAACACTGCCAGATTCAATTAAACAAACTTTATTCATTTAAATAGGTCTCCTTTGGTACAAAGGCCTCCCTCCTTGTTTTTCTCCGGCAACGAGGGATTTTATGTTCTCGGTCTGGCAACCCGGCGCCACAGCGCTCTTTTTCAGAGGAGGGAAATAACTTTTTTTTTTTTTCCTGAGACACAGATTGCACTTCAGGACCACCGCGCTGTGAAGCAATCACTAAGGGAGTTTGGTAAGACAGGCCCGGAGTGAGACGGAGATAGAGAGAAAAGAGGACGGCGCCTCAGCTGAGTGAGAGGTGTTGATATTGGGGTAGCAGCCATGAAACAGCATCGGCGCCTAATCCAGATTTCTGTCCTCTTCGGTCTGCGTCTCCCCATCTCCGAGGATCACCTCCGGGACCCGCACCGCAACTTCGTCAAGCGACCGCTGTTATCGCATTCTGACAGGGCATTCCTCCGTGGAGATCAGATCCTGAATTCGGAGCATGTAGCACGCACTTTCAACATAAAAAGAAAACCTAAGACAAAAACCTACGCGGCATTTCAGCAGCCAGTTGGCATCCCTGCATTTGCTCTTTGTCTTTGGCATTTTAAGCAGGGATTTTTGTGTCACTGGCAAGCTGGGTCTTTCCATTGTTCCCCCTGCTGAAAGCAGTGGAAGGCCTTATGCCTTATGCGGTGCGTACAGTATGCAAACTAATCCATTCTGACACAGCACATTGAGCTACGCTCCTCATGCTACATCCTCACATAGATCTACAGGGCACCTAACTCCAGAGGCTCTGTGATGCCAGCACTGGTAATATCCTGTGGGAGGGCTCAGAGTCGGTGGAGAACATGTTAGTATGGATCACAAGGATAATAAACTGAGTCTCACTAAATTACTTCCAATAGTCCCTCTTCCAATAGTGTACATGTAAGCAGCGGTAATAGATCCTCTCCTTGTGTCTGGTATATGACTTTGCCATTTCATCCATCTCAGCACAACGTGGGGGGGTCATTTCATTCCCATGACAACCATAACGACGGCGACAATCTTATCTTGGACCCGCAATCTCAGAGCCATTCGCTACTTCTGCTGAAAGGAAACCACACAATATAACCACTCATTGTCTACACCTGTAGTGATGTATGAGAAATCTCTAATGGCCTCACGGGCATTGCCGGCTCTTCTGAGCGCCCCTTGACCTGGGAGGCTGGAACAGTTACCTGTATGGCTGTTGCTTGGGTCCCTCCACCCCTCTCTCCAGCGCCCTCAGCACCACGTCCTCGTTCTCCTCGCGGTAGATGGAGCACGTGCAGTACACCACCGCCTGCACCTTCGGGACTGCGGAGACAACGACACTTATGACATTGCGGCTTGACTGATGTCATAATCAGAACATTCTCTCTGGTACAGCAAGTGTTCTAAGCGGCGGGAGGTAGCACAGCCATATGAGTTCCACATCCCATGACAGGGAAAACGGAAGATTTGAACAGTGTATAAGCAACTGAGCTTACGACCAGAGGGAAGCAGGATCAAATCCAGGCTGGGGATGTTACCTTAATTAAAGTTCTCAGTCTGGACTTTTACAGCAAACTTCCAGCAGTATAAATGGATAATATATGCAAGCTGCCTCAGAAAAGGACATCTGCTAAGCAAATGAATGATGGCACAGCCTTGAGCAGGGATACTGAATTCAGCTTCTCCCATCAGCACGTTCGTTGGAATGACATGGACAATGGAAGGAATGTTTTATTCATATTCTCAGGTATTGATGTTAACAGATAAAAACACGAATACAAATTGCTTCATGTTTATTTACGCTTTCATCAGCCCACAGTTAGCACATATTAAGGAGTGAGAAGTTTCCAGGTTTCCCAGACCCATGACACACGATAAAACTCCCAACTTGTGATTGGCTGTCATATTTCAACAAACTGGAGTAATGAAAAGTAGATGGAGGAGGCAGGGTTATTGCAAAATAAAAGAAATAATTTATTGCGAGGACAAATAATTACAAAAAACAGTGCTTATTTGATTTTTTTTTCCATTTGTTTTCTGTGATGCTAAATCAATAAGACTGACAACAGGGGGGGGGGGAACTGGATGCAAACTATTCCCCTGTGTCCCATTTCCACGAAAATGAATGCTTCTAATATAGACAAAACTAACACGCTCATCAGAGCAGTACAACTGTTTATATTCATATCAAATGTGTAATACACTTGTCTGGATAACTAATTACCATTTTATTGTTTGTGAATCTGTGCCTCTATTGATTTCATCAAAACAATAATAATACAAAGTGCTTTAGTATAATGCATAATGTTTCTACATTAGTGCTCGATAGCTCTAAGTCTTGCTGTCTCCAGGGCTATAAGCCATGTCTGCTTCAGACAGCACAGCAGGACTTGTAGGACAAACCCAGCCTCATGCAGACTCAGACCCGGGAAATGACACACACACTTCACCACGCCGCAGTAGATTCTCAACAAAACCAAGGGAAAGTGTTTAGTTGTGCATTCTAAGCATTCATAAATCAGCCAGCTGACAGACTCCCTTCCACTGCACTTTACTTAGGGTGCGATTGGTAAAACTGAATCTCAGTGAACTCCCCCCCCCCCCCCCCCCAGTGCTCATTTTCTTTGCTTTTCCAGAATAAAATTAACCATAATTTTTCATTTTCAAATCAAATCAACATGTTGTATGACACCAGCGAGGTAGACATGTACTCTGCTTTCAGAGATGGGCCCAGATGTCTTTTCAGATGCCTCTTCTCCATTCAGATATGTACTACATGCTACTGCAATGTCAAATGCAAATTATACTAAACAGCTCTGCATGTAGTAAAATGTGAGTGAAGGACAAAGGAGGCCAAGCCATGGCTGCGTTGGACATGTGACTCATACATACAGTCTGCTGCTTCATCAATGGGCTTCCCCTGCAGTTCAGTTTTAAAATCCCAGCTTGAAGTAGCACACTATATATATTACATTATTCATATGCTAAAATCATTTTTAAAAAGCTAGATTTTTCTATGCCTTTGACTAAACCTATGCCTTTTCAAAGAAAATCAGATACTTTTCCCAACGGCTGTGTTCCGCCCGGGAGTCGAACAACAAACCCAGTTCCTTCCCACTACCTTCTCCACTGTCACCATTATCACCTTGAGGCCTTATCAGTCTGTGGTCACAGCACTGCCTACCCTGTGACAATTTCCTTCCGTTATTTTTATTTGTTCTTCCAAGGGCTCAAGCCCCAACTTGCCACTGACGGGAACTGTAAGCGCACCTTATCATCCAGTTATCAGGAAGGTGACACTTGTACCTGTGTGAGACGCACTGCGTGAGTGGCAACAAGGGCCCCCCCCTCCCCCACCCCCGGGTGTGGCCACCTCTCCCCACACCTCCTTTCACCACAACTTGTTCAGGGAGTTGCAGGTTCAAATCCCACACGGGGTCCTGCTGTCATACCCTTGAACAAGATACTCAGCCTGAATTGCTTCAATAAGCACCCAATTGTACAACCGGATAATACGTAAAAATTTATGTTAATCCAACTGGATGAGGGATTCAGCCACACTGATAAATAATGTAACTCGATATGAGTCTCAGCTGAATAACAGTCCATGCGTTCAGTCAGCACAGGACAGACACTGTAAACATCTTATGAGTTCCTGTCTGAGTTCCTGTTTCACACGTAATACATACTGATATGATTGAATGGTCACTATGAATGGTAGTGACCCTTAAAAATATCATATACCATAGACCATCACCATGCACCACCAAGATAAGACAAACACAGGAGATATAGTACATATTTTAGAAAGGGCTGCATTGTCACTACCCGACAGAACACACAACCGTGCTCATTGATGCCAGGTTCTCTGTAGATTTATTTCCTGCGTTTGTTGACTTTTCTTGTGTGCAATCCACCAAAGCTTATCGCAGCTATCTAACTCAGCTCTATGATTCATGGAGATAAACTCCAAACCTTCACATGAAGTTGTTTGGAGTGGAAGTCACCTCTGAGGGAGAAAGGTTTATTTGTTGTATTAAGTTTGTATTACCTACATGGTGCACCTAAGATCATGCACAACCTCTGCAAATTAATTCCATCTTGGGTATTTTTTTTCTCCTTTCTAAACACAGGGACTCCACCCCGCCTCAACGCATTTCTATTCCCTACAGTATACCTCAACATGCATTCTGCTACCACGACTGTGAGCAAACATAGAGCTACAAACATCCACAGGATCTCTCATTTACATTACACTCATTTAGCATATGCTGTTATCCAGAGTGACTTCCAGCACAGCAGAACAGAACTGCATCCATTCAAGTTGAACGAGCAACAGTGTCAGACCAGGCTAACAACACTCCCAGACCAGTGAGTGTGAGCACAACACTATTCAAGCCCTACCATAAGTTAGCTTGTGCAACCTGTCCAGACAGCCTAGAAACTAAGGGATTTTTTTTTAACTGTCCACCATGCAGACAAGATGCACTCTGCTTTCCTGCGGCGCATCGGTTTCAGATATAACCCACTGTCAGGGCTCCGCCCCCCTAGCCGTGGTGTTTTTGTTTTTTCCCTGTCCATGTGCTTTTTGTTTTTCCTTGTGTTCCAGCCCCGCCCCGCTCCCCGCCTGGTCCCCGCCCTCCTGATTGCCCCATTACCTTCACCTGCCTGCCTGCCCACCTGCATCCCATCTCCTCATCAGCCCAGCCCTATTTCTACCCTGCTTGTTCCTGTCTTGTTTGCCAGTTCGTCTCAGCGTTTTCGTACCTGTTTCGTTCCCGCAGTTTTTTTTGGATTTCTGTATTCTCCGTGCCTGACTCTGCCTGCCCTTCGTCTTCGTTTTCTGCCTGCCGTTTTGTCCCTTTGCCTGATTGTTTGCCTGCCTGGTTCCTGATCCTGCCTGCTTCTGTTATTGACCCTGCTTTTGTCCACGGACTGCCTTCCGGTTTTCGACCCTGCCTGCTTTTGGTTTCGCTACGTTCCTGCCGTCATTAATAACCCCGCCTCAACCTGAAGCTCTCTTGGTCTGCGACTGAGTCCCTGCCTGAGTCCTTACACCCTCATTCTCCAGGCAAACAAACAGTTCACAGATTCACTTCAGTGAAAGACAGCACAAGGAGTCCGAAGCCGTTGCCAGTACACCTGCAGTCTTTTTCCTCCCGGTGCGTTATTGTACACGTCTTTTCCCATGATGCTATTGTTAACCGAATCCGTAATGAGTCCTGGCCCCACTAAAGCGCACCCACTGCAGGGGGATGCTATGAATAACTTGCTAAAAGCAGGGGTGTGCACACAGCTCTCTGCAGGAGGCCTGAATGAAGGACGACCGCCAGCCTGGGGAAAGGCACCTGTGGGTGCCCCCGTCTGGCCAAGAGGCCCCCCTCGCCCCTGACAGGACAGACAGCCCCAGGCTGCAGTGCGCCGGTATCCCTGCGCTCTGCTGGGCAGCTCTGAGAGAGAAAGCCTCAGCTTCACCCGACCCAGCGGACACGAGCGTTCTGCCTCTCATCCATTATGAAATACACACCGGACTGCTGCACTAAAGGAGCACTATGTGGGGTCTGAGATGTAGCCACACACCCGCACGCAAACACACACACACACACACACCCGCACAAAAACACACACACATACACACCTGCACACACACATACACACACCTGCACACACACACACACACACACACACACACACCCGCACGCAAACACACACACACACACACACACCCGCACAAAAACACACACACCCGCACGCAAACACACACACACACACACACACACACCCGCACAAAAACACACACACCCGCACGCAAACACACACACACACACACACACACACCCGCACAAAAACACACACACATACACCCCCACACACACACACACACACACCCGCACACAAACACACACACACACACACACACACACACACACACACACACACACACACACACACACACACATGCTGTATTCGCCTCCACATAAACATGTATGTATGTAAGGACGAACAGAGGTTGTGACATAAGTGCATCTGCTGTTTGGCTGCGATGAGAATACCAGTGTCTCACACCACAAACCTACCCAGAATGCTGTTCGGCGCTAACCTGCAAGGACAAGGAGAGACACTCAGCGCAGGCTAATGCGAACATCAGTCAGCACTGCTTGAGCTGTGCGTCTCTCTCTGGGTATTTACACGCAAGCAGCAGCTGAGGAAGTCATTACTCCACTCGGAGAAGTCGCCTTCCTGACGGTAATGAATGACCCGCACCGGGGAGAGAGGGATTTTTCACTTTGACAAAACAGCACCACTGGAGCTAGTCCTTAAAAAAAACACCCGGTCCCTAATGAGAAAAGCGTGTTATGCTTCTGTGGCTAACCTACCGAAATGCTAGTGATGCTTCACCCAAGGCAACACTTCTCATTCATAGCGCCGAGTGTGGAATGGATGAACGCATTCAAAATGCCCTTTGAAATCACAACTATGTCATACTCCACACCTTACACCTTACGCATGGCCAACTCCCACCTCCCAGCGCATTTCAGCGGACAAAGGACCGCAGCTGCAAAGCAAGCGCATTGTAAAGCTCCAGTACATCGACTTGCTGTGATCGATACACACCTGCCTCTAATTACGTGGATATTAATGCGTTTTCAGCAGTAACATTTCAGATCAATGCATATTGGTTTCTGATTAGCAATAACCCGCTGGCTGACATCCATCAGACACCCAGCCGTCTGTCACGGCCCCGATTTTATGGGATGGAAATATGTCCAGGCGTGCGATTGAAAACAGCAATGGTTTATGGGATGTATCCAACATCCTAACAGACTCTTTATAACTCATTTCAAAATGTGGCATTGCAATAAATAACATTTCCCCATTTTCCTCGTAACGTTTCCAGCTATTCGGCCCTTCTTGTGAGTATTAGCATTTTTAATAAAATCAGAGAGAATCGAGAGGATCGCGGGGGGAAAGGAATAATTATAAGAATGCCGACCGCGCTGAAATTAATGTATTCAAATAGATTAAAAAATAGGTTTGATTTTAATCAGCTGGGTTCCCCCTAAATCAAATGCGCATGGGGGGGGTCCGGCCACCGGTGCAGGCAATTAATGGCTTTTCATTTCTGCATCGGGAGCAGGAGGGGCTGTCACCCGCCGTCTCATTTGGGAACATATTTCTTCATCTAAAATATCTTTTATCGGATAAATGTAGTCATTTCCCTCATTTTTTTCCCCCTCTCCTCTATCAAACGTGCAATCCAGCATGAGATGTGCCTCTGTTCTGCTCTGACTGAGCCAGGATGACAGTGCCGCGGTTTTGAGTGATGGGACATGAGACTGATGGCCACTGTAAACCCTGGACAGCGATACACGTATGTGATATACGCTGGCGAACGTTCCCGCCTCTCTGCGGTCGCGTCCCAGCCGGTGACTGGCGGGGGATCGGGCGCCTGCTCAGCCCTGATAAGGCCCCAAATCGCGGACGCTAAAACCACCCACCCTAACAAAAGGGCCCCTCTCTAAGCAGTGAAAAAGTGACCTTAAAACAGCGCCGCAAACATAGCGCGCCAGGCAGCACCAATCCATCCATCAGCGGCCCAGACCGGATCAAAGGAAAGCAGATGGGGACGGCTATTGTGCTCCCCACTTATGAGCGGTCCCTGGCTGCCGGCGCTGGACTTTCTGCCGTTTTTTTTTTTTCCGCCTGGTTTCAGCCCGCGCTTGGCTAACGACTCCGAGCTGCTGGGAGAGAGGGAGAGCCCGCCATCAGAGAGCCAGGCTGTAAATGGGTCACTGTGAGATACTGCTGCCCGTGTGAGAACACAGCACAGAGCGGGGGGACTCCTTTTGAGAAAGAGGAAAAAAAAAACGGCCATCGTGCCGTTGCATCTTTTGTATCTGGGCAGAGAGTACAGAGAGACAAAAGAATGATATAAGACAGCAGGGGTGAGAGACAGAGAGAGGGGAGAGAGAGAGAGAGAGACAGAGAGAGAGAGAGACAGAGAGAGAGAGAGACAGAGGGGGGGAGAGAGAGAGAGAGGGGAGAGAGAGAGAGAGAGACAGAGAGAGAGAGAGACAGAGAGGGGGGGGGGAGAGAGAGAGAGACAGAGAGAGAGAGACAGAGAGGGGGAGAGAGAGAGACAGAGAGGGCGAGAGGGAGAGAGAGAGAGAGAGAGAGAGAGAGAGAAAGAAACAGTCTGCAGACAAACACTCTCTCTCACACACACACACACACACACACACACACAGTTTATCAGCTTGCTGTTTAGCAGGTACCCCCTCCCCCCTTCTCCAGTAGCTCTTTCGGGAGGCTGCCTTATCACACTGTCAATACATCTCACTCTACTGTTACTATGCAAGACTGATTGCCGTTTCCCCTTCCAATGGACGCGTTTAATGTAAAACAGGTCTACCAGCATTGAGCGCCGGGGAATCGATAAGAGGACCAGCTCACCGGTCTAACGTGAGCGTTATTACTCAGGTAAGTGCAGGGACTGACTCAATAGTGATGCAATGTCAAGTCCATCACCATTAAAGGCCGTTACAGCCTGCCTGTACTATTCACTGAAACAGATAACAGGGCTTATCGTTACCTTTCGGAACAGGTGTGGCATTCGTCTGCGTCTCTGAACATGTGCTTTGTGTCTTTTTACGGCCAATTACCTTCTGAGATTTGTGTTCACTGCCTCTAGCAGACAGGAATACCCACAGACTGCTTCAAATAACGTGGGGCTCAATGCTCAGTTCTTTCAAACAGAAAATAAATCTATTAAAGTCTTCTACTCCTTCTACTACTACTCAGAGCTACCGTCACTGTTCCTCACGTAGCAGATCCAGACATAGATCCACAGCCTGCACATCAGACTCTCAAAGTGCCCTCTTTCTGACTGTCACAGAGCCTGAAGACTCCCGTCTTCAGGAACACACAACCAGGGTAAATGCAGCAGCCTGACACTTTGAGAAAAGCCCCTCCAGGCGCCCGCCCCTCCCTTCCCACAGATTAAGGGGTTTAAATTTGTGGACAGCCCGCTGAGGGCACCCTGCTGCCTCAGTGACACGCCAGTGCACAGGGCGGCGGGGTGGAGGGTTGGGGGGGGTCCTGCTCGCACCCAATTACACCCTCCAGCTGGCCGCCCCATCCCTCCATCAGCCGACTTGTCCCCGCGGCTGCCGGCTCTCACGCAGACAGCCTCCACAGTGCGGGAGATCCGTCCCTGAAGTCGTAAAGCTGGGGAGAAACTCAAGATTATTACTCTGCAGAGAAAGTGGGGTGGGGGGGGGGGGGGGGGGGGAGTGGGCGAGGGGCGGGGCTGAGGAAAGCAGGGACTGCACGTTCTGAACACAATGTTCACACGCTCTGACAGGCGAGCGGGGAAGGCTGAATCGAAGTGGACGACTCCCCTTTTTCCCGGGAAGAAAAAACCCATTACCGCCCGTCTGACAGGAGCGGCATCAATTATCCATGCAAATCTCCAGGCTGTCGGCCCCGTTACCCTGGGTCCGGGCTGGGGGGGGGGGATGCAAGCGAGAACGAGCGGCCCGAGGGGCTCGGCGGAAACGCAAAGAGAGCACCGCCGCGGAGCCGGGAGAGTCGCACGGCCAAATTAGGAAGCCGTGCATCCTGGGTTCTCACACGGTACTCTTACACGGTTCCTCTGGGGTTCCCCGGGCGGACAGGTCCCTGCGAACTGCATCCTCACCGCAGACGCACCACAGGTGCGTCACTGTGCTGCTAAGCGCTTCCAGCTGACAGTGCCTGGTATAGAACAGCTTCCCACTTCACAATGCCTCGGCATAAGACAGCACACTTCTCTTTTAATAAGCACGGCGTGGGACTTTTGGAGGGGAATGAATTAAAAAAAAAAAAAAAGCTTCATCACAAACTCAAAGTGCTGGATTTGCCTGTATGCTGGCTTTGAATACACTTTCCTTTTTTAAGCACGTCAGAAATGACAATTCAGCTCTACTCTTAACAAAAAGAGCTGCATATTGAACCCCAAATCCTGACATGATGGTGAATTCACACAGGCCAAACTGTAGAGGTATAACAGAGACAGCTGTCTGCACATTGCACTACAAATGTACATTTAAACCTTGCACAGCACAAGCTTTTGGCTTCCTTTGCAAATGTTTGTGTAAGCCACATGCCAGACAGGAAATAAAGAGCTTCGTTACAGAAGATACAAAGACATCTTTAATAACAGGAAAAAACATGCTCTGATTTATCCTTATATGAGAAAACCTTCCTTCTTTGGCCTGACATTTTCCTTTAACATAGATGTGCCACCCACCACACCCCCCCCCCAGCTTACACTTCAGAGCATGTGTGAGGTCCCTTGTCTGGCTGGCCACCAGCTCGTCCAGTTTAGCCGGCGTTATCGAACCCTGGGACAGGTCCCGCAGCAGGTCAGCATCTGAAACACATTCATCACGAGTGTCAGCTGTCTCAGCACAGACAGAGCCTATCGATCCAGGCTAACTTAGGGAGGCTGGACTACCAGCGCCACCATCTGAATATCGGCTGTTCTCTTGCTCCTTCACGTGCCCTTTCGCCCTCCCCTGCGTCTGTTTGATTTAAAGCAAACCAACGGCAGCCTTAACCATGACCTCTGCTTCAGTGCATATACAGCTGTGTAAAAGGGGTCACAAGGCAGAAAACTTAGGCGATGTAAGTCATCAGAGATGAGGAAGTCAGCTCAGCTAAAAAGTAAGTGCAATGATAAAGCTCTTTCTGATTTAAGTCTTGCATGGCTTTTTACCAGACTGTGTGACATCAATGTCTATGTGCTTAATGTGCCATTTCTATATGTCACAAAACTGCAGGCAGGAACAGAACAGAGAAACAGAGAAGAAAAGAGGAGGAGCTTGTATGGAGTTCCGTGGGGGTGGGGATAGGGGCGGGTCCAGGGGCGGGGTCATACTTCCGTTCTCGCTGAGGATGTACTCCACAGGGTTGCTGAGAGCGGAGGCGGAGCACTGGGGCATCAGCAGGACCACCCGGACTTTCTGCATGTGGGCGTCCCACTCGTCCATCTCCAGGAAGCTCTCAGCAAGCAGCTTCACATCTGGGGGGAGGGGAGGCAGCGTGGCATAGCGGTAAGGAGCAGGACCAAAAGGTTGCTGGTTTGATTCCTCACTGGTGCACTTATGCTGTACTCTTGGGCAAAATATTTCACCCAGAATTGCCTCCATAAATATCCCGCTGTATAAATGGATAACATGTTAAAATCATGACCTATGTAAGTCGCTCTGGATAGGAGTGTCTGCTAAATGATAATAATGTAATGTAATTTAATGCATGAGTGACTCAAAACCCATAAGGTAACAATTCAGAAACAAACCAACAAGCAAAGAGAAGCCTTTTCAAGCTGTATAGCTCAAAAAAGATGGCTAAGAATTTCCTATTTGACTTGGGAACTACTGATATTCACACCCCAGCAGGAAGGGGATGAGTATGAAATAAATCATCCACCAATTAACAAATGAGCCTGCTGAAACGACCCACACCGCACTGCAGAGCATTTGACTTCCCACGGACCAGGGGCCACCGGTAAAGACTTCACCATGTGACTTGGTGGGGTCAGGAGTTTAAATTCCATCAGCTTCGTCAGGCATTAGGGAGTACATCTGAGAGAGAATGGACACAGATTCCAGTTCCTGTAAATTGCACTGGGTAAAAAGGTCCACAGCATGAATATATAATCATGTATTATTAATCCCGCCACTGCCGCCTCCCACAGCGCTGCCCGCTGAAAGAGCCGTTTCCATCTGATTGAGCCCGATGGACACGAAACCGAAATATAAATGTGCTATATGAACCTGGATGAGGTCGGAGCAGCGCTGCAATACTGCGGAGCCGTTTTTCCCAGCATTCCGGTTCATTTCAGCAACGTTCCCGCAAAATAGGCTTACTGATCCCCCATTGTACCAGGATCGACATCGAATCTGAACCTGAACGGATCTAATGTCTATATATCTATATACATTACATTGCAGGCATTTAGCAGATGCCCTTATCCAGAGCAACTTACATTGGTTACAGTTATAGCTACCTTTAATGTAGGACTAATGTAGGAGCAGGGACTTTAGACATTAAACAGTAATGTAACACAACTTAAATACTCTGAAAGCTTGATAAATCAAAAAAGCAGAGATAGGATTAAGGACAGACTAGGGACTGATATCACTTGTGATTGCGAATGAGAATTTCAGTTGAATTCACTTGAGAGAAACAGAAAACAATAACCCCGTGCTTCAAGACTACGTATGTGAAGACAGAGTGTCAGTCTTTACTTTTCTAACCAGCACTGACAATAGAAGAAAGCATTCTGTAAGGTACAACAGGAATACAGCTACAGTCCTCCTTCTCCCAGCCAGAGAAGTAGAGACCACTCCCACATACTTTTACACCCCATGCTCGATAAGACCGCATGAAGCTCCTCCCTCTGGGCGGGGGACCAGTCGTCTCCACAGACGAGGACGCTCCCTGAGGTGGGGGCCGTGAGGGCAGCCATGTGGGCGATGGTGAGACCCGAGAAGGAGCCGGCCATGAGCACATCGCTGTCCTGGGCCAGTAGAGGGCGCACTGAGTTTGGGGCCAGGCTACGAGACTTGTCCTGAGGATGGAGTAAAGAAGAAGAGAATCTGATCAAATTGAAGAATTTAAGTCGTTACACACTGCCCTTTAACTTTGCACTGAGCTTTCTCTTTAAGACAGCTGTACCACAAAGACAAACATACCACCAAGGAGAGGCTTAAAGAGAAAAGGTAAATATGAAACGTTAACAGTCAACTAGACAATTCATACTCATATTAATTAAAAATTTACATGAATAATCATGATGATAGATAATGACAGATGTGGAGAAGCTAACTGATGCTTCTCCACTGTCCCTTCGTTCCTAAAATAAACACAGGGAGATCGCTAAGCATAGCGAGTGTGCTCAGGCGTACGATGGGTGCCTCACTAGTTGCTAGCCGGTTTCCTACAGCACAGTAGTTCAGTACCGTATAATGTGGTTCCGAATGATTTTCGGGTTTGGTTTTCAGTCCATTAAACAATACTCCTCCAGTTATCGTTATATTCAGTTATAGTACTTGTTACGTTTTGTTTAATTTTGCAGTTTAAGTAGGTACCGTGTACATTGGTTGTCTCTCTCTCTCTCTCTCTCTCTCTCTCTCTCTCTCTCTCTCTCTCTCTCCCATAAATGATGGCAGTATCAATTAAACCATAAAGAACAGCTGGATAGTGGACAGTTGATAGTCCTGCCAAAAATCGTAAATAAGTAACTTACATGCCACTGATAATTCTCATCAACATTTATTACGAGGTTATTAATAGTCTATAACTATGTTGTTAACCCATTTACCAAGTAGCGAAGTATATCTAACCAAATTACAGAGAGAGAGAGGGACAGAGAGAACAGAGAGTTCTCTGTGAACAGAGTGAGAATTTAGCACATTCACAGTCATGCCCAGACTAATGATTACTCTCATCTGGAACTTGACCTTGAAATTGAGAATGACTTGAATCAGACTGAGTGGTTGCCTCTGAAACACAACCTGGGGCCCTAAGAAAAAAGCCGAAATTAGAGGAAGAATCTGGGTTGGACTGAGTGACTCAGAGTGAAATTGAGCAAAGCGTCTGGATTTTCAGCGTACAGCTAAGGCAAATTCAAGCGTTTTTTCACGCATGCATGTGCTTGGCACAGCTGTCTTTGTAGAACAACCTCTGTTGGGCAAAAACTTGGTGCAAATAGTGGGAGAAGACTGTAATGAAAATTATGAACTGCGAAAACTGTGTTTAAAGTTGAGTCAAGGATTAGGGTAACGTTGAGGTGTAATTTAATCCATCAGAATGTAACACAAACTCAGAGTGGAGAGGCTCACCGTGAAGCTTGTTGAAACCTGCCTGCATCTGAGCTCTGCTCAGGACAAATGAGAGCATCCCACAGACAGTGAAAAGATGTGTGTGTCAGTCCTGTTATCTCGAGCTGAGAGGAAGTGAGCTGTGCTTAATTGAACAGACAGTAACCTCACGCTGTGTGTACAGTGGCAGCATGTGGAGTCCCAGAGGGTTACGGGTTTGAACCCCTGGGTGCTGCACCTTTGAGGAAGATACTTTACCACAACAATCCCAGTAGATCTTCAGCCATGTAAAATGGATTGATGAATATGTGCAAGATGCAATAAAATGCAGTACGAATGCATTCCTCCCAGCTCAGTTGACATTTTTAGTGCTCAAAACTTAAAAAAACAGCATAAAAGCAAAAAAAAAGTGCACACATCCCTGAATGCGTGTGATATACTGTACATGTACATTACAGGCTTCCTATAATGACTGATGATGAACGATATAAAGCTCTATGCTTTCTGAGTCATCCTGGATAAGCGCCACTCCCAAGCAAATCAATACTGTAACATTATACAGTGTGAAGTGACGGACAGACGCAAAACAGGGCTCACCTGACAACACTTATCTCCGCATTAATAGCGTTCGGATCAATGGCTATCACTCTGGGAAACTGCTGCTGGGAGACAGGCCTCTTAGTGCCGGGGGGCGGCGGAGGGGAATTCGCCATTAAGGCTACGCTCACAGGTGCGGCTCGCAGCAACAGATATAACCACAGTTCGTTTGACCTATTTGTCTCCACGAGCACTCTTGCGCCAGTGATAGATGTTACAGAGGGGGGGGGGGGTGTCAGGGGGGAGGAGGCGTTCTCAGAGCCGACCCGCGGTGCGTCTTCGGCTTCCTCAGGCGCTAGACCCCCCCACCCCCCCCCCCCCACTCCCATTTCCTTTGCCCTGAACAAGCGTTAATGAAAAGCCAGCAAGGCGTGACAGCACCCACCTGAATAACGAGCCCGTGCTCCCTCAGCAGGCCCGTCCTGCCGAGGTCGGCTTTGAGGCGGGGAGGGAAGGCCAACAAATCGCGGCAGTGCGGGTCCTGACAGAAGGCTAATCCCTCCAGCTGCCTGATTGAATTCACCTGCGAGAATCCCTCTCTCTTCAGGGCAGTGCACACATCCTGAAGGCTGGGGGGGGAGGATAAATCACAGACAGACTTTAATTACGCGTTTCAGCTCCTTTCTCAAATGACCGCGCACACCCCACAGCACACAACACGGCTGAAGGTGTGAGGGAGTGAGTGAGTGAACAAATAGACCACAATATTACAAACTGATTCCATTTAAATATTAGAATGTTATTAAAAGTTATCATTTGTACAGTACCAGTCAAACCTTTGTGTATACCTACTCACAGAGGGGTTTTTCTTTATTTTTACTATATTCTACATTTTAGAATAATAGTAAAGACATCAACACTATTAAATAACACAAATGGAATTATGCACTTTTGGAAAGAAATTCATACATAGACAAATATAAATTGTGAAGCTGATGCCTAAGAAACAAATTTCATGCATTTAAGCACGCATCCTTAGATCATAATGTCTTTGAATGCATGTTTCCCATAATCATAATCAGGTGTGTCCAAACCTTTGACTGGTACTGTAGCTAAGGGAATACAAGTACTAACAATGATATTGATGTCTGAGAAGAGGTGAGTCCCTTGAAACACTGGGTCCAATGGGCAGTCTGCCTTTTCAGTATATCAATTAGCACTTCTAGGGCTAGCCATGTTTAAGCTGACTCTGATAAAGGGGTAAGGACTGTTTATTTAAGAGGTTTATTTAAAAGGCTGCCCACTTCACTGGCTGGCTTAAATTCAGATTTAAATACATTATCAAGTGGGTTAGACTTTCGAGTTCGCGAGAGTAACTGTGTTTGCATAAGAATGTCACAGCAAAGTTACTTTAGAACACTAAATACAATGGTTTCAAATCCACAACACCCACCGGGAGAGGCATTTCTGCTGGAATCACTTGTTTGTAAGAAGTGGAACCACGTGGTTTGAGTGAGCGCCATATCTTGCAATTAGTTACAACTTTAATGAATCATTTGCACAAGGGAAAGGTGGGCTGTTGAATTCGGCCAAGATGTGGGGTAATTCTGAGGTGAACCACAAAAGCTTCCATTCCTCTCAACGTGTATTCAGACTAGTAACTGTTCTTTTTCCTGACCTGGCAACGCTAAGGTCAATAGCTTTTAGAAAATGTATTAGACAAATAAATGACCGTTAATAGGTATGGCTGGCAACCCAAAGGTTAAGCAAGTTTGCACTTTGCATAATTAAGCAGGATGTGTAATTATGACCGGGCTGAGACTGGAATGCTCTTCCCCCCACTTGTAAATAGCACGATCCTACATCTCCTGCAAATGTGTTTGTTCAGCAGATAAGTAAATTACCAGGGCAGTGTTTCGCTCATTCAGAATTAAAGGCCATCGTGATTTAAAACAGGAATTTATCAACTACACTGACTTGTGCTTAGAGCGCAGACATGAAAGAGGGACATGGACATGTTAATTCTCCTATTCCACGGAAGGGCTCGGCAGACAAACGCCCACGACTTTGTGAAGCCTGAAGAGGAACCCTGGGCTGACTTCACTCTGGGGTCACAGGAGGTAGAGCTCATCAATAGCCTGTATAAAGCTTTTCACTTGGGGCAAACTGCAAGCCATTGAAAATACAGAAAACCCTCTGCATTCAGATAATGTGCTCACTTTCTGTGAATCACAATTTCAGTTGATGTTTTTAGTATCGGCATCAATACTGTCTTTATCTTACTATGACATTAGGTTACGTTAACGTGTCATGTTATGTCACATTGACGTAATCAAAATGAATTGGACAAGTTGTGAATTAGAAATTACATACTCATAGCATAGTTATAATGACAAAAACGGAAATCTGGGTATTCTTCTAATTCACAGCTTTGCCCATATAATCAGTACTGGGGGCTGCATGTGACAGGTGTGTGAGAGCACATATGATGCGAGCAGACAGGTGTGTGGGGGAAGGACGCACCCCTCCCACTGCTCTTTTCAAACACACTTCCCTTTGTACCCACCTTTGGAGAGCTAAGGAGACAGCTGCCGTCTACAACAATCACTGATTACCCCTGAGAATATGGATTCACATTGGAAATACACTGAAAAAAGTAGTTTTGTTTTTAGAAAAGAGTTATTGTGGACATTTTATGTTTGTCAGGTACTTAGGGGAGCAGAGCCTCCGAGTCAAGCCTTCAGCACCCACACTAGTATCCTCACATCCATTCTTCCAGCCCTGTGTCGGACATGAAAATATTGCCCTACTGTAATTCTTCGACTGTATGCATTTCAGCTCGCTGCAGCACTGACCCCAGTGCAGCGTGTGCTGACTGTGAGCTGGTGTGGTCTGTGGGGTGAGAGAGAGGCAGAGGTGTGCTGGGACCTGTTCTTCAGCGTGTTGACCCAGGCGTACAGGAACAGGCTGTCGGCTCTCTCCTTGTTCTTGCGCACGCAGGCCGGCAGGATGTTGTCTATCGTGAGGAGGTCGTGCTTAATTCGGCAGCGCGCCAAAGAGGCCGCCAGTTTGGTCTTGAATCTGTGCGGAGGACAGACCCACCCATGCGCGCACACACACACACACACACACATTCCCACCCACAAACACAAACAAACACAAACAGACAGAACAGATTTATGACACACACCAGCTTTGGCCAAAAGTACAGCACAAGACCAGATGAAATAGCTTGGCGTGGGTGCCTGGGTGTCACACCCACAGACACTGATTTAGTTACTGCACAGACACCTTTGTCTAAATGACTTATAACAGCACCAAACGAAATACAGGTTACTGTGGCTGCGGGATACATTTAACTCCATGTCGACAGAGCTCTTCGAGAGAGGGTGGCATCAGTGTGGACATGAAGGCAAAAATGAAGACTATGAGGAATAATAAATCGCTCAACAAATGGACACACCAAGATTCTCAGATCACAGGGGTGTAGACCAAGGTGTGGGCAGTCTTCTCATGGATATACAAACGCAGGTGCGCAGACTACAGTGGTGTAGACTGAGGCAGTCCTCTGATGGATATACAAACAGAGATGCCCAGACTACCCGGGTGTTGCCCAAGGCGTGGACGGTCCTTTGCACACCTGAGCAGACAGCTCTCCACCTCCCTGACGTCCTTCAGGTCCTCCTCTTCCTCGCCGTCGGGTCGCTCTCGCGGCAGAAACTTCCTGTCCATGAAGTCGTACAGCATGACCACCGCCAGGCTCATCAGATCCTCGGGCTGGCGGGTGAAGCATCATGATGTCAGCATCATCGCTGTGGTCATTTTCCGCCACAGGTTCCTTCCCAGTCACATACATTTCTACACAGTCATGTAAGGCACACACAACTGGCCATAAATGAACTGTATGAATTGGGCAAATAAACAAGTACTCTGTATTCTGTACTACACACATACATTATTTAGTTCTACACCTGAAAGACAACAAAAATACCAAGTGATGCTCTATTTTTAAGTGGATGCTTGTGTCAGTGCTATGGAGCCCTAAGCAAGATTCTGGGGTCTTCTTTGACAGATACTCCTCACACACTGTGTGTCTTTCTGGGGTGACCCCATGTCTTGGCATCCCATTTCGAGTGGGCGTGATTGTTTTTAATTACACTGCTGTGTAATTAAAGAGAGAGCTGCTGTTGGCGGAGAAACGTTTCGGTCATATCTGTCTCAGGGCTAAAGGACAGGGGTGGCACCCTCGGCACACGGCACAGACTCAGCAGATGGCCCTTGCCCTGCAGCCGAGGCAATGGCTTCAATCCTTGCGAAGGAAATAAGAGCTTTCCCCGTGCTGCCTTACAGGCACAAATACGAGGCAGTTACTGTCACTTCATACATACACGTACAAATTTAAAAGATGAAACTCGCCCTACAGCCAAGGACAAGTAAACATTTCTGCTGCTAATGCCAGGTAGTGAGAAGTGACAACACCGGCTGCAGCGAGGTCAGTGGATAGAGTGCGCACTCTGCGGTGTGCAGCTAGCGTAGCAACAGGGCAATAGATAAACCAAGTTAAAAAAAAGGGAAGCGAAACCTGCACAAGTATCAAAGGGACTGAAGAGGAGATCTGGTGCCAGCCAAGTATGATTCAACATTACTCAATTTGCGGTTCCGCAGAAGGAAATGTTTCTGTTTCTATGTTCGCGTTAATCGTTTTGATAATGAAGAACATCGCTGCGTGAAATGTAATGAAAGAAGAAAAACTGTAATAATAACCGAAAACATGCTCTCAAATAAAAACGTAGTTAAGATTTCCCTCTGCATTTGCATTAATAAATCCCAACAATTCTTCTAAACTCTTTTAAAATGACAGGCAGTAGGGATATTTGATGAAACACAATTAAGCCATGCAATTTTTTAATATAAAACCACAGTGACTGAACATGAACAGCACATAATGAGTATTTGCAATATTCCACACACAGCAAAAACTCTTATTGTTCCTTTCTCCAGGAAAACGGTACACTTCCCAGACTCATGCAGTCTTGGTGGCCCTCTGTGGGCTTTTCGCCACACCGTTTAAGACCATGGAGCACTCTGAACCCGCCTCTATTCCAGAACAAGGTGCCAAAGTGCAGATGTGGCAGCCTGACTCAGCCATTTCAGATCCAATGCACGACGGCAGGCAGATTAATCCCCAGTTAAGGCTCTCACTCATTAATACTTCAGTGTGGGCTAGGGGGGGGGGGGTTCTCAGGTCTATGCTGCTTGAATGAGCAGTGGTCACAGGCCAACGGAAGTGGAGGCAGGACACAGAGGACTCAGAACTGGGCAGCAGCCAGCAATTACCCAGAACCAGCCTACCCATAATTCCCACCTCTCAGTGACTGAAATCAAGCTAAAACTTTGATGCATCGTAATGACATAATTACGCATTATAAACTCATGCATTATATATTCAGCTGGTGCATTATATCGCAGCTGATGGGTTGCAGAACTATTCTTCCCCTCTTAGTTAAAAAGCAAACATCAAACACTGGCTCGTAGAGTGCTATATACACGTGTGTTTTTGCACATTTACATTTACACTTATTCATTTAGCAGAAGCTTTTATCCAAAGCAACTTACAAGTGAGGCAGAGTACAAAACAAGCAAAAAGCCATAAGGAGTCAACAATATTTCTATGTTTATGTTGGGTCTTAATAGGTGCTCCGTGTAGGTCTGGGTTAAGGTTAGGCTCTGCACTTGAGAATCTTATAGATCACGTACTCAGGTGCGGCCCGCTCAACAGCCAATCCAGATGGAGCTGAGCTCGCAGCCTGGGACTTGTCGTGCTGACTACCTGCGGTCGCTTGGCAACAATGTCCCCGGGAGGAACAGGGCTGTTGCTAAGCTCCTGAGAGAGGCAGTGTATCCTCATGGCTACGACACACACCCCAGTGAGGAGACGAAAGCACTCGCTAAACGAATCAGTTGTTCTTTACAGATAAGCACCTGTGAATGAGGAACGAGCTGCCGAAGAAGAGTTTAAAAATGACTCACATGGTCATCGGCTTTGCTGCAGAGGCCTGGAGTATAAAGACTGAGGGACAGGGAGGTGCACCTATTACAGAGCTGATGAAAAGCCCTCTGTAGGCAAGGCATGAATGCGGTGGCTTAGCAGACGGAATCCATCATTCATTCCACTATAATTCATTTCTCTTAAACCGCTGGAATCATTTATCTAATGTAGAGCCTTCCTGTGAGGTCACTCGGCTGTCCTCCTCATTTCCCAAAGCCCTTAAACACGTGTACTTAAATGGATCTGTCTTCCTCCAAAGACATCAGTTAAGGTCAGTGTAGCTAAGAGAGTGAGGATCAGCGGGGACCCAGGGAGAGTTAGGCTCATATCTATCATAATTCCCTCGAGTCAGGTATCATTTAGTTTCAGGGAAACGCGTCTGTCAACTATCAGTATAAATCTTGGATCTTGAAGAAATTCCTGAGGCAGGCCCAATAGTCCATAGACCTTTCTAAATGTGTGAGCGTGTGTGTGTGTGTGTGTGTGTGTGCATACATGCATGTGTGTTTTGATGGGAGGTTGGCACTCTCACATTTGGAAAAATGTGCTATGGCTCTTCCCTCTATTTTTGACATTTTCTTTCTTGCATTCTTTTGTAACAAAAAACCCCCACACCATTTTGATTTCATTCTATCTTAAGTCTCTGTGGTAGAGCCACTCATATTCACATACCTGTCTTTGTCTGAATTCTTCTGTCATCTATTCATGTCTGTATTCAGGTTCTTTTTATCATTTTCTTATTTCAGCTGGTTTCTGCACTACAGCACAACAATGTACGATCCTTATTTAACAATCAGAGGCTCTCTCTGAGTGGTCTCTGCCTCCTCCTCTCTCCCTCTCTCTCTTTCTTCTTTCTCTCTCTCTCTCCCTTCTCTCCCCCCACCTCTCTGTTTCTCTCTCTTTATCTCTCTCTCTTGGTTTCTCTCTCACCGTGATGTTGCTCAGGCTGTGATTCGAGGTTCTGGCCCAGTGAGAGCAAGAGCGAATTCTACAGAGCGATTCGCTGTGTCCGGGGTTATTGTGCTATTTGCAGGATGTAGAATAACGGCCTGTCGCCCGCCGCGGCGAGCTCTATTCATTTTTCAACAGGGCCGTAATTCACACAGGTGTGGGTGCGCGCGTACAGGACAATGTGCAGGCGCATCATGAAGCCATTCCGGTTGGTGGGACACGCCTCCTTGGCACGGCAGGGGGCGAAAGCAGACACACACCAGCCACCGCCTCACTCCCAGCAAAACAGCTTTCTCTCCTTTCTTCACTTGGCCCTCACAGAGCCAGGTACACTGCTGTGCTCCTCGCAGCACTGATGTTTCCATTCACAGATATAGCTCCGCTCTGCTGCAAAGCATTTCTCCCAGGGTCTCTTTGAAAATGCGGCTCCACACAAAAAAAAAAAAAAAAAAAAACGCCTTAGAAGGGGTTCTTACACAAGAGCAACAGCTCATTCCTCAGAGGTGAGACAGCATGTCTCCACGGGAGTCCAAGTCCTGCCCCATACAAAACACAGCGAGGCACCTGAGGATCACAGGCTGGGGAAGGTTTCTGATTTAATCAAAATTGACAGCACAGGGATAACACATCACCTCAGTCTGACGTCAACATCTTGAACTATAAACCAATGACTGGTCAGGAAGCAGCTACTGACACTCTGTACTGTGCTGCTGCTGTACATCCCCAATCCCTTCATGGTCCGACAAACGAAACTGTGGCTGATCTGTACTTCGCTGATTTCACTGCACACAACCGGGCCCTTAGCTGTCTGTTGTTACCTGAAGGCTCAAAGTTATTTTAATAAATTTGACCCACGTTCGACTTTAACGGTCCACCAATTTCTGATGCGAGTGAATTAGGCATACAGCACATGCGTGTTTGAACTACTCCACTGTACCGGTAAATCTACAGTTTATTTCTGGTATTAGATTTGTCCACCACACTTCAATGAGCCTCATCTCAAGGTCATAACAGTATCTGTTACCCACTGATTACCTTCACGACGCCAGAACTGCGTGACGAGTCAACGCCCCCCCGCACCTGTTATGCATCCCGTCCTACATGCACCACTGTTCAAAGACTGCTAAATCATAAACCAGTGAGCCGTCTAAAAGTCGGACACATATCAAAGCTGTCCGGACACAGGCCATAAATCTGCATGCCCATCTAGGGCATCTTTAATGGGCTACATACGGGTAGCATATATTGTGCAATTAACATCCCTCCCACCTCTCCTTGCCATATGGATTCATTACGTTTAATCCGGAAAACGCAAACATTTACACGAGGGAAACAATTAAGGCTGTTGCTTTTGCTTTTTTGCTGACAGAGGAGTGTGAGGTTCTGTATGGTTTCTCTCCCACAGGTTCTACAGTGAAACGTGCGACGAATCTGTATTTTCCTGCTCAGAGATGAGATCCGCCGGCTTTTTCAAGTCCTTATACCTGCCCTCGCTACACGCTCAGCCTCGCTGGTGTCGGTACGCACGGCCAGGCTGGAGCTGAAAGCACGCAGACATCGACCACACAGAAAAAAACAGCTCGTTTCGCACTCCCAGCACGCCCCCCACGCAATTCTTCGCGCGCAACACCTCTCGATCTTTGCTACCGAGCGTGACGCATCGCGCTGAATTCAAAGAAGGGGCTGAAATTAAAAAAGAAAAAAGTCTGGCCTTTGAACGTTCAGGTTAACCTTTAATCAATTAGTTCCCTCTGCCCCCAAAAGTGTATCTGGGACACCCACTCGACACGAGCGGTAAATCTGCCCCCTGTTAGAGTCCGTTTCACTTGATGGCATTTGACTCCGCTTGAAATGGGGGGACCTGCAGATAGCGACGTCTCTGCGCTTTGCGATTCGCCTTTTTTTGGGTCAAAAGGGTTTGACTTAATCCTGCGATTATTCACGAAAAGGGAGCGAGGCCGTGACACATAACAGCCGCTCAGCCCCCCCGACACTAAGAACGAACAGCCAGCGCTGCCTAACGTGTCAATGGCTGCCATTACAGAGAGGCAAGGGAACGGCGGTCACAACGGAAGTACTGACATGGGTGTGAGGCTGCCCTCCGTTTCCATAACAGGAATGTAACAGCGCGCCCCAAAACTGTGTCCCCCGTTCGGCGAATATTTGAGAACTCACCAGTGACTGAGAGACATAAAAACAGCTGTCAACCATGATGTCTTCCAGAAGATCCTGGTCTGCAAAGAGTAAGACAAGCATGTGTTAGAAACCAAAAAGAAAGGGAGAAAAAAATAGTGAATACGAGATGAAATAAAGGATTAATCAATCACTGGATTACATTTTACAACACAAACAGCTATGACACATTCAGGAAGAAGAAACTATACACGGGTTTCAATATGAAGTATATACAGCATAAATACACACACACACAAATAAATAATTTGCTTCCACAGAGATCATTATTAATAAATAAATCATACTATAGACATCATATTTATACATTATGAGTAAAACAATTGAATGATATTACCAAAAGACAAACCAGTATTGTTAACCACAGGGCACCTATGTGAAAGGATTAATAGCTTCATTACATTTATAAAGCAGCTTCTGCTGGAATCCCCTCCGTCGCCAATATTCTGTTATTACCAAACTTGGATGGATAGCTTTGAGTCAACATCATCTATGGCTTAATTTGATTTCCTCTTATAGGACACTAAATACTAATGAAATTGGCAAACTGTCCATCTACAATAACGTTTGGGCCCCTAGGGTATTAAATCCTCTCTGACACTTGATATTGTCTTCACAATTCATAGTGACAGAGACCACAAAAGAAAATAGCAATGCTGGCTATCAGTCATAGGACGGAAGTAAAAATGATTCCTGTGAAATCTACAGGAAACAGAAATCTGGTTGATGAGTTGTAAGTGGGCTTCTAGGCTGATGGGTCAGTTTTTACATAGGTCTTTTCACTAAAAGAAAAAACTATTCCTTTCACATTACAATGACCATTACAGAGAACACTGAAATGATCTGGTGTATACAATTCTCTCTTAACAAAATGTGAAAATCGATAATCTTTAATCGAGAGTTAATCATGAATCAATATGTGTGTTCTGTATACATATAATCAGTATGTATCAGTATAAGATGGTTTCATTATTCTGCAACCTGGTCTTGGAATCACTTCAAACTTCAGTACTATAGTTTTGAAACTGATTACATTTCTAACAACTGCACATTATTTTAATGTCTGTAGTTAATTAAGAAAACAGGCCTGAGTTGCGTCTATTATGACATTTTAAACTGCCTAGAACAGTGTCTGTAGACAATACAGAAAACAGAATATTCTGTGCGTGTCTGTGTGTGTGTGTGTGTGTGTGTGAGACATGAGAGAGAGAGAGAGAGAGAGAGAGAGAGAGAGAGAGAGAGAGAGAGAGAGAGAGAGTGAGCGTGTGCATATGTTCCTACACGTCCAGAAGCCGCTCTCATATGATTCAGGACTAATCTGTGGGGACAGACCAGAGCCTGCTGACTGCCTGTCACTGCGAAGGCAGGCTTTGACAGAAACATGTCACCGCACCCGTGCGTCTCAGACAGCTTCAGCGACATGACTCCCGCACACTGAGCTCCCCTGGACCAGACACAGAGACCTCAGAATCATCACACACACTCTGAAGAGCAGAGGTCTGACTCTAACAACATTATTCACAAAATAAGTGAATAAAATGCAATAAAAGGCAGCGATTACCACCACAACACCGAGCAAGGCATCTCATCTTAACTACTCCATTAATAAGGAACGTGGTAAATAACCACAAGGTAGCTGGTTCAATTCCCCACTGGGGCACTGCTGCTGTACAAAATGTAACCTATGTCGGTCACTCTGCATAAGAGCATCTGCTAAATGACCATAATGTAATGTGATCAAATGCTTTCTTGTGCTCACAGCTGTGGGTGCTCCCTCTGACCTCCAGCCCTGCAGACTCACTGGTATCAGCTGTTCTCAGTCTCCACTGCTTCTCCACCCCATAAATACATGGATACTCAATATTAGCAAAAAATAAAAAACACACACGCCTATTCAAATACACAGTATACACACTTCTTCCCTTTTTAACTCCTGAAGCAAAGTATGACAGAGAATGGACATGCGACAACCACAGCAGGCAAAGGAGGAATAAACCTGCTCTAATGGAAGCAGTCCATGATCAAAAGAGACTACCAATGAGGCAAATTGATTTGGTTTATGGTGAGGGCGGATACTGCAATATAATCTCGCAACATTCCCCGATATATCTGCAGAGCGGACGCCATAAATCCTTCATCATAAGCAGCGCTAACTTCTCTTGAAAGGGCCATGAAAATAAGGGCCGATGAACACCGCAGAGCTCGGTCAGGTCTCAGCGCAGTCCCTGGATGAAAGAAAGAAACACTGAATTTCATTCCTCTCTTTGTTTTCCTTTTTTTTTCTTTTCTGCTCCCTCATTTGTTTTGCTGCTTCTGCGCTCCCACAAGGAAATTAATCTGAGAAATAGGTGAACTTGAAAACATAAAAGGTTTCGAGCATCGTATGTGTGTCTAATCAGAGGCCTCTGCCCTGCAACATCTTCAGCCTCAGCATACATACATTTCCAAACACTCTCACAGAAAGCCTAATATCTATGCAAATCATCAGAAATGTTCAAAAGGGTAATTATGCCAAAATGACCTGAGACTGACAAATATGTCAGACAGTTATTCTAAGTACAACTCACCCACCCCACAAAAATGCAAATATAGAAATAATCAGGTAAAGGCGCTTCATATCCCACAAGGTGTGATATTGCCCCCCATGTCCACATGGGAACGAATTTCGAAAGAGCACTGAAGGTGAAATTTCTCCACCATTAGCTCGGGAAAAATGAAAGGTTATATATAGCAACTGCATTAATGTTTTTATCATCACAGTAAGCTGATCTGGAAGGAAAAAAAACTATATGCGACACACTCTACGACCAACACAACTTCAAGTAGAAAAGGCGAGAATTTCTCCAACTGATGGTTTGAAACCCCACCAGATGCGATGTCTCTCTGGAAGAGCACGTCTTCCATCTGTAACACACCTTTATCAATAGGTTTCAGGCAACTGACTCTCCTTTGTCTAACGATTCCCCTCACGGAGGCTGACGTAATGTGTTACAGACACGCATCATCACCGCAAACCATATAACAGAGCTATAAGCACAGTAAAATATTCATAAGAATTCTCTGCAGTCCTCTTGGGCCATTAGCCACAGAATGTCCGCTTTCTTAAGCAGAAGTGCTATCAGGGGTTGAAGCTAATTGTATATTTATTCCGCTTGAGTTTCACCACTGTTGGCTGAGGAATATCACATTTCGCATTTCCAAGCACAGGACTACGCTAGCAGCATAATAAGGAAGAGCAATTAAACCGTAATGGCCACCGGATCTCATTGCCCCCTTCCGCTGCCAGCTTGGCCTACTGGCACAGGTGTACCAATTCTGCCTGCACCAGTGGCTACGCTCGAAGAAGAATTACTGCCTGTTCAGTTTTATTTCCAATATGCGCACAGACACTCTGGCTGGAACAACAGACCGAATACATAAGTGAGTCTGTTTAATCTGTTCGGCAGCTTGTTGCTTTTTCGCCGCATATGTTCCAGATGAAAGCCGCACGCACACAAAAACAGAACGTATTTTAGCGCGGCCATGGCGACAGGAGAGTGAGAACGGCTTCCTAATGGAGGAAGCGTGTCCATGACAGCGCCATTCCCTACCTGGTGCATTTTCACTGGGAAGATGGTGACAAAACTGTGCTTTATGACAGAGGCAGTAGAATTTTGAGCACGGTGTTATCTTTTCAGGAAACGTTGTGCCGATTTAAATGCCGTGGGAGGAGAAATCACATTCCAAGCGAGCGTATCCCACGATGCACCCCTCACGGAGGGTGACTGAAATCTATTTATTTTTCGCCCCGCGGTGAAGACGTCTCATATCCTCGCTTATCGCCAAGGCAGTAACGCCTGAGTGAGTTTAACCACCCAGTCTCATCATTGGTCAGACAGATAACAGATTATGGGCAAATTGATTTGTAGCATCACAAAGAAATTCCCCTGCCCACCGTTAACGTGCTATGAAAATTCAAAGCCAGCCATCAAGCCCTCATGGGGAAAGAAAAGTCAAAAGAGAAATATTTACAACAAAATAAAAAAAGCATGTTTGGTTACGAACAGAGTCCATCCCTGTTGTGTTACATTAACTTCAGTAGCATAAAACATTTTTTTTTTTTTTTTGCTGCATCTCAGAGGACTGAGAAAGCTATTATTTTCGAGACAGTATAATCCTTGTTTCATGTTCTCACTTAGAGGGGTCCTTTCAGAAAAGGTTATCCTACACCATTTGCTCCCTGAGGTTTGGCGCCCCACGCTCGGTAGAGGTGGACAGAGATGAACACACAAAGCCCTTTTCAGCCACTCACATTTAAGGGCGTTGAAGGTTAGCTCATAAGCGGCCCGCTGCGTGGCCTCTTCCCTGGCTTCGGGCAGGGGCTCGTCGGTTCTCTTCCCATAGCTGATCAGCCTGTGGGCGGCGGGCTTCTCCACGTGAGCGTTCTGGAAGATGGCGGCGGCGAGGACATAGACGCGGTCGGGGAAGCTGCTGGGTTCTGCGGGCTCCCCTGCGGGCAACGCCTCGGGCGACTCCTCCTCCTGCTCGCCATCCAGCAGGGTCAGGTCTTGGAAGCCGGGGATGTGACATCCGGCCTGGCCCGCGCTGGCGCCCGTGTTCTGCACCTCCACCCTGTGCTTCACCATCGTGTCACGCAAGCTGTGGCAAAACCAAACACCAGGCCTCAAATCCCCCGCTCGCATAGTAATGGGACACTTGAGATGAGGATCGCTGACCACTAGTTGCTCAGGTGGAGCACGCAATAGCCTCACCTTTGCTGGTCTACTGCACTAAAATAAAGCACCAATGGGTAAAAGCAACCAATAACATGAAACAACAACACAAAAAAACATTTGTAACACCATGTGACATTTGTAGCAGTTCTAACAACAGTGTAACACGTCCTTGCATGGCTTGTGTTTTTGGGTTATAAACTCCATTTCTTGACCAAATCAAAACAATGCAAAAAAAGGGACTAAAAGACTGCGAGAGACTTCAAGCGTTAACATAATTCAGCTCACGCAGAAGAAATGGGACGGAAGGTGGCCTAGAGGAGATGATCATCCTTATTTTTAAGCACTTGAAAGTTTTTCTTTTTTCTGATAACTTCCCTATCACAGCCTTGCCTTTAAATTTTAATCAGTTGTTGTTAAGACGACACTGTGTCACTACTATGAGACACAGGAAGCCAATTCAGACAATGTCCTGGAACAGGATGCCAGTTGAAACAGTACCAAAGGGTGTGAATGACAGGTACTGTGTCCTTGGCTTCGTCTTGCCTCCCAATAGCAATAAGGCGACACAGGGATATGGGGTTAAATCATGCAAAAGGAATGAAAACATAAGTGTCTTTAGTCCCAGAGGGGAGAACCAGCTCAAAACAGGACAGCTTAACCTAAAATATAAAACCCTATCAATTTCCCATTTCACATAGCTCAATGAGCATAGATCAAGACGAATGATAATTAAGCTACAACTACGCGGCTAAAGCCACTTCTAAGACAGGGCTCAACACAGCAAGTGGAGCTTAAGTAAAATGCATCCGTAAGAAACGTAATCCTTAAAGTGTCTCGGGTCTGCTCATCTGAAACTGCTTCTGCGCTCCGCCGCGAGCAATTGGCTGCTCCGAGTAGCAATTAGAGTGACACTCAGATACATCATTCTGAATAAATAATGACCTGACTGGCGAAACACAAAGGGCCCCATTCATTAACCCACATTTTTATGCATCAGAACTGGATTCAAGCACTGGTGCGTAGCACCCAGCTGTACATTCACGCTGCTTTTCTGTGGTTCTGACAAACGATATACATTGCCTGGCCGTTACGGATTTGTACAAACAAAGCATGTTGCGGAACACAGGGCAGCTGGAATTTGAAGTAGAATCGGTTCAAATGAGAACTTCGTTTGCTTTCATATCCCTCTGCTGACTTTGCAGCATTCCAGCTGAGAATTCAAAGAAAATAAAACTTGCAAAAACATTGTCCCTACGCAGCAGGTTACATATTACATTGCTACAGTTACTTATGGCATTATATTGACAGCAAGGCTTTATTTTATCCAAAATCCCTCAGAATAGGCCACATTTGTAGTACACACTGACAGCACATATGTTAAGGATATGCTTTTAAATATTTCTGTTAACACTAAAGAGTATTTTCAGTGACATTTAATTTGTTGTTTTAAAATGTTTTAATTGAATAAATTGCGCTTGCTAAGAATGGATCAAAGAAGTTAGCTCTACGGCGCTCACGAGTAACAATCTTAAACAGCGGTTAAAAAATGAACACGTCCATGTAATCGTGTTTCAGAAAAAAAGAATCACATCAGTAACACAAACAACTTGTCGATAATATAGGACTGTTTGACATTGTTTAAAAATCTGTTTTGGCATTGTGGTCAATATCACATCACTTCCAGCTGAAAAGT
Source organism: Megalops cyprinoides (assembly GCF_013368585.1). Lineage (NCBI taxonomy): Eukaryota > Metazoa > Chordata > Actinopteri > Elopiformes > Megalopidae > Megalops > Megalops cyprinoides. The sequence goes on from NC_050604.1 coordinate 18,942,028, forward strand.
ATTGACCGCGGTTATTAGGTGATAAACAGGCAAAAAGCCCATCAACAACTGTTCTTACCAAAGACGTCTTCAGAAGTTTCGACTCTTGCGCACCACCTCTCCCTGCCAAATCAATGCTATTTACGACAGTTGCATGAAATTACAATCAAATAATTGTTTTGCTTTCTGGAACATACTCGTAGCACTTATAGTTAATTCCGTCGTCATTGTTGTAGCTAGCTCGCAATTTCATGCAACACAGACTTCAAAGCGCCGACACCTAGCTAACAACCTGATTGTTGTTTGATGGGTGGAACCCTTGCCGCCTCACGTTGGTAGACTAAAGAGGAGAATCAATATGGAGATGACGTACTCTACGTTTCTTCCTGGTACGGCTGAAGAGTTCTGGTGACTGTTAAAGTAAAAGTTAAGTTCCGATCGAAGGAGTTTTCGGCCATCTAACTTTCAGTAGTGGTAGCGACAGAATTTTCAGTGCAAAGCGTGTGGAGTTACACATCTTTAAGCACTAGACAATCTTTGGGTAAAGCTTACGCTACCATAGTAACAATATGGTAATACAGCAGTGGAACAGCGGCGCAGTGGTAGCTTTCTGCAGTGATTTATGAAGGCATGTGAGTCTACAATCAGGTTGACGCAGGTAACAATGTTCAGATAGCTGGAAAGAGTTCAAACGTTTCATATGTTAACATCTGATCTCTGAATTAGGTAGCTGTATGACATACAGAGGAAAGAAGCGAGCAGGGGCAAGGGATCCAACGGTTCCGATTGACCAAGGAGGTTTATGATGAATTTACAATTATTAGACTTAATGGTAACACTGCATACATTCCTGGAAGAAACAGTCTGCGAAGTTTACATTTTGTGTAGACTGTGTACAGTATATTTGGCACCGATCTGTAACACTTGAATAGGCTATGTGAGATGACACATAAATTATTGTATGATATACGCGAAAGTAAAATAACCCCTTTAAATCACTATTTTTGTCAACGCGATTCCTTTAGCCAATGTGTTTCCATGGCTTTAGTTAACTTTGTGCCTCCCTACTGCGTGAATGAAGTGATTTACCATGGCAACCTTTTGAATGCTCTTCAACCCTCTGGTCAAGTCTTCCCTATATTCACTGCTAAGAAATAAACGTCTTTTTTTCATTCAGGAAATTGATAGCAAGCGCACACCTTTCTCCTTGCGATGAATACGGTGAATACATTAAAGCACAACTGTTTTTGAGGAGTCGTGGGAAAATGACTTTTTCATTAATCAATTTTATGTCTGATTCATTCATCCCTCTCTTTTCCCCCTTATTTAAGATGCATCACTTTAAAAATATTTCCGATGGTAAGACCTTTGAGTGTATTAATATTTAACAGGCATACCATGCCAAAGGGTGATGATTTTCTAAAATAAACACGATAAAATCTTTTCCTCTTTTTCAGACACTGCAAGTAAAGAATGAGGGCTGGAAGTCGGCCCTGCTCTCAGACATCCAGACACCAAGGCAATTTATTTGTCCCACATTTGGGGGAAAACAATACAAGTTAAACACTTTTACTAAAACTGCTTGCCGTGCCCCGTGAAGTTTAATTAAAAACAGCTACATTTGGGTGAGATGAAATATTAATTTCACATCGAGTTCGTGTCAGCGCTATTTTAGTGGAAGACTAAATGGGTTGCAGCGAGGAAATCCCCGGTGGCAGAGTATGTCCGGACTTAGACCGCTGTGTCGCCCTGCGGTGCGGACCGAGTGCAGCTCCGCCGTGCGCAAACCTAAGGAAGGTCACCCGCTCCAGTGACGTAAGCCTGTGGTCTTTGAGTTACTGTGCGGTCACATGCACAGATGTCAGATGCGACGGCAACTGCGTGCGAAAGCCCGAACAGGGACTTTTTCTCTCTCTTTTTTAAAGGCAGGGTTTCCAGTCAAAGGCCTCAAAGGAAGGAAAGCATCTGGGCTTTCCACTGAAAAGGGGGTGGGGGGTTCAGGGAAGCCATAACCCCAACTGAAGCTTGAATTTCAAGTTTAAATACGGACAGATCAAAGTAATACAAACATAGTCTACTATACTGTATATCACCAAATAAACTCAAATGTGGCAATAAGACTGTTTGTGTCAGCGCTTGTGTGAATGCGCCACAGCTGACCACCAGTAACATAGCTCTCAAATCCAACACAACAAGGTGAGCACATCGTTCCAATGGCAATTAATTGCTCTACTCCATGATATCACATTCTTGTATGGGAGGATCGGGATCTTTATGACGGCAAAACCTGAACGTGACCGATGTGACACAATGACTGTTTTTACAGAGACCAGCAAAGGACAGGCAATATGCATGCTCTGTGTAGGAAATTATTTGTTAGTATAATAATGATCATGATAATAATTGGCATTCAAGTCCACAGAAAGGTTCCTAGGTGATTATTTCCCCTGCGCATGGCATCACGAGACACCGCCGTTATGAAGACTGAGAAGGAGACAAATTATTCTTTTTTCGCGCTGCATTTGCAGTTTTCTGGCTGAAGATACAGAATTAATGGGAGGCCCGCTTTCTCTTTGATCCCCTCATTATGAGGCGGCGCCTGAATGGCATTGTTAATGAACAGGTAAACGCATACCCGAAGAGGCTCCGCGCAAAACAAATAAAGGAAACGCAGTAAACGTATTGGGTTTGGAAGCGAATGTGGCACGGGAGAAGGCGCGGTCTCTGTATTAATCCCTCGGGGAATTGAATAAACTGGGGCAAATCATTTTAAAAGATATTTCATTCCATGCGGCAATAAAAGCAGACAGCCCCATCCTCTTTACTGCTTTAGAGAATCACTCTACGCCCTGAAATACTGAAATATTTCAGATAACAGCCGTCCCCCCTACTCGGGGGCAGCGACTGGAAAAGGCAACTCATGGTAACTGATTGATCCCAGAATTATGGCGTTCGCCGTGAACGCCAGGAATTATTCATGTAGCCATAACATTAAGATTCACTGCAAATGGTCACAGGGTGCTTTCAAATCCAAATTATGGCTATGAACCAATATACTGCTCTCTTTTGCATTTATGGTTTTACTCATTCATTTACTCATTATTGGCTGTGCAATGGCTGAGGGTTCCCCCATCACTGTTGATTGACAAGTAAGTGTCGGCTCATTGGACATCAGGGGTGGCGTCTTTTGTTAGACTTCATTAAACAAAGGAGGTTTATTACAACCAAAAGGCCATTTTAGCACAATGAGCGCTGATACTGAGTTAAGTGTTACAACCACACAGAGAATGCTCGTTTCTCTGATATTGCAGGCTGGATAGAGCCATGAGTGTTGTACTCTGTCTTAGGACTAATGAGTTATATACTGGAGAATGAACTGCTCAGGAGTTCATTGCCACTCGAGATTTAATCAACACACATTTTAGCATCAAAGATATTTCATTTTAGAGCAAGCACATTCCAAGGCAATTAGAGAAGGGGTCAGAGAAAGAACTAATAGTAGTAGCTTCTGCCTGTGAAATTCAGTGGTATCTGTTTGAAAACCATTCTCATAAACCAGTCTCACACTCACACAAGATTGGAACAACAGGCTGCAGCCCATCTTGATAAATATGACTTTATGATAGAGCATGGATTTTACACCCACAGAAAAATGATATGATCATTTCATATATGTTTTTAGCGAGTCTTTAAATTTTGAACCAGGTAATGGGAAATAATATCATTTAATTAGGGAGTTATATCTATATCTCACAGCCATAGAGGCAGTTTTTTTGATAAACTACAGGTCAGCATTGCTTTATGATGCATACTATGTCAAATCCTTATCATAACCATAGAGCACAAATGAAAATGCATTCACAACACTGTCACTTTCCTTTGATATATTAAAGGAATACAGCGTTAAGAATAGAGAAACCAATGAAATGTCTGCCTTGTGGTAGTGGAGCAGGTTTACAACACATCTATGAGCATGGCAGAGTAAACCATGATTACATTCAGATTTTATGATGTTTACTTTGTCTATAGAACAATATCTGTGGACTATACTGTAGGATCCTCTTTGAAGATTCACTGAGAAAAGAGAGATTCTAGAATTAATTTCATACATTGAACTCAGACAGATTAAAAACAGTAAATTTCATGTGAATTTATTTATTGTTTATAACCAAAGAAATAAAAATACAGGTGTCTTAATAATTTCACTGACAAACCAAGTTCTTCTCGGAAAGAGTAAAATGAAATTAGCCTGCCCTCTATTGATTTTAAATGGAACTGAGTAAGCCTCATTATTTTGCTGAACTGTTTAGATGATTCCTCTGGCAAAACATTTCTGAAAATTGGCCAACAGATACTTTTTGTAATGTGATCCATTCAAATCATTTTAAAGTACATAACATTTTTATCTGCTAAAATTATAACAGTTATGTGAACAGTATGTTATCCAAAAGGTGCTTTCCAAATCATTGTTCCACTGTTTTGATTCTAAATATTGGCAATTTTTTTGGAGTGAACAAGTTTGTGTGCATGCCATTACTAAAAAAAAAAAAGGCTGAGGTGTTGAATTTTTTCTCTGTCTGAAAGTTATTTTGAACTGTCAATGCATTTTTATAATGTGACTTTTTTTTTTTACATGAAAGTACCACGACGCTTAGCTGCTATGCATCTGAGCGTTAAATTAAGCTTGTGATTATGGCGTATTTAACGTGAGCATAGAGAGAATGATTAAGTGATTTAACAGGATGAAATGGAGCCTTAGAGACCTGACTGGAGAGGGGGTGTATATCGGTGAATTAAACCTTTAATCAAAGCCTCATAGGTAGCAATTAGTGAGGGAGGAGAACACTGACAGGAGAGCAGCTACAGCGCGAAAGAAGAATTGAAAAGGGTTAAGACACCAGAAGGAGAAACTACACGACTGTGGAGAGAACTTTCGAGTGATTGCTAGGCTTAGCTGTTGACTTCTGACACAAGATTTGAACCTGAGTCTGCTTTACATCACTTTCTGGATAACTTGAAACCGGATTAAACTCATAACTAACTCAGCAAAGCTTGGCTCGGGCCTTGAAACACGTCAGACTGCATTTTGGCTCGCCTTCCTAATAACTTAAATCTTTCATTTTTTGTGTATTAATGTAGTGTATTTGTTCATTTTGAATTGTACAGGACAACCATTTCTTCTCAATGGTTTATCACACAAACAGCTTAGTGTGATAGATTGACACATGTCATTGTTATTTTCTGTATATGCCATTAGTCTGGTAATTGTACCTTGACTTTGTACATTGCCTAGTGTTAGACCATCTTCCAAGTGACTACATGTAAATGTGTATTACTGTAGCATGAAATTTACCATAGCACATGTGTAAACGAGGCTAGCTATTACAGCACATATGCACCCTCACTTTAGGTTGCTCCAGATAAGAGCATCTGCCAACTGACTAAATGTAGATGTTACTCTAAATGAACATTACATTACATTACATTCATTAAACAGATGTTCTCACACAAAGTGACTTCCAGCATAAAAGAACAGAAATGTTCTACAGAAAAGTAGGTGTAATGTGAGGGTCATCACTGTAACCCGTGACTCCTAAACCAGCCCTCATACTTGTCAGGGCTGTAGGGCTTATGATCTTTTCAAAGCATGACATGGTTACACTTCTGCTTATGCAACATCACTTCACACTGAACTTTTTTACTCTTTTGCTTTAAATAAAAAAAATGTAAACACTTTTGACAGCGATAGGTTTGACAGCGCTATATTTCATGGCAATACAGTGGAACACATAATTCACGATTCAGCTAAATTAACATTGGAAGCGTTTGTTCAACTTTACATGATTTCACAACATTCCACCTCAGAATGCCTCAGTTTTTTTTTTTAAAAGCGGAAACCCCTCTGCTAATTGTTCCTCCTCTTTCTCCAGCTTTTAGTTCCCTCTTTAACTTATAAATATCTGCACAGAAGAGCAGCTGTAGACTTCTTATCATCTTAGAGAGCACCACAGGTGAGTCTGTACAAAATGAAATTATAAGTCTGATTTTGAATTGTTCGTAGAACAAGAAATTACTACGAGCGTTCATATTGTTTTTTGTATTATTTGAGCAATGTGTTTTAAATAGATTATTGTAATGATAATTTGTGATGAAGTTTCACGTTGTTTTTTTTTATATCATTTATGCCATTTTTGTGTTCAGAAAAATATTGTGATGGCTGATTTTGTACATTTTATAATGTGGATACCAAAAGAAACATTTTGAAGTTATACCAACTATATGGTCATCATTCTGCTTCATAAAAGGGGGATATAGCCTCAGCCATGCAGTCTGAAAGTTTAAGTGACTGTGGAAATTATACTCACTGTATATAATAAAGACTTTTCATTATTTTTATTCAGTTTCACATTTTGTACAAAGCATGTGACTACAGTTTTTTGTAATTATGTAATTTGCAGTTTTTTTGTATAATAACAGAATACATACTTTTAGGCAGACCACAAGTTGCTGCTGAACTGACATTTTGACACACCACAGCCACCAAGGTCAGTAGCTTCAGTCAAACTAAATGTTTAATGAAAGATTTTATGTGACATCACAGTTGGCTATGGTTTAGTCGCAGGAACCATGCCATGGGACTGCGCAGCTGAGTGGCTATTATGCATTTCTGCCTTTTATCAGTATAACTGAGATCTACTGGGATCAAATCTAATATATATATTATATATCTCCTCTCTCACACATGGGAGCTTATACCCATTGTCACATTCTCTGGTTCTTTGTAAAAACAAAAACTACACCCACAAAGAGCCTGGCAACCTAGCACAAACTAACAACCTTGCCTGACTGAAGGGTCAAATCGGATTGGATTCTCTAGAATTTGAAAAATATACCAAATTGGACATCTCTAAGATAGTACTATACTTTTTCTGTTTATTGGTAATTAGTATTTATTGATTTTAAAATACTACACTGCTGAATTACCAGTAAGTCTATATATGGTTTCTTTTATAAGTAATACATACTTTTCTGTACTGTACTTCTCAACTTGATTTGAGTTACTGCAGCTGCTTCAGGGGTATTACTGCTAACCTTGTCCTCAAGGTTGTATTTAAACTACATTTAAATCAAGGCATTAACTCCTTCACATGCAGTAAATTCCTTTCATAAAAAAGAAATGAATTCGGAGGCAAAGAAACTGAAATGTCACCATTATGAGTTAGAATCACTGAGAACTGTAAAACTGGGTGTCCGTGTTCAGACAGGCAGGTGATGAAGTGCAGCGGGACAGGCCTGAAGAATATGAACGTTGATTAATTGTAATGTCTTGCAGCTTTGTCGTCTACACCCACCATTAATTTCTTTCATTCACTTACCTTGGCAGATTGTGCCGACAATGCAGGAGCAGAGCTTTGACCAGAGGTAATGCGTTTAACATTCGGTACCTTGGGCACCTCACCAACCCGTTCATCAATGTCATCCGTCTCACTGTTTGCTTTCTTATGTGGTCCAAGGAGATGCAGGAAGCATAAGACTAAAGGTTGCATTAACGGACAATGTTAAGCATCTGATTCTGGGACGTAAGCGGATAGCGTGTGCGTGAAGAAAACAGCTTTGCCACGGAACAAAGACGGGCTTTCTCCAGAAACCCATCCCCATGATTGATGATTATTTAATGAGATGTATCCCCCTGAGTGGTGATTATTTAATTGGCACCTTGGGCTCTTCTCTCACAAATTACCACCAGTTGACCTTGCAATTTTGAGTGATCATGTATCGTATAATTGGAACACAAGATTAATATTAAGTTTTCTCAAGGAGGTATTAGAAGACTAACCCCGGGCACTTGCCGGTAACCCTCCAAAGGAATAGCCTGTTTGGTGCATCCAGCTAAACCCTGTAACTTTTGTGTAACAGCCTAAGGTGCCTTTCAAAGGCACAGCAGTTTTAACCCTTCAGGTGCTGGTCATCTGCTTTTCACAGTGCCGCTCATCACTGCATGTTTACAATACAACAGTAAAGGAGTGTTCGTATAGGCATGGTCTTCTCTGGGTTTGGAAAAAATGCAGTGGAAGATGCCTAAACCAAAATGTTGCTCTGTGTGTTCCTATGTGTTCCTCTGTAGGACAGTGCGGGTGTCTCACTCTATCAGTTTGGGAGAAAGAGAGTATGTTGCGAAGAGGAAGGAGACCATTTTAGACTGCCTTAAGAATCATGGAATACACTGTCAGAGGGTATGTGAACAGCTCTTTCCACTATTCTGATCGTTTGTCTTCTGAATTTGATTTAACCACCACCATCCAGGAATGAAATACTGGATTTGTCAAACCAACATTTCAGTTAAGAGAAGTAATACAGAACTGTTCTGTTCTGAATCTGAAGAAAGAAACGCACTATTACCAGTCAGCAGTAGAAAAAAAATGGTGAGTGTTTTTGCAGTTAAACAGAAGACAATCCATGTTTACTCAAGACAGCATTGGCAGGAAAAAAATGCTAAAATGAAAATGGTGAATTTCTCTCTCTCAGGAGGAGGTCCCTCACATTGCGATCCTGGGCTCTGGAGGAGGGCTGAGAGCTGTGATAGGGCTGCTGGGGTCTCTGCTCCAGCTGGACCGAGAGAACCTTCTGGACTGCTCTCTCTACCTGTGCGGGGTTTCCGGCTCTTCCTGGTAAGACATGCACACAGGTCCACTCTGGAAGGAAAAACAAACCCAGGGAAAAGGTTTGGTTAGACATACCAAGGCTTTGTAAAATTGCCTTGGAATTGCTGTTGACTTGGTGTGTGCCTCAGGTGACTAACTAAACACTTTCTCTGGTGTTATGTTTGACATAGTTGACTTTTTCCAAGAGGGCACATAGGTACATATCCTTCTGCAGTTTTCACACACGTTCTCGTGGCGTGCCTGATGACCTGTGGTCATGTGCAGGTGCATGTCGTCTCTGTACCAAGACCCCGGCTGGGCTGCCAAAGTGCCCGCAGCTGTGAAAGAAATGACTAACAGGCTCACGAATAGCCGTATGAAGTGGGAGGATGTGTGGCGCAGGCTGAGCAGTGAGGCAGAGGAAGAGGATTTCTCCCTGACAGACGTGTGGGCGGCGGGCGTGGTGGCGCGCTCCATGAGAGAGGTCAGTGGTGTGTTTTCACGCACAGACTACAGGGACACTGGGGGTCTCTGTGGCGTGCAATCATTAGTCAAATTCTCTCCTGCACTTGTAGAATAAAAAATAGTACCAATGTATTTTTCTCTATCAGGCCTCTGAGCAAAACAAGCTCATACATTTAGCTCAGACAACTGGCCTAGGTTTTTTTAGACCTTTTGTGGTGGACTGAATGAATGCACAGAAAAGGGTATTCCAGCTAACCACTATGGCTTCTTGTGGTCCATAACTCCAGTATCACTTAACTGATGCATTTAGGCAAAAGCAAATTTAAGCAGGGTCTTACATTTCATCATTGAAACTAAAAAATGATAATGTTTAAGAATGTGAATAAGAATCAAATTCTTTGCTTAAAAGTGCCATAGCAGTTATACTGAACGGCCAACTGAGTCTTGTGCTCAGAGGAATTTGTTGGCTTTCTTTAGGTGAGCATCATACTGGCTCCGTGTCCTGTTCGTGCACCTCACAGCTAATCACGTCTGTCTAATTTAATCTCAGATGGACACTCGTCATCTTTCAGAAGAGGCAACGAGGGGGCCAACGAACCCATATCCCATTTACAGCACAATTAACAAGGACTACGACAAGCACCCAGGCAAAGGTGTGTCACTGTCACAGGACCAGGAGTGTCATTGCAAGGATGTGTAACCGTGTAACCCGGTTAAATAGCCTTTTTTGCCACATGAATTGTCCATACATTGTCCATAGCTGAAGTAAATGATTATCTATGTAATCTTTCAAAGTTAGGTTGGTCAGTAAGGTCATTAAAATTTAGGCTGTGACCATGTGAAATAGGACTTTATGCGCTGTTATGGTATGTTATATAGTCCAGTTATAAGTCTCACTAACTGACAGTTTAGATTTCTTTTGCATTATTGCATAGTGCCATCTCACCTGCATTTTCCATTACCACTTTGACATGATAGCACTGTGTTAATCAGTCTGTAAAATGCTTGGGTATCTGGCTGGTTTACAGCAAAAGGTTAACTGCAGAACACTTTTATAGAATATGCCAATTGTGTGTGTTGGGGCAAGTACACACAGAAGGTATTGCAGTTGTAGGAATTGCTCTAAAAAAAAGGACGAGTTTTCTTGCTGTTGATTTTGTGCCCAGTGGTCCAGTAGCACCAGCACACCTGATCCTCTCTCTATTTTAGGCACCTGGTTCGAGTTCACGCCCCACGAGGCGGGGTACTCTGACCTGGGTGCCTTTGTGCCGACCGCTCTCCTCAGGAGCAGGTTCTGGGGAGGCCAGGTGGAAAAGGAGGTGGGGGAGATGGACATGTTACGCCTGCAGGGTACGGTGAAGAGAATTGGGGGGGGAATTGGCCTCATCAGGCTCCGGGGGTGGGGGGTTGAAATGTTGCCCACCTTGAGTGAAACCCTAGGTCACGCCCACAATGATGTATGTCTGCAGGTGTGTGCGGAAGCCTCTTAGGGGATCCAGAACTGATAGCTAAAGAGCTGTGGAAGATGTTCTGGTATTGGATAGGTAATCTATCAGACCTGTCACTTTTCTTACTTGCATACTCTGCCAACAGTAACGGCTTGGTATCTGACCAAGGCCACTACACAATGATGTGGATTATTATTACTTTGTTAAAAGCTAAAAATATTCCCTCAGCAGTAGACGGTACTGTGTGAAATGCAGCAATGGAATGCTTTCATTCATCAGTGTGCTCACTATGAACAAACATTTTCTTTCTTTTATAGACCAGTTCCTATCATCAGAAGGTAACCTGCCTTTTCCTACTCATACTTACAACATTTCACCTTGATTCTTAGTAATGTTGAAGTGGATCAGAGGCAGCGTACTTTTGACTCGACAAAGAAATCCTCTGTGTGACTTCATAATACTGTACAGTGTGGTAGTGAGATTAGTTGTTTTTTGGATTGTATGTTGTAATGGTGTGTTACAGTATGCTGCGCTATAAGTTTATTCTAGAATGTTTGTGGTACAGTAGGCTACATGATCTTCACATTTCACAGTATCCCTCACTGAAGTTACAGCCTCTCTGATTTTGTGTTGGGATTGTATTTCACCAAACTCTCTTCTCTCTTGTTGAAATAGTAGTCTGTTCAGTTGTTCAGTTCAAAAAGTAAATGTGTGTGTGTGTTTCTGTGTGTGTGCATGCGTCTTTATGCATGTGCTTGTACATGTGTGTGTGTGTGTGTGTGTGTACGCATACACACGTTCACATGTGCATTTATGTATGTGTTAAGTGGTGCAGTGTAACTGTAGTGCGTGTAAGGTTATCAGGCTAGTGGTGGACCTGAAGGGTTGCATTTGGGATGATGAGCTTAGCCTCCCTCTCATCTGCATTCTGGAGGAAAAGCTGGGAGGTACAGTACTGTACAGAGGCACCTGCACTCTGTCCCTGCCCATTATTTCACACCTTGCTGCCTCACTCAAACTGATCCTGGATCAGTGTCCAGAAAGCGAACATAACTTAGTTCTGATGGATGAAGGGAAGGTGTCACTGAGGCCACAGGGCACCATCACGTGAAGCTCGAAAGCGCTTATTCAAGATTAGCTGCCTGCTAAATTGTTATCATTACTAAGAATAAAGTGCATTTAAAAATGGTAAAATGGCAAATTACATGGTTAATAGGTAGCTATGAGATGCATGTGCTGTGAGCAAAGTACTCATGAAGCTTATCTACAAAACATCACAGCCAAAAATTTATATTAACACAACCCTTCATCCACAAAAAATCAAAATAGAAATTATTTCTGAAAGAAGAGTCATAATAGTTAATCATCATCTGTTATTGTGCCAGCTTGCATAGCAACAGTGAAGGCTGTGATTAGTGAAGTAGACTTTCATTCATCTCTTTCTCACATATATCAAGATGAATATCAGCTCTTTTAGACTAGCACGTTTGTGGATATCAAGACCAACTCACAAACCTCAGGTCATTACAGTAATTAAAACATTACATCACATGGTGAGAGTCGGCGGATCCAAAAATAAACGTAATAACCGCACCATAACACACGTGTGAGGCCAATACCGCAAGCTTTCCTCTCTTCCAGACAAAGTGGATGGCGTTTGGCCCTTGGGGCTGGAGACCTGGAAGAACGGCGGGCTGAAAGACAGAGAGATGCTCTTGGACAGGATCCGCTCCGCCGCAGGGACCTGGCTGGTTGACCATCAGGACGAAGGGACACCAATGTGCAGCTGTAAGTTCCCCTCACGCCTTGTGCTGTCACTGTCCATTGTGTCCGCCATGCACACCGTACACGGTGACACCATAAAAAGAACGCATCGGACAGGGTCACAGCCATCTCTGGGGCTACGCTGGGCAGCACAGAGCCGCTGCCATCGTGGAGAGCAGTGTCTCAGAAGATGCCATGCGTCAAAGCTTTTTTAAGATGAATTTATACATTTAATATTATATATTTAAAAAATAGATGAATGTTTATATATGAATTTATATATTCTACAGATGAGTTTATATTATTATACATATTATATATTATATTTTTTACATATATTTGTAAAAATGACTCTTTGATAATGTAAGACTAGTCTCTCACGTGAATGTACAGGTTGTGATTTGAGAGCATGTTCTTTTTTTTTTTCAGTTTGGCAGGTTATGCTGAAGATTTTTAAAAAGTTTGGCTGCTGGGAATGGGGAACCGTGTCAAACTTTCTCCACAAATTACAAAGTAATTGAGAGCTGTTCTGGTCCTCATTTATGTTCCTGTCAAGCTTATTGGGGACAATAGTTTTCCTATCATAATCAAGTTTATTGCACAAATGGAAAAAAAATTGCACTGTTTGTTCATGGAACTAATTTTGTAGAAACTTATATCATTATGAAATATGTCATAAAATAATTATTTGTGTTGACTGACAGTAACAAGAATATTTTTTGTGTGTGTGTTTGTCGTATGCACGTGTGTGTTTATGGTTGTGTGTGTGTGCGTGTGTGTGTGTGTGTGTGTGTGTGTGTGCGTGTGTGTGTAGACAGTGAGATTCCTGTGGACATGCAGGACAAGGAGAAGATGAACCTTATAGACGCAGGGCTGTTCATGAACTCCTCGTATCCCCCTGTCCTACGCCAGGAGAGGGAAGTGGACCTGATCCTGTCCCTCGATTTCAGCGAAGGAAACCCCTTTGAGGCAAATTCGCTGCATATACACAAGCGCTGTTATCTGTCCTGTCTCATCTGTAGAGGGGTGGAAGCCGGTAATGCTGTGAGCCTACAGTAGCACCGTCCGTGCTCATCGCTGTGCTTTATCCGCAGACATTGGCTAAGGCTGCGGAATACTCTGAGGCAATGAAGAAGCCTTTCCCTGTGGTGGATGAGAGCAAGATCAAAGACGTGCACAGCCCGTCAGACTTCTACGTGTTTGAGGGCACGGGGTCAGCCCCCACTGTCATTCACATGCCTCTCTTCAACATCCACAACTGCAAAGGTGTCCCTCTCTCTGTAGATGTCCGCTGTACATCTCTCTTCTGTCAGTCCGTAGAACTCCTTGTGTATCTGTATTACTCTTGCAGTTTGTACATAAAGTGTGATGTCACTTAGAGAGCCATCCATTTGTACGGCTTCTTCTAATTCCTTCAGAATGTAAGGCTGTGTCTTTTCTCTTTCAGATAAAAAGGACATATCAAGAGAGAGAGCAGAATACAGCACTTTCCGGTGGGAGTACACTGAGGGGGAAGCCAAACACCTCCTGGAAAAAGCAGCCACGAATATCCGGAACAACAAGGCCAACATCCTCAGCGAGATTGAGAAAGCCGTTAGGCGCAGGCAGCAGAGAAACTGAAACCCACCTTCAGATTTTTATGGGATGTTTGCTTGAAAGGATGCCCTCTACACATTTAAAAATAATTACGTCAATACAGCATTTCAACATTGTGAATCGACAATAGCAATAATCCATGCAACCACTTTGGCATCTTGAGCATTGGCAATATTGAGCATTGATGGTAGCCAACGAAATGACATATTAAGTCTAAAAAATTCTGTATGGTCTAGTAAGCACTGCCACAGTACAACTGTAATTAATGACATATATGTCCACATGTATAAGCTTTTAGTGAATTTTAGTGATAATTTTAGTGATAATTTATGTCTCTAAATGTATTTAACTTATTTTTCATTTGCTCAGTGTAGAGTACATTTGTATTTAATGTTGCCTTATAGTATTAATGTTATTAACATTTCACACTCAGGAAAAGCCGAAGCAACAGGCGTGTCCCGAAAACATTAATAAAGTCCTCTTCATAGCCACTAAATTGTGCTCTTGCCTGTCATTTATCAGGAAGTCAGTCCTGATTATAGGCAAAACTAGCTTCTGTTGCCCTCTACTGGCCAAACATCACATTTCAAAAACTTGATCAGAATTTCTGATATTAAATTGACATTTTAACAAATTAAATTTTTGCTAAATGTTGTATTTAATGTTATCATCTCATACAATGTAAGTCGCTCTGTACAAGGGGATCTGCTAAATGATAGCATAACTCCTGCACTACTACCACAACCACCAAATAAACATAATAATACAAAATTGTGATGATGATAATTATTATTATAGTTGTGGTTACTATATGGATGCTAGAGTTTGAACAGTGCTATGCTCACACTCACTGGTCTGGGAGTGTTGCTAGCCTGGTCTGACACTGTTGCTCATTCAACTAGAATGGACACACTCATGTTCTACTGTGCTTGATGTTGCTCCGGATAAGAGTGTCTGCTAAATGAATGTAATGTAATGTATTGTAATGCAATGTAATGCGGTGTCCACAGACGTCAGGTGAAGCCTTTGGAATAAGAGCATGGGGATGGGTGTCTTTCCCTCTCCCGGGCCTGGTATCCAGGCAGTGGAGGGCACTGCTGTGCTCCTGGCCCGCAGTGAGAGGCAGAGATTAGGGCTGCAGGAATGAGAGGAATGCGGGAGGAAACAGGGCCACGGGCCCGCCCAGGTCACTTTCACTGCCGGGACGCCAACCCAAAATACACCTCCTCACTCCTCCCCCCCCCCCCACCCGGTCCCTCTGCGGACTCACACTGCCAGCTGCCTGCGTTTTCATCCACACCCTCTCTCCCCTACTCAAAGTGCCCGCATCTCCGCCAGGGGCTGGACACACTGCAGCTCTCTAACATGACAAGAGTCATTGATGTCAGTGACAGAATTTGACCTCCATTTCCAGGCGGTAATACATTACTAATAATTTGGATTTCACATTTTATCAAATTCTTTACATAGACTCAATTTTTCAGATATGCACGAATATTCGTCATGTGAATATAGGTGCCATTACCTTTGTGTTTGACTGCCTCTTCATCTCAATAATTGACAAACCTGATATTGATTGGGAGCTCCGGTGAGATGATTTTGAAACCCAGTTCAATAGCTGAGACACTTTCACCACTCCAGGAACAGGGAGGGAGGTGGTGGGATGATGTCAAGAGCCAAGAGTCAAGCCTCAACTGCTCTTTCAGTTCTGTTACTATGGCAATATCTGTATGCATTGGCTTGCTCAATGACAGCAGTTATCAGTGGTCAACACTAAACAATGCAGGTCTGACCAAACTTTGAAAACACCTGTGACAACATTTCGTCAGCCTAACTGCCATCCTTCAGTTATGAACATGTAATCTTTGTGTGCTTTGAATAAGAATGGGAAAAATCTTTCAGTTAGAAAAGGGTCAAATATTCAGTTTTAATTATCACAAGAAATGAATTCCCCACCTTGGAAATACAGTAACTGTGTCAGAAAATACTTCGAAAAAGTTACAGAAATTACTTTCTTAAGCTAATAGCTAATAGCTTTTTTTTTTTTTTTTTTACAGTTGTTAGCCTGTTTTATTCATGACGGCCACTCACTAAGACCATGATGCAACAATGTCAGAACTCATTAATGAGGACCACCTTCTTCCATAAGGCACAAAAACTCCCATTGGTTCCTATGTTCCCTGTGATGTAGACTGACCTTGATGGTGAGCAGAGCTCAGCTCCCACCAGCAGTGGGCGCTGTACCCAGGGCAAAGCTGCTTCACCTGGAAAAACCTCACTGTGCTCCCCTGAGTCACCCAGATCTCATATAATATTTGAAATAAAAATACACATTACCACTGTGATCAGCTCCAGGATTCTTCTGTATTTCATCAAATATAAATACCATACGTGGGACAAATGAGATTATTTGATACCTTATGCTATGCTGACCCTGAATGCCATGAATGAAATAGAGGAAACAGGCATATCAAATTATATTAAACCGCTCATTCAACTTGAATGGATACATTTATGTTCTCTTGTGCTGGAAGTCACTCTGGATTAGACGGTCAGATAAATTAATGTAATATAATGTAAGGTAATGTAATATATAGGTCATTCATGGATCCGACAATATAGTGTTCTTTTCAGCAAAGAAACAATATGCATAACTAAGAATGGCTGCTGTCCATATTTGTAGTTGGAGGTGTTGCTAGCAGAGAGTGAGTGAGAGAGAATACCTGCCGGGCGCACGCTCTCTCTCTGCTGGGGGTTGCTGTGTGACTGTACAATACAGGTTTTGTGTAAGACGCGGCTGCCGGAGTGCTCAGCTTGCTGGGCCGTAAGCCGACCTGGAATTTTAGCAATAAAGTTCTAATCTTTACAGGAAGCTGCTGAGTAAGGGCCGCTATTGTTCCCCCTGACGGCGACCAGACAACCGGCGGGATGTCGCGCGCGTGTCCCGCTTTTACCCCAACCTCGCCCACCCCCCCGACCACCCGTCTCCCCGTGCCTCCAACCCTCTGTGCCCCCCCCCCCCCCCCCCCCCCACAGCTACCCTCCCTCCCCCATTCTCAGATCCAGCCAGGTCTAAGTTTCAAAGGCGAAGGGCCACAAACTTCTCTGATAAAGAGCAATAAAGCATCGGCAAAGAACATTTTAAAAAGGCCCCAGTGAGTTTGCGACCTTAATTTGATAAGCCAATGCTCACCAACATCTTAAAAAAAAATTTTAATAAAAATAACACTGTCATATGCCATGTCATCCTAATTGCTGACCTGTAAGCACACATTTTTATGGCCACTGTCCAAAGTCACACTATTGCTTCAGATATGAGTGAGACGACAAACTGCTCATTCCTCTCAGTAGTTGTTATCTGAGGCAGGGTGGAGCCGTGTATTTTCAAGGACAAGGTGCCTGGCACAGGAAACATTTTAAAACCAAGAAAACAACGCTGCAACCCTGACGTGAAAAAATATTCTGTTGGTAGTGATTGTATGCTGGGAGATTTTTCTGTCTACTGTAACGCATGTATGATGGCTCAGTGCCAACCAATTTTTTTGCTGGTGGCATCATTTCATTAATTTCATTTTTTTTTTATTAGAATTCATTTCATAAGTTTTTCTTTTGTTTTATTGTGAACATAAAACACAGCCTCATGAGTTTGATTTGTAGACAGAATCAAAATGTTTGCTTGCACCTGGTTGAGTGTTTCATGGAAACATTTTTACAAGCCAATTATCCAGAGGGTATGGATTAATTCAGAGCACAGCACTGCTGAGTACAGTACATTAGTGCAGAAATTGGGTACACTACTGCTTTCGACCTAATTCCTCCATTCAAAGCAACGCCTATAAAAGCAAAGGACAGAGTGTGCTGGGCTAACGCCCCAGACTGTGTCTGACGGGGTTCAGGGTTGGCTGGCAGCAATGCCCTGTTACAGAGGAACCGTCATCACACGCTGGCAGAAGCTCTGTGCTCTGAGGGCACCAAACACCAGGGGTTTAGGGTGGGGAGGTAGGGGGGAGAGGGGGAGTGGGGGGGGGATTTTTTTTAAAAAACTGTGTTTTCCCTGTGATCCCCAAAGCCCAGCTGATTGGCTTTAATCTCCACTTGAGTTCAATGGCTTTAGACAGATTAACATTCTAACAGCAAGATCCCGTAAATCCACCGGGACGGAGAGGAACAAAAGACCAGCGAAGAACGTGCTCATTAGTACCAGTACCCGCTCCCCTCCCCCCTCTTTCTGCCCCTCTTGCACCCCCCCCCCCACCCCACCCCACCCCACCCCCACACACCCTTCTCCACCAGATCCTGTGAGATGGAAACTTACTTTCCAAACATCAGACTACCCAACAACATGACATTCGACCAAGAATGTGCCTGAGAGAACATTCTGGGCCTTTGGATTTGCGTAATCTTTATGTAAATGGCAGAGACTAAGTTAGGCTGTGTAATAAGAACACACGAGAGTGGGCACAGAGCCGCACTGGGATACTGGGCCAAGCAAAAGGCGTGGCACTTGCCCCATGTCAGGCAGAAAAGGACTCTAAAATTAATGAGCTAATAGGAAGGTGTGACAAAGCTGTCGAAGGTGAGCCAATTAGCACAGAGCTGCCTCAGATTTCAGAAAGAAAGAGATGAGTTGCTGACAGAACATCATTGTTATTATTGTCGTTTTTTGCAGACGTTCTTATCTAGAGCAACTTACACACGTTACAGTTTTTACATGTTACACATTCATACAACTAGACATTTACTGAGGCAATTCTGGGTTAAGTACTTTACCCATGGGTACAGCAGCAGTGCCCTAGCAGGGAATTGAACCAGCAACATTTCAGTTACAAGCCCTGCTCCTTACCACTACACCACGCACGATGGAACACTTCACCGCTCCCTTTAAGCTTCCGTCTATCAGTTTGGAGGCTATTAGTCCTCTACAGAGAGGTATATTCTCTGGTGAGATTACTTACTCTGCCCCTGTTATTGTGGGATAGAGGGGTCAAAGTGTCAGCCTCCTGATCTGCATGTCTGCACCGCTCTCCTGGAGACAGAGAGGCTGTGAGGACCTTGGAAACTCGGGTTCCGTTTGTGGCTCACGCCTGAATTTAGCTCAAGCGTATCATCAAAGCAGAGTGACACATCATAATTCATCGGAATTTAAGGCAGCGTCACCTTTGTCCTTTCGCACACAATACCGTTTGCCTTTTTTGCGCTTTTTACCCCCTTATTCACCCCTAGGTTTGGAATCGGACTCGGCACGCACTTGGAATGAACGCCTTAGCCAACTGAGACACTCCCAAACACAATACATTTTTTCCATTATACCTTTTCAAGGTAGGAAAAAATGAATTTCATCCATTAATTTAAAGATTAAAAAGCGAAACACAACTGTCTTACTTCCTTATTGATCTGATATAATGAGACTAATTTCTAGAGTGTAGCTTTGGTCTAGCCCTTACTGTGTTTGGTTTTACTTCCAACCCATCTGAAAACCACAGAAACGTCCCAGCGAATTGCTCCCTTTCCAGTCTGTCTGGCTTCTCTCCTTTCTTTTGTCTTGTCGTTCCAGGAGGAGGAAGAAAAGTATTGTTTAGGTCCCCTTTTGTTACTTCTGAAAAGCCTCCTCTTTCTCTCTCTCTCTCTTCCTCAATCTGTTTAGCATGAGGAGTTCTTTCCAGGTACAAATCCACACTTTGAGGCGTAATGGGAGAGCCAGGTATCTGAATAGGTCACCTGAGTGAAGCGCTTTAGGATAGGCTAACGCTTCCTGCTACCGGACCGCGGCTTCAAACCGTGATCTTGCAGGTGGGTGGTGCGAGAATCAGACCTGAAGGCTGCTCTTTAGAATGAGCTGCATTGCATGTTGCGGCAGTGTAGTATAGTGGTAAGGAGCGGGACTCATAACCAAAAGGTTGCTGGTTCGACTCCCCCACTGGGTCACTGCTGCTTTACCCCTGGGCAAGGTACTTAACCCTGAAGTGCCTCAGTAAATATCCACCTACAGTATATAAATAGATAACGTGAAAGCAGACGTTTAGTGTCTGCTAAATGCCAATAATGTAATGTAGCCAAATATTGTACTGTCACGAAAACCTCATCGGCTCCAGGTCCAATGTTCCGTGCAGCAGCAGAGGGTTACATTTAAATAGCCCAAGCTTTGTTTGTGCTCCGCTGTGTTTTCTGTGTGTAATAAAAACACAGAGAGGCACGTGGTGGGTGTGAGGTAAGGCACAGCAGGTGGAGTGGGTGCGCAGGAACTGTCTGTAACTCTGCCTAAGTGTATGTATTGTAACTCTGATTCTAGTCATGACCTTTAATTGGTCATTGGTAATGTCCATCTCCTTTCCTGCCCTCATTAATGTGAGTAATCCAGCGATGATTCTGAAACCAGCACATGTTGATGATACCATTTTGAATACCTACCCCTTTTTTGACATTGACTGTGTCTAATGGATGTCAAGTAAATCTAGTCCGTGACTTCCACAATCACGCACTTGACAACCACTTGACAACAAAAGAGTATTTACAGGGATCGTTTCAGCAGAGATTACTGTTGTCAAACAAGGAGGTTGAGGGGACATGAGCAAACCTGTTCTCAGAAACACACCTCATCCAACCCCCACGCTTTCATTTTCAAAATCATATTTGACTTTGAAAGACATTTCCACACTTATTTTTTCATGAAACCTGCTTTGTGAGTTTTACTGTTTCACAATTTGACCAAAACACTGTAAAGCTGTACATCAAAATGTACACGTTATTACAAGCCATGTATTTGTTATTGTGTTAAACATAACTTGTTAAGCTGCTTGAGATACTCTGAGGTGATTTTGTTCTGACTATTGAGTTTTACTCCCTGTACACATATTGTACAGTATGTTTGGGAATGTCTGTGTGTAGGTGTGTGTGTGTGTGTGTGTGTGTGTGTGTGTGTGTGTGAGTTTGTCTATGTGGGCTGTGTAGAAACCAGGACAGCTGCTGTGCGCTGGTGGGGGCATTTTTTAAGATGTGTACCAGAATATTAGCATTTATACAGCCTCCTCCCTTTCATTCTTTATGGGCCTAGAGGAGTCAGGGGAGAAACCTCCCAATCACAGGGGTTACAGCAGCGTTGACTAATCCTGATCTTGGTGGACAGCAGTTTTTTCATGTTATCCACTTATGCAGCTGGATATTTACTGAGGTAATGTTGAGTTAAGTACCTTGCTAAAGGGTGCAGCAGCAGTGCCCCAGCAGGTAATCAAACCAGGAATCTTTTGGTTACAAGCCTTGCACCCTACCATTATGCTACACTCCCACCCAATTACATGCAGTCATTACTGGACCAATGCAACCCTAGGACATTACCCACTGTCTTAAAGCCAGCATGGGACACCTGTGGGAGGGAATTTTACTCATCAGGACCCTCTCAGTAAATCTGAGTGGCAACTGACCTTCACTGCCCTTGGAGGGCAGTCCATGCCTCTGGTAGGACTCATGTAGTGATGTACTCATGTTAACCCCAGGAGGCCGTAGCTCCCATCCCTCCACATACAGTGAGCTTCCACTTGTACAGGCAGCCTGTCCAGGACACAGACTACGGCTGTGACGCCCATATATACAGCTGATACTCATTCTGCTCCACGGACACACACACTTGGCGCATTTTAATAAAGCCTTCTTCTCAGGACACCTCTCAGCAGAATGACATCAAATAGCACGACGTTTAATGGTTAGCTGTCAGATTCAAAATGGGTAAGATTCTCACTTTTAAAGTAATCTGCCTCAAATGACTTTGATGCAAGCATGGCCTTGATTTTCAACTGTATTTCATGATCTGTGCTTTCCTTGTGTGGGCTCAGGCAAATTCACTGCCTCTGAGACAACATGGGCATACATGCTTATGGATCAAGTGAAGTTAGTGATTAATATGGAGTCTGAGGGGTTAATATCTGGTCTTATGATGAAACCACAGAACAAAAAAGTGTGTGTGTGTGTGTGTCTGCATGTGTATGCGTGAGTGTGTGTGTGAGTGTGTTTTTTTAGATCTGACTCAAACTCAGCTTCCTGTTCCAGGTTTTCCCTGAAGTCAGAAGTACTGAACTGAACTTGACGGAGAGAGAGAGAGTGAGAGAGAGAGAGAGAGAGAGAGAGAGAGAGAGAGAGAGAGAGAGAGAGAGAGAGAGAGAGAGAGAGAGAGAGAGAGAGAGAGAGAGACAGCAAAAGAAAGACAGAAAAGAGAAAGAGGGAGGGTCTATGGCCTCTTTTGGCCCCCAACAGGAGCAGAGGTATACAGTAATGTTCTGTCTTGAAAATCTTGTTTTTGGCAATTATATCTATGTACTGTAGTACAAATTAATGGTATCTGGGTACTATGTGAATGTGTGTGTGTGTGTGTGCGCGCGCGCGTGCGTGTGTGGATGTGCGAGTTCAATGTTCCATTGAAACAGAACTCTTGTTTTTAACTTCTCTTTTTGTTGCGTTGTTTGTCCTCTGAAACGAAGTCTTTGGCTTCCTGGGACCGAAGAGCTGCGGCCCTGCGGTCTCCACAGAAGGAGGTGGAGCAGAACTCGAGGAGACATCTGAGCTCCAGCTGGAAGG
The DNA here is from genome assembly GCF_013368585.1 of Megalops cyprinoides. Classification (NCBI taxonomy): domain Eukaryota; kingdom Metazoa; phylum Chordata; class Actinopteri; order Elopiformes; family Megalopidae; genus Megalops; species Megalops cyprinoides. The sequence continues at coordinate 18,964,487 of NC_050604.1, forward strand.
AGAGAGAGGGGGAAAAGATCAGGTGCCTTCAGCAGCTCCTCACAGCCTCCTCCTTCAGGACGCCATTCCAGGTATGAGAGGGAGAGGGTGCATGATGGGGGTTTTCACCTTTTTTACACGCCTGGTTCACTCACAGAGCTCTGGAGAACATTTCTGTTGAAGGGGAAATGAGCCTCAATCCTCAGGGCAGCTGAGCTTATACTGAACAGTGGATGGAGTTCAGGGAAAAGAGAGAGAGAGAGAGAAAGAAAAAAGAAAGGGGGGGGGGCAGACAGAGAGACAGCTGTTAATTAAGTGCAAATTAGGGGCAATCATTTCACATCATTCGCAATTTACTTGAGTCATAACACTAGGCTTTGGTGTAATTAATCAATTTGACCATTTGTAACTTGCTGAGACTGCACGCCTTGGTACGTTTCTCTTGCCTGAACTGATTCCGTTTTGAAATGGGTGGGCTTGTGACTCAGTGTCAGTCAGACGCAAATGGGTTTGGGTGGGGGTGGGGGTGCTGAGGCAGTTTAAGCTGGTTTGCATTTAACAATAGCATTTGCATTTCAAAATACACATAACTGAACCCCACCTTAAATCTTTACACAGTTATTTTTCACCTGCTTGCCAACAAATTTATCTTCCTTTTTTCAGAAGTTAGAGCTTTTTGTAGCATGATTGGTCCAAGACCATTGTGTGACATTATTCCTTTTTACTAGAATAGTAACTATTGAAACTATATAGAAACTATCTCACTGTGTTTTATACTGCTATTGCACAATAAGCATGAGAGAAAGCGTGAAGGCTATGAATATGTACAACTATAGTTCTACAACTATTGCACTGTGAATGCACAGTAACAGAGATATGGTTGACACATCGCTGTCTTATAACATGTGCTAATAATGGCAGTTGTGGAATTAATGGCACACATTTTTGTTGTTATGCTCAGAGTCTTTCTCCGTCTTATCCTCATATAAACTCCCAAAATCATAAATCAAAAGTAAAAACCTGTCAGCAAAAAAAAAAAAAGAGAGAGAGAGAAGTTGATGCTGCGTAGAAAGGTGTGTGAAAGACGGGCTCCGGAGCAGAGGAATGCAGGCCTGGCCCAGGGCCAGCCCCTGCTCATCACACGGGAGGATCGCCTTTCCATTCACAGGCGATGGGGAGGCCAATTCTGGTTTGGTGAGTTTCAGGACAGGGAGTATTCAAAGAGCACCAGCCCAGCCACTGAGACTAAACGCTTCCCGGCACTGTGAAGCCACTGTGCTCTCTCTCTCTCTCTCTCTAGCTCTCTCGCTTTCTCATTCTCTCAGTACAGGTTAATAGGACCACCTTCTGCTCACTCCCAACTTTGTTTCTTTGAGAAATTAATTGTCTCAAATTAATTTTTTCGTTGATTTTATTTTTTCATTTGTATGTGAATATTGTATACACGGTGTTTTTTTGTTTTTTTTTACTTTTTTTTTCCCTCCGAGTCAGCACTGAGATGTCTTGAGTTTGGAGTTGAGGATAATTCCGCGTACATATCTGAGCCGTGTGTCTCTAAGCGTGTGCAGGTCTGCCAGTTTTCCTCAAGAAACTTTTTTTTTTTGCAGTTTTTCCCCTCCTCCGCACAGTGGAATGTGGGGCTTATGGCAGTGAGAGGCAGGTATTTTGCTCCGGCTAGTACTAATTACTCGCTCTCTCCTCAAGACCTCGCGGGCGTCGTCTCTACCCCCTGAGTCCGGCGCTGTGGCTCCACGGCCGAAGGGAACAGAAGTGACAGGTCGGGACGAAGAAAAGAGGAGAAGACCTGCGCACAACAGGTTGCAGGTTCGAGGGAGTCTCTAGACGCCCCGGGGACAAAGGACAGAGGGAAGATGCGTTTGTTTTGAATTCCGCTCCTAGGACGTTGCTCTTTAAATGGTGACACGAGACCTGACTAATCAGCGCAGACTTCAGAAACGACCCGCCAGGTAAGACACCTAGAGCCTCCTAACTGCTTTCTCTCTCTCTCAGCCTCTGTGACAGCTGGGCTGGGGCTGCAGCACTGAGGGCAAATGAAATGGAAAAAAAAACACTTAACTTTCCTTTGTGCCTCAGCTGACTCCTATTGTGATCAATTTTAATATCCATGTTGGTGATCAGGTTCAAAAGGGCATTTGTGTACCTGTACTGGGCAAACTGGCTTAGTAACACATCCTTATTCTATGCAGGCCAGTATTAGTACCTGCTTTGGGCAGCAGGACAAAATACAGGAACATCAATTTTGTGTTTTGCGGGAGAATGTCGAGTTTCCTTGTTCTGTTTAACTGTCAAGACATAAAGACAGCGATGAGCAAAGAAGCAAAGCTCTTTCACAAAGCTCAGGCTGAGCATTTACAAGCCAGCAGATTTCAACTATGTTTGCTGGAGAAAAAAACCCATTTCCCCATCATCTCTGTGCTGCTGTTTTTGTACTGAGGCATCAAGCTAAGAGTATCCCCCAAAGCCCTGGTAGTAGCTTGGAGGGGAGTACAGTGTAATGTGTCAGGGCGTGACATGAACCCTGTCACACCTGTAGAGTGGGGAGATCCTCCGTCCTGGGGCACTGATGGAATGTGGTACTCCAGGCTGGGAGGAACAGGTGCAGCGTCCCGCACCTGCCAGGAAGTCCCTCACACTCTGAGGCAGAGCAGACGGGGGGGAGGCGCTGGGTACGGTTTTAGGTGGTGGGGGTAGGAGGTTACAGTAAACAGCACTCTGGCTTCAGGGGCTGAGGGTGACAGCCAAGGAGAGAAGGCACTGCAGGGCCCCCTGTTGTGTGTGTGCATTCTGAAGAGGTGTTTGAACACCCAACACAGAAGCGTAACAGGAACAGGAATATGTGGATTGGATAGTTTAGACAACACTGCCCTTAACATACACAGAGACACACACACTCCACAGGTGTTTTTGACTTCAGCAAAAAAAAAAAATCCATGTTAAGGGAAATACAGACCTTTGAAAGGATTTCTGGTTTGATTGTGTTCTGCGTTAAGGATTTCCAGTAATCTTATTTATTCTTGTTTGACCCTCGTATATAATATTTGGAAATGCTTTAGGGTATGTGACCCCAATTTCTGTATTCACATTGAATTCAAAAGCGTAAAATAACAACATATATGCTCTCAATGTATGAAATTTCATTCATAATTCTATGGGCCAAACTCACCGTGTCAGGGTAATAGTCAGATAAGGATCAGGGTACAGAAACAGATGGATTGGATAGCTGGTGTTTGATAACCAACCATTTCGGTCAATTTGATCCTTATCGGGTCTCGGAATCATTCTATATCACATTCCACAGGGCTTTAAGACCCAATGGCTTTTCAGATCTCAGCAGATTCAGTGACACCGCGTGGCCCAAATCAAACTGTTTTGCAATGGAGTTACAGCACATACTGAACCTGGGGAAACTGCACATGACTAAAATTTACCCAGCACCGTATTCTGGGTCGGTGTACAGGTTGGTTGGGTGCATACTGTTGTTGTACGTTTTTGCTTGTCTCTAGTCTTGCATCACTACAGTAACAATATATAGTTGTGCATTGGCACAAACTACCTGGGTGGACCCATATGAAAACTAAAAATATTGCAATATATTTTGAGAAATGTGTTGTTCCGTCTAAGAATATATTGTGCATACATTTTAAATACATCAAAATGGGAACAATTTACATATTTTCAACATACTGATCTAAAAATATATATTCTCTACGGTACATTCTCAATAAATAATTTTTTGTATACTGAGTGAAAAAACTTAAGAATGTGCTTCATTACTGGTCTATGATCTGTGGAAGAGGTCCAGTCCTCAGGAGGTTTCTTAAGTGCTTAGGTTCCACTAATTAATTCTGCCTTAACCAATTGTGACCTTAGTGTGGCAAAGCTCAAAACAGCATTTGAGGCTACCACAAAAGGGCTATGTCACCCCCTCTGGAGATGTAGGCCTTTAGCTCAGCTTGCTAACCACAGCCAGCTAATGGTTGTGGTGAATGGGCAGCATGGGCCGAGGTCTGACACTGGCAGCAGAGCTGACTTCATTACATCAGTCATTTGAAGACAGATGGAAAACCAGCTGCACTGAGGCTGTGCAGGACCTGGACTGGGAACCCATACTGTAGATTCAAAGACATGACATAAAATTGGAATGTTAAGAAGGGTGGCAGCGTAGCATAATGGTAAGGAGCAGGACTTAACAACTATAAAGGTGCTGGTTCGATTCCCCACTGGGGCACTGCTGTTGTACCCTTGGACAAGGTACTTAATCCAGCATTGCCTCAGTAAATATCCAGCTGTATAAATGGGTAATGTGTAAAAAAAAAAAATGTAACCTATCTAAGTTGCTCTGGATAAGAGCGCCTGCTGAATGCCAATGTAATGTAAGAGTAAAGCTCTAATCAGTGCAGTGCAATGATCCACTGAAGTGCAAAATGGATCATTTAGGACTCCTTGTTTTGTACCCTTTTGTGGTGCTGCAGCTGACAGACACAGAACCACACACAGACATGCTTGCACACACACATCATGCTTATAACAATGTTCAGTGGCCATTGAGGTGGAGACTTTTTTCTCAGTCTGTCTATGGTGAGATTGGTCCAAACCCCTGTGACCCAGAGGAAGGCTCCTGATATGTGTAATACTGGTGTTTTCACACAACAGTGGTCCTCTCTCTATCACGCGTCTGTCTCTTTGTAACCTCCATCCCGGACAGGGATCCCATTTCAGTCTCAACGAGGGGGTGGTTGGGAGGTCATGTTCCTGGTTGAAGGGGTGTGTATTTGCATTGGCGTGTTGCAGCACAGTGCTGGCTGATGTCTCCTCTGAACCCACAGAGCAAGGTCTGGAGTGTGAGAGAGATCGGCGCTGTCAACACTTGCCCGGTTTCAAGAGTGGGAGTCATGAGAAAATAAAAAGAGAGTGAAAGAAAGGAGAAAGGAGGGAGGGAGAGAGTGGGGGGGGGGGGGTCGGGAATTGTGTGGCCCAGTTTCGTCGCACCTGAACGGTTGCTTATCTTGCAGTGTGGCATACCTGATGAACTAAAAGAAAAATTGATGATTGGTTAAACCAGGGATCTGGAACCTAGATGCTGGCAAGCTTTCTGATGTTGGCTCTACTCAAAACCTCAATTGCCTATAATTATCAGATCAGTTATTCATCTTAATTAAGGTTAATTACCAAGTGTTTTCTGTGATGCCATATATTTACAGGGTAAAAACCCACAAATCTTTCTGCTAATCGGGGGGAGGAGTTGCATATCTGGGCTGAACCAGACATCCTCTTAAACCTGAGTTGCTCAGGCTGGAGTAAAAGATGAACAAACCTGTATGGTATGATTGCTTTTCCATTTCATGACCCGCAACCAGAGCAGTTGTACGCACACGTCACATGCATTGGAAGGTTGCGCAATTTTTTTTTTCTCGGCAGTGCCACAATTCTGTAAAATCCCAAGTCAGCTGTCTGTGCACTGATTTAGTACTAAGCATGTGTGGTGCAAAGTGTTGATTCTGACAATTGATGAATACTGCCTGGTGCCCAGATTGAGCCAACTGCCTGGTCTTTGTCTGCAATCGGAAGCTGACGTTATCCTCCATACACAGGTGGAGGAGGAGGCTGATCCTGTCCACAACACATTTTTGAGTCAGACAATAGAGGTACCCATATCAGAGGCTCAGCTGACATTCATAGTTTTCATTTGGCTTGACAAAAAACAAAAGATAATGGAAAACCAAACCGAACCAGAACAAGCAAGCCAGATGCTTCCAGCTCTACAGTGGACAGTGGGGTATTAGAAACATGAATCAGACTGTGCGACTCACTTAAGATAAATTAAGAAAGACAAGAAATATATTTCTGTTCCAGGAAGTTCCTGGTTGCTGTTCGGTGTTGTAACTGGCTCGGCCCCTGCTCACCAAACATGTCCTATTCAAACAGCCCCAGCAAAACAGTGAAAGGCCTGAGGTAGGAGTGGCACCACTGCACCTACAGTACTGAACGCCTACAGGTTCCAAGCAGGAAGTCTAACAGAGGACTGTCACTGTTTCTACCCTGTCTTCTCTTCGTTATTTATAACCAGGGTCATTCCTCCAGCATTCCTCAACAGGCTTTGTAGTTCTTTTCAAAGTTTCTAAAGAAAACACAGTCAAGTATGCAGATCTATGTCCAACCTGCAAGTAAAGAGAAGGCAGCCATAATCATGTGATGTCAGACACAAGTATGGCATAATAGTTATGAATACATGGATTGCTTGGGTAAATATCCTGCTGAATAAACATAGTGTGTAAAATGTATAGCTGTGTACGTTTCCCTAGATAAGGGCATCTCCTTTGCAAATTAATAATAAATCAATATTAACGCCACATAGGGCAAAGTACTGTATGTGCGTGAGGAGAAAAATTGGCAGAGAAAAAACTGATACTGTCAGGTCTTACAGGAAATTATGTGAGCAGATTTGCTGGTATCACCACTGGGTGTGGGTTGGAAGTCAGATCTGTGCTCTCTCTTCTCCGACTTCGTGGATGGCCTACTAAAGCCCAAAGCGCATTTGCCTCTCTGTCCGGCAAAGACCTGGTGCAGCTCTGAGGAGTCTTGCATCTCCCACCCAACACAGAGACTCATTCATACACCTTGAAGCCCTCTCAGCCTGTGTCCTTCATACAGCACGCAAATCCCCATTCACACAGTATCCCAACCCCCCCACAGTTAAAGCCTCCAAACCCCCTCATTGATAAAGTATCAAGCACCCATTGATAAAGTGTCCCAGCACCGATTCTTTTTTTCATTTCCTCCATTCTTTCTTTTTCTTACTGAGGTGTCATCGGTCATTGTCTGTTTCTGAAGGGAATACAGAGGGTTGCTAAATACCTCACTCTAAGAGAGGAAGTGGACGTGGGTGTTGGAGCATGGGGGATGAGGGGTATATATTTGGTGATGCCACGGGGCTCAGTGAGGTGGTTATGTATTTGTTGATGATTGTGTGAGGGGACACCCAGCCTAACCCAGCCTTACGTAGACTGTGTAAAGGAGAGGAGGGTGTAATATTGGTCTAATGACGCACCGTAGTGCAGCTCTCGTCGCTGCGTACGCGCAGCTCAGGGCGGCAGACAGACGGCGTGCTGCGGACTGCCCCCTGCCGAGCCCCTGGCACCACCTCTCCCTGCATACCTGCACACAATGGGGTCCTTGTCCAGACTGACACTGGGCGGGGGGTGGCGGGGGGACAGGTTTCAGGGGTGACGCAGCAAATACAGCCCGAACGAACACCCACGCAAGTTAAGCGCGGGATGAGGAGGGACTGAGATCCATTTCAATCTTACTCCATATTAGTATTGCAACAAGATGGAAAGCACTGGAGCGTGACAATGGAGCTTTGAATTAATGCCAGATATGAATGGCTGCCTTGAAAACAGAAAGCTGAAGTATTGGTTATAGCGTGCCTGACTTCAGTACTGTATATAATTAACTTACACTTCAAGCTATTCATCTGACTGAAGGCAATTCACATTGACAGTGGTCATGCTGGAATATAAGAGAAGAAGATCAAATACATCACTCTTGTTGAAAATGTAGATGGGTCACAACAAAAGACAGCCGACACACTACAGTGAATACCAATGGTTTCAATGCTTCTTTTGAACAACTAGAGCAGTGCACATATAAACACATGCATACACATACAGACACATGTATGCATGTACACACACACACACACATGTACATGCACGCACACACACATACACACACTCACACACACACGCACGTACACACACACAAACACACACACACACTCACTCACATTTAAACCGAACATTGGCATTTTCAAAGCTTATTGTGTCAAGGGGTGCGATTAAACAGGTAGATTTACTCCAAGTTAAGCCAGCTGGGACAGATTGCATTGTTCCTTCCCAATGTTCATAGGTTTATAGGTTGTATAAGACTGCATTCCTGGACTGTTCAGAACAGACTGTGAGGTATTTACTTCCATTGTGTTCCCTGTTTTTTTGTGTGGAGCGTTTTCAGGGCTAAATGGAAACTGTACATGTAGGTGTCAGCAGACACTGTGATATCCGTGTCAGCGAACCAGGCCCTGTAAATGGTCACAAAGCAGTTATATGACATTAGATGCTTGAACAAATGAGGTGCAGTTTTCATTCCTGTGAGCGTGTGAAAGACGCTGCGGTGTAACACTAGGTTGTAAAATGCCCTCCCTATTACTATATCTGCAAAGCCTTTATGGGAAAAGAAACATTTTTCTCAAAGACCCAAGTGAAGCGGCATCTCCCCCAGCAGAAGGTTACCACCGGGTGATAAATGTGTCTGTTCAAAGTCCTAATAATCACTCCAAACAGCAAGACGGGGTTATCCAGCTACAGTATCACCCACAGTAACATAATGTATCCCGAGCACATTGCTCGCCCCCTCTCTTTCCTTCTCCCACCTTGACCTTGAACTGGTGTTGAGAAGCCAAACATCAGACGAGCTGAAGCGTCCCCATTGGCTGGCAGGCAGCCACTGTATGTGGTCACATGACAGTGGGAGGCTGGTGAATCAGATCGCTGTCTCAGCGTCAGCTGACTGACGGCGACCAATTCCGGGACAAAGGGGAAGCAGCGGCCGGTTGCGTGAATTACCCTGACTTTTGATAACCGAACATAACTTCTTCGGATACTCTGTCTCTCTGCCGAAGGTCAGGGGTTCAGATGCTCTGAGCACTGTAACACTTACAGGTTCATGGAAAGGTTTTGCTAGTGTAGAAAGTCAGGCCTGTAGCAGTGCACCACAGAGTAGCAGAAAGAACGCACCAATGAGGATGGGGTCCCGGATGCCAGTAGGGACCGAACGGACTTGAATGGACACAGTTATGTTCTGTTGCGCTGTAAGTCGCTCTGGATAAGCATGCCTGCTAAATGCATGTAATGTAGTGTAATGTAAGGGACAGAGTAGCAAAGCAAATAACCTGTCACATCTTTCTCCTCGAGCCGGCCTGGTCCGCGTTGCATTCTCCCCGGCTGTGCCAGAGTTAAGCTCGCCCCCTAATCCCTTCATCCCTGTCATACTCCTGTACCCTGTGTAATACACTGAGGAATGTCTCCCTTCGCGGGGATCGCAGCCAGGCGACAGGCAGCTTCTTAGCAACAGGCAGAATGAGAGGGAATACTCATATTTTACATGTTCAGCGTATTTCAGACAAGGTTATTTTGAGAGTGTTTTTGTGCATCTTGACAGCCAGAATGTCTTGTTCACGTCTTGAAATTCAGCATACATATCCATCAACCGCATGCTTTTGCTTTTAAGTTTTAAATGTTATTAGTTGAATAAAGCATGCTATATGCAAATGCACAATAAATGCGTATTTTGTCTCTGACTTTCATATGGTGTTCTCAGTCAAGCCCAGTTTTCTGGATCCAGAGTCTATCCTCAGACCACTTTTGTTACTTTGTAACTCCACAGCATTCAGTTTTTGGGGGAGGTTTGGTGCAGCTGTAGTTGTATTACTGTTACATATATCTCTGAGGCTGGTGAGCTTTCAAAAAGATCCAAAGTACTTTGTATTATGAGGCTGATGAACACATGTATGTACCTGTGCTACTGTGCTACCAGAATGATTCTTTTAGACGTGTCAAAGGTATATATCCCTGAAAAACAAGCTTCATAAAATGACTTGTTTCCATTTAATTTTGGCCTTTACGTCGGCAAAACACCACAAGAGCTGCGGGACTTCTGTCTGTCACAGGTTTCATCTCAGGGCTGCAGTCTGGGAATGTCTGACCTCTGACCTCTGTGCAGACAGGCCGTGAGGGCCAGATTCCACCACTGAGTCCCAACGCTTGCCTTTGCACATAGATTCTCCCACTGTGAAGCAGAAAACCCTAATCCTCTTAGGACTTCAGATATTTTTTTTGACAAACAAGCACATGGCTGAATGTATTAGCCTGGTCACATGCTAATGTGGGACAGTAAATGTTAACTAAAGTGGAAGAAATCTCTGTTGAGTGCAAAAATGACCACAGGTGACAACGTGTCCCCTCCCCAGCATAGCGGTAATCTTATAAACCTGAGCCCAATTACAACTGGGTAATCCAGCAATTACTGAAATATTTACAATTACAATTAATGAAATATTAGTCATAACACTTAAATTTAGCACCCAAGATAAAACATGGTAGAATTTTATTCTCTTTCCCGATATTTTATTGTTGTGTTCTTGTTAGGAAACCATTTCAGAAAGAAACTACATTTAAAACTGACATCAATTACTTCAAAATATGCAGTACATCTGGCAATGTGTATAAGGCATTTCATTTATACTGATTTACAAGAAAAATATTTTGAGATACAAATAAAGGAAGTGTCCGTTTTTTTCAATACAAACACTTTTTTTCATTCAGTCATTGCTAAACTTAACAAACTGTACCTGTGAAGAAAAACAGTAACGCTTGCATTTAACTCCGAGTTGAAGTTTCAGGACAAGTGCTGATTTAATCCAGGGGTTTGTGCTTGCAAGTCATCCAGGTTGGTACTCAGTACTCTGTTAATCCCTCACAGTGCCGGGGCTGGGGTGGGTGCCAGTGTACTCTGTGCTTCTTTAGGCCTGCTTTGACCTAGATCTCAATCTCACAATGAGTACTATCAGCTATCAGCTGAGGAATTCTGGTGATAAAGGGTGGAAAAGAGCAGGTCTGAAATATCTGCCCTTGTAACACGTAGCACCACTAAGCGAAGGTCGTTGGTATAGACTTATTCTGTAATGAACCGTGCCAAGACAGCAACGTGAGCAAGCCAGTTTCTGTGCAACTTTTCTGTAACTTCCTTGTGCACGTTGAAGGTCTTTTGAGTCCTTCAGTGTTTGGTCCATTGCGGTTTTCAGGATTTTTTTTCTCACTTCCTGTGCGGTCAGGGCTATCAAGCAGTGCGCCTGACACTAGAGTCAAACAGGGACCTGAATTTCCAGTTCCTGCATAACTCTCAACTGACAAGCGATGCCTATCTGTGACGTGCGAGCCTGAATTGCCACAATTTTTGTCTTAATAGCCGCCATCGAGGAGCGGGCTGCCAGCGCCAAATGTCATGTCCCACCAACATATAAAAACGACATCAGCAATTCTAAACAAGCCAAATACTGAACCCGCACGGCTTCCCTCTGGCTCTGATGAAAAGACTTAGATGGTATATCAGAATGAGACATCAATTGTGACAATCAGACCCTAAAAGGACTTTGCACTCTGCCTGGGGTTATATAACACTTTAGATTTATATGGCATGGGTAACCTATCTAGATTTATGGTTGTCCTTCATGGCTTTACAGTGACTTTGTCACGACATCTTCGCAAACGAATACAAGTGCTCCTTCCGGACTTCCTCCAGGGGAGCTCACTAAACCCGGCATCTCCCGAGTGTCTCACTGTCATCAGCAGAAACCTGCACTAGATTCACTCGGGACCTATGCGTTCCTTTTTAGGAGCAGCAACTGGTTTGTCTTCACGTGGGTGTCTCTGTGTGACCTACGACCTGTCAGTGGCCCACACAGTCTGCATTATCTCTGCATCACGTTATCTCAGGAATCAACTCCCCAATCGGGATGGGTCCTCAGCAGATAAAATGTCAGATATCGAGCACAGGGCTCACTTCCTCCTTCCCCTGAGTCTCCCTCACAATACTGTACTGAGAAGGACAGAGCCAGTGGGCCAGTGGGGGTGTTTGGGAAGGGCTATGGTTATTCCCATTAGGACAGGGGATGAGACCAGCTCAAACTGACACACTCTACCTCACCCAGTTCCAGGGTGATGGAAGCCCTCGTTTCTTTCGTTTTCATTCTTTCGTTGCATTCATTTACTTGCCAGGAAGATGTGTGTATGTGCCCCCGAGGACTTTTTGTACTTGATCAACTCCACGACATGCCTAAAAGTCCTACAGCAGTCATCCACCCAGAGTTCAGGCCTCCTACCAGTAGGTTAAAAGTCCAGTGTTTTAACTACTCAGAGAAAACCAAACAGTCTCACAGTGCGCATACAGCAACATTTCACACTGATTCAACTGATTACCTGTGAACCAGTCACACCGGTGCCCACACCAACACATGATCATTTAAATCTACTGAGGCTTCTTTTCAAGTGTGAGTTGATGACAATATTTACTTTGCTGATTTAATCACTCCCAATTGTAATGGCTTCCTCACCAACAGAATTGAGCAGCTCTTGTGACTTGGGCCGTATAAGCTGTTGTGATTGTCATTCATAACCACAGAAGCAGGTCAGCTGTGCAGAAAGTTGTGGTTTGAGTCATTCCTGATAGCACAAGAAGTCACATGGTTTTCTGCAGGTGGTGCAAAGCCCCTCCCCATGGAACACTGTCCTTCAGCAGTTTGTGTCAGCTGGACAGGAGGAGCTTCTCAAAAAGGTCAAGTGTGTGTATATTTGGTATATGTGTGCGTGTGTGTTTGTATGTGTGTGTGTGTGTGTGTGTGTGTGTGTGTGTGTGTGTGTGTGTGTGTGTGTGTGTGTGTGCCTGGGTTGGGTCAGATTCATGGTTTGCAGTGTGTGAGACAGAGAGAATGAGAGAGAAAAGGAGAGACTGGGGGGGGTGAAAGAGTGGGTAAGCGGACACACCCCTCCGGTCACACAATCGTTCCACAAAGCAGCCCCTCCCAGAGGTCACAAGTTCCCTCTCATCCTGTGTCCCTCGGTTACGCTCGCAACAATGCCAGCTCCACAAAAAAGCGCTCGTCTCCCTCACGGACTGTGTGAACGGAAACAGCTTGGTGGGAAAGTACAGGGCAGAGAGGCAGTGGACATGGAGAGCATCAGGCAGGCTTTGTGGAGCTTCACTGCAAATGCCCGCATCCGTTTCCAGGACGTAGGAGGAGCACAGGGTGCTGGAGGGATGTGGGAGAAGAGCAAAAAGCCACAGCAGTGTTAAAGCAATGGCTGAAAGAGCATGCGATGACCCAAACAGTGGAACCCAAAAACACACGGGACAGCTTTCACTATTAGATAACAAATTATGTGCGTTGCTTGTGATATGATCGGCAGCAAGTGGAATGTGAAAAATGTATTGAGATTATCAGGTTACTAAAAGGTTAGTAAAAAGCAAGGACATGATAAATTACCCAAAGACTTCCTGTCGGAACTGACAGAGAATTAAGATAACCAGGGTCACTTCTAGGGTCTAGTTTCAATCATACTGCAATGTGTTGTCCTTATCATACAGTAACATATGCATGTTATACGCCAAAATCTACCTTTTCATTTGATTGATTTATTGATTGATTGGTTTTCTTCGTAAAAAAGAGAAACCCATATTTAGGACCAGTTTTCTATGGTTGATATCACCTGGATTGCTTTCTTACCCTGTTGAGCATTGAGCCTTTTCTTGAAACTTTTAACCACAGAAGAAAAAAAAAACACTTTTTAGCATTCTTGGATCATTGAATTGTGAAGAGAAAATAGCTGAGATTAGTATTTTTTTAACCACTGAATAAATAACAGAAGACACAAGGAGGCACGAGACACAGGCATTCTACAAAACCATTCACTTCCAAGAATTCACACCTCCTGCAGGAAGGAAGCTGTTACACTGAATTTCAGTTCTTACACAGTCTAGTATCATTGACTTATCTTTAGCACAGTCTAAAACTCAAATGCAAAAAAGACGACAATGTTATTCCCTGAAAAGTTAACAACTAAATAAGCTGTTTAAAAAATACTTGAATGTGTTATAAAATTAAAAAAAGACTAGGGAGAGAGACAGCTTATCAGACTCTCAATGTGAAAGTAACACAAGCATTTGAAAAATGCAGGATATGATGTGTCTTTCCTCATCTCCCTGTGCTTAAAATATGCTTTAGAGGGACATTCAGTCCCTGTGCATAGAGTCTTTTTTTCCTGAACTTTGACCAGCTAATTTAAAGGAGCTGTGTTCTTCATGGTGTAAGTCTTTAAAACTCTGTAATGCTAGGGGAGCTCCCGCTCTGTGAGCTCTGGATCGGTGTGAGCGCCACCTCGGCTGACCCCGGGGGCTCGTTTCATTACCTAAAGAAACTTGGCAGAGGCCCAGGGGGTCAGCTGGCCCGGGGCGTGACCCTGGCTGATGAGAAACCGGGTTCTGCAATTGGAGTGTGGCATTAAACAGCTTGCCTGTTAATGTTTCACACCCTGCTCGCTCACCAAGGGGCCTCATTCCACGCCCGTGCCGGACCCTCCTCACCGAGACAGGCGAGGAGAACTCTGAATTTATAGGTTTGTGTAAAATAGCAGCTGAGGATACCAGGGTAAACCTTGATATATGTAGGGTCAATAAGAACAATCATAGCATGAAGAAAGGATGGTAGAGTCGGGACATTTCTATGCATTGTCTTCAAAGTGATCAAACCTGGATTTCCACCTGAACAGTTCCACACATAAGCTGCTACTGAACAATATCCCACCACCGCAGCTGTTGTCATTTAGTTAGCTTTGGTGTCCTGCAGCAGTGTGAATGAAAGCTGAACATTCAGTTTTAACACTGCTGTTTGGCTCAGCATGTTTTTTGGCCAGTGCTGTGTGAGCACTGTGGTATTGGCCTACACCACAATATTTCAGACGTGTTGCACCCTTTTCCTGGTGGGCGGAGCAGCACGTTGCGTCATAGAGCACGACTTCTGACATGTGACATCATCTCTACATTGCTGTGACAACACATTTTGCAATACATGGCATTTCCAGAACTATTGAGAGAATGCTGGGAAACACAAGGGGAATTCTGACTCACTTCAACAGCACTTCAAAAGTTTAGGTTGTTGTTCTTTATATAATCAAAATGCAAAAATTAAATTAAAAAATTAATTAAATGTTGGTCTTCGTGGGCTTCTGTGTGTGACTCATTGAGACTGGCTGAAAGATACTATTCATTGGCTGTTTTAGAGTATTATGTTGCACCATGTGACAGCCTGGAATTTAAGGTACTTCAGCTGACTCTTGGATTTGGACACGAGTAGATTATCCGTGAAACATAACAAACACAAGATAAAGCCGATATGCAATGAAGTCCTGCAGAAATTCTTTGCTTTGTAGCTGAAGTTGTGTGTGTGTAGTGAACCAATCTGTCACCACATGTGTACCAGGGGCATTTGGAAGGTTAGAGATACCAGGGGAAACATAGTTTTACAGCAGGTGGCATATGTGGAAGTAAGGTGAGGACAGAATCATGAGAAGGTGGTGAGTTAGGGGTAATCCTCCCCCTGTATGTGGTGCACTAATGTAGGCAGTCATACCCCTACACGGCCTTGTAAACATGGGGTCCTGTCTTTTTCAAATTATTAGTTATCATCTATCATAGCTAGGGAATGAATGATATGGATTTGAGCTTTCAGCCCAGATCAGCTGCTTAAGGTGAAAAGGGTGAATCTGCGTGCAAACATGGCTTCTTCCTTTAAAGATACAGCTGAGTTACACTGGAACAGTAAATATTAGGGTTGGATTTTGAAATCACTTTCATCAAAGAATGGTTCACTGAAGAGAGAGGAACTGTTCCTCAACAGCAGAATAGATAACTTCAGCCCTCAATGGCTATAGTTCTGCTGGTTTTCTTTCTCCTCATCTATTAATTGCTTAATTAATAAAATTATTTGAATAGGAATTCACCTCACCTGGTGTTCCATATGTAAATCAGCTGATAACTGAAATGGAACTGCCTTTCCTTGCTCTACCACATAAGTTCTAGTAAATCTGGGTGAGGCAAAAACATACATTTGACCAGTAAGATATTGAAATTGTCATTGAGGAAAAAAAAAATATTGATTTTGGAATCTTATACTGATGTTCTCATAACCTGGCCACTGTTTCCATGATGATTCTCAGGGTTTTGCCTGAGCATGAAGCAATCGCGTTCTGAGCGATACGCTTGGCTATTTTTCAACCTGAGATAAGTTCCCTCCTATGTATGTCATATGTATGTGTATGTCACCCATAATGTTCTTTATCGAAAGGAATCTCGCACATCTCCCGAAAACCAAGACATACTATGCTTTGTTGTTTTTGCTGCTTTTGGTGGTCTCCATGAAAGACTAGTACTGCAGCATAGTATAGTGATCTGTGTAAACATATACTTTATTTCTGGTGGACCCACAGAGGTCACAAGGTAATTTAAGTCTGAGATGAATGGATAAACCTGAATAAATGATCACACTGGAACTTCGTATTTTCCGAGGGAAGCATTATAACGTACAAAGAGTAGAGCAAACACACATGCAGAGATGCATACAGAGACACAGTACACAAACACACATAATTTCACACTCTTATGAACACACATGCACAGATTATGCTTAACATTTTGTTCACCACTGTCAATGAACAACCTCACCCCTCCCCGGTACCATATCCATCACCTAACTTAAACCCAGGAACTTCGTTCCTTTATTCCCCTATCAGGGAGGGGGGAGGCACCAAGAGGGAGGGGGTGGGTGTGTGTGTGTGTGTGGGGGGGGGGTTACCTTCAGGAAACTGCCCCACCTCCCACAGCATTGTGTAAACACTCCCTTACCTTTAGCACCTTCTCAGCTGTGTGGCTTGGTGACACGGTTTGTTCCACAGTGGCTGAGGGCACATTGGAAGCAGGGGACAGAGAGAGAGAGAGAGAGACACCACTAACCACATCTCTGTATGTTCAAGCCCAGTGTCAGCCTAGTGTCCTCACACACACAAGGAGCCAGGTAGGGTGACAGCTCTTTTTTATACTTATACTTATTTATTGGTGGTTTGTTATATGTAAGGAGTCTGGCGCTGTTGGTGAGCGTTTGCTGAGCGTTTGGACTTTTGTGCAGGGTGATCACTTTGTGGCATGGCGCAGTGTTGAGGATTTTTTCCCCTTGACCACCCCTGTATCTGTGGGAAAGTGTGTCATTCTTTTCACAGCAGAGTTTGGGGGCTGGGAGGACCCTGTGTTTGGTGCCTGTAGGCAACCGTATTGGGACCAAACACTCTCACAGTGATAAAGCAATCTGCTTCCCCACCTTGTCTGACCTGTATGTACCAGGCCAAGGAGAAAAAAAAAAGTCAGGAGACATTTCTGGGAAAGAGAGGTGGTAACAGGTACGGAATGCAGGGCTGAGGAGCATTTCCCGAGCTGTGTAGGTGTGTGGTGATCACGCCAGACCAGTTTGGAGGTGCAGTATCAAATTGGTATCGAACCAGAGCAACCTGCAGAACAACGTGGCCTTAGATGCTTTCAGACATTTAAAAAGGCTATTGAAGGGTCTCTCCAAGGGTTTTTTATACCATGAAAAGCAACTGGAGCTGTTTGTCCTCTCTATTCATCTCGTAGTACTTAATGTGTGATCACTGGGTTTAATATATGAAGCATTTATGAATGATCCGTATGATCCCTATTATTGCCGTTGTTGATGTGCTCCTGTTACGTATCATATAGTGATTGCATGGTAAACTAATGATTTTTTTAAGAGAACAGTTCTAGATAACATTGAAGCATTACTGGGCCTGCTATTTCCTTCTCGTAATTTACTGGAATGTTTAACAGCCATAGGGGGATGACTTTGTTAACAATGGGGCAAACATGCGTGTCTGTCAGGTGTTATCGGTTTGGGATGAGGCAGCCGAGTGGTTTCCTGCTATGACTGTCGCATGTGCCTGAGTGTACATGTGATGGCGTTGGATTTACGGTGAGTCAGCGCTCGGCTCTCTGAGCTCCGCGCTCTCTCTCTCTGCGGTGTGTTTGCTGTCAGGGCGGGCCCAGGCCTCTGTTTGTGCTGCGTGAAACATTTACTAACGGGGCGCACACACATGTTTAACTGACAGAAAACATGACGGATTACTTATAACAAGGGGGGGCGTGAAAGCAATTCATTTCAACGTGCGCTTCCTTAATCAGATTTCTCTCTGTTTTCCTCCATATAATGGCAACAATGTGGTAGAATCTCAGCGTCATGCCCCATTCAAGTATGGGCAGCTGTCAGTTGGTCAAGGGCTTCTCACATGACATAAGCTGGTCCAGGAAGTGCAGGAGAGTTTGTGCTACCCAACGCACAAAGACAGCAAGGTCAAATTGCATCAGTGGTGGATGCACCATGAGAATGCATAAAGTGGCCTAAGGCAGGTTACCTGTATTCAGTAGTAGAAAGCCAGGGTGGAACTTATTTTCTGTTAAATGATTAAATGAAATGACGTACAGGCTCAGCCAATACCCTTACCTGAGGAGAATTTCACTCACCCTGTAACACATTTATAAGGTGAGACACTCGCCTGGGCTGTTGAGGTAAAGTTCCTTGCTCAAGGGCACCTCTACCTGAGACTCAGGTCCTGCGCGTTAACCACTGCAACACAATACACTGAGTAGCTTTGCTGGGATTGTCGGGGGGTGGGATGGCTGTGTTTGTGTATGTGTGTGCCTGTCACTCCAGGTGCACGCCCCCTGAGACCATTGTTAGCACGGGGAGGATTGTTTGGTCACGCCTCCTTTTTCACTCAAAGGGAGAAAGGGTTTATCAGGCTGACAGCATCAACTACAAACAATCAGAGGCCCAGAATCTCGAGGAGCTGCAGTGTTCTGGGCAGAGTGCGTCTGAAGCCACAACAATTACTCTGTTTTAATCCTGAAGGAATTATCTGATTGTCTTTTTTCTCATCCTTACGTAATGTTAGAATTTCCCCACGTCCTTTTTGTTAATGACCATTCTTTGGTTCAAGGTGAGATTCTTTATCACTGAACCTGGGTCCTATGGCAGCTTAAGTTGTCCATTCACTCAAAACAGAGGTCAAAGGAAAGGATCTTGGTACCCTGGTGTGTATGTGTGTGTGTGTGTGTGTGTGTGTGTGTGTGCGTGTGTATATGAGTGTATATGTGTGTGTCGGTGTATGTATGTGTGTGTGTGAGCGTGTGTGTGTGTGTGTGTATGTGTGTGTAAACGTGTGTGTGTGTGAGGTCTCTTGTGGAGACATTGCTGCTTCACTAATGTCAATCTGTGCTGCGGCTGAAAAACATTACCATGATGAGATTAATACATAGAAAACATTGCCCCTGACATTTTTAAAGATAAATATGTTTCATGTTTGTACAGCCGTGATGGATCTTTGGAATCACTTCAAATTCTCTCAACTTTCAAAATGTATTTTCAGCCTTTCTTCTTTGTAAATATTCACGAACGCATGAGTGCATGTGTGAGCTGGGAAGAACATGCTGTGCAGGTAGGAAAGCTCAGGTGTTCTCTGAGAGCCCTTTATTTTCAAACGGCACGAACGTGTCACGAAACTGGAAGAGGGCCCAGCCTGACAAGCGCAACAAAGGAAAAGTGGGGCGGGATGTAACGGCTCTCGTCTGCAAGGGGCTTACCCAGTTTCACTGCCTTACCCAGCGGGGCTGCGGGGCGGAGTATCCCCCCGGCGGGCGCGTTCTCCCTCGGTCTGGCACCTCCCTGGGAATGGGGGGGGGGGGGGGGGGATCCAGGGAGAGGAGAGGTGTGACGTATGGGGAGCTGCAGGCTCAGCCAGTGCTGTGAATCAGACTGTGCTGAAGTATGCCTCCACATCCATTCCCTGTGGGGCAGGGCAATGATGGGGTGCAGGTCTTGTAACCAAACGGTTGCTGGTTCGATGCCCCTTTGGAACAGTGCTGCTGTAACCTTGGACAAGGTACTTGACCCACAATTTCCTCAGCAAATAACTAGCTACCTGTATATAAATGGACAGCATGCGGAAATTGTAAAATATGTGAGTTGCTCCACATAAAAGCATCTGCTAAATGACAGTAATGTTTAGTCTGCCTTTTGTGTGCTTGCTTGCAAGCTTCCTCTTGCATTGATCTTATTTTATTTGAGATGCGAGAGCAACATGACATGAACAACATGTTATGGCGGTAGAACATTTCAAACTATTTTAAATTAGCCAAGCATATGTGCCTAGTACATCCAGCTGAACATTTTTCCTGGGGTTAATTTTCAAATACCTACCCCTGGATTCAATTAACATATTTTCATTGCTTTGAGTAAAAATGAAACTAAATACATCGGGATCTAAATGAATGACAGGTCACTAATTCAGGATGACCCTAGTGGGTTGTGGAAAGTCATGCTGGGTTCAAATGTGCAGCAACAGTACACTGGATGTGATGCAATTTCACATGAATCTCTTTCCAAGAGCCAAAATGATTTTTTTTTTTGTCAAATTGCTGAATCTAGCACATGGCTTCAACAGTCATGTGAAAAACCCCTTCCTTTGAC
Organism: Megalops cyprinoides; assembly: GCF_013368585.1. Taxonomy (NCBI): domain Eukaryota; kingdom Metazoa; phylum Chordata; class Actinopteri; order Elopiformes; family Megalopidae; genus Megalops; species Megalops cyprinoides. Next base: position 18,984,684 of record NC_050604.1, read on the forward strand.
TTCCTCTGTTAAGTTTAAATAAGGTCACTGAAGGCCCTTTCAGAGGTACAATTAAATACAGTGCCTGCAGCTGACAAATCAGACCGGTCGCCGCAGGTTAAACATTTTTTAAGTGTTGTGGTCTGTGGACATTTTAAAATGAATTTTCAATGATAAAAAAAATCATCTGCAGAGGATACGCAGCAGGTCACAGCAAGCGTGCGCGCAGAAATGAAACTGAATGGTTTGGGAAATGAAAGTGTGCTTGGGGAAGCCTGGGGAAAGCTGAACACCGAACAGCACGTAGCATGTCCGCTTTCAGCGCTACGGTCCCACCGAGCTGAGGGTTTTCTTTTCTCAGTCTCGGAGAGACCTTCCTTGCCTTTTCAGACAAGTGTACGTCTGCTTTTTTAGGACAGAGCTGTTCTGCTGTGTCATGGTCGCACCCTTGAAACGCTGGAGGAAGGGACACGGGTTCTTTTTAGAAAGTGCTGAGTCACGCTTGTGTGTGCATGAGCGTTCTGCCAGCGCAATAACGCAGAGGTGTTGGATTGCGCCACACGCTTGAGCACTGAGCAGGTTTACCAACGCCGGCCGCAGAGAGAGGACCGATGCTCACAACAGGCATGACAGGATGAGACAGAGATGCATCACCATCAGCTCTCCTCACTTCCACTTCAGCTCAGACAGACCTCTAGCTCAATGAAAGAGGGCATTGTTATCAATGATTGTTATGGCTGAATACAGGCAGACCTATGACAAAATGCACGCGCACACACACACACACACATACACACACACGCACACCCAGACCAACGTGCATCTGTGCTTTAGGAACGTATAAAGTCTGGAGGTCAAGACAAAAACAATCTGCAAGTGTCAATCTTGCCATGAAAGTGAAACGAATATTTGAACAGTAGCAGCTTCGCCTTTCTGAGGGAAACCACCACGTGGAACAGTAGATGGTATGCAGGTGTGTGCAAGTTGACCTGCCTGTGAAATAAACCAGATAGGAACAGGCAGTGCCAAAAAAATAAACCAGATGGGAACAAGTTGTGCCATTTGGTCTGGTGCTGAAGAATACATTATTCAGATCCAGTCAATCATCTCTCAGAGCAGGAGCTGACTTTACACTTGTGTTACTGTCATTACCATCATTCACTTAGCAGACCCGCTCATCCCCATTAATCGCATAATCTTACATCTTGCTCATTTCATAACCCTTTCCTGGAGCAGAATGTATTGGATTTATTGGAGCAGGTGGGGTAGACCAGCACCATCCCTCCATGGTTATAAACAACTCACCCTCACAGTCAGAATACAGGACACTAACCATTACACCGCGTGCAACTTAACCTTCACTGCAGTCAGGAGAATCACTTATTACAGTTTATCACTGGAAGAGCAGTGAACCACATGTGTGGGTCTCTCCCCAGTTCGATCATTAACTGTCTTGTTGGAGGACTGCCCACCAATGCCCTCTGACCTCTGCCAGTTTAATCTGGTCAGTGAATCTTGCACCACAGACCTGATGATTCGTCTGCTCTGGCTGTCAGTGTGAGTTAATCTTTGACCCGTTCTTATTATAATGGGAGGGCAGGGGGATTCAGCGGAAAGTTCCAGCATTGACCACTCAGAGTGATGCTGTATGCACTACTGTGCATGACATTCAGTCTAAACAATGGTGGATACCCAAAACTCCCTTTATGAATTCTTGACAGTGAAGTCCATTACCACAGACAAATGTGCTGAGTTTGAGATACTGATATTCTTTATTCATACTGATGATGAATAGACTTGTAAATCGAGATTATTGCTGGGTGTGAGGAAGCTGGCCAACACTTCTCACAAAACAAAAGAACAGAAGGATCAAACTTGCAAAAAATCAAATAACTTATTTTAAATACAAAGCAAAGAAACTCAGCCTTTTACACAAGCACCACAAGCTGCTCACAAGAGTGTAGCTCTGATCAGGCAGGTGTGGTTCATTAACCAATGGCTGGCTTCACATGCACGCGCATAATGACAATGGCAAATAGTTACACAGTTTGGCCTGGAATGTACTTGATAAAATAATCTCCTATTGGTAGGTTTGAATTGGATTGAAGACAAGGGGCCCTTGAACATTTAACATCTTAACAATTAACACAAACTAACAATTAACAAATATTCAGTTTCTAGGGGACAGGTGAAGGCTCTCCTTTACACTGGGGCCACAATTCACAAATTTCACCTGTGTTAATATCTCACACTTGACTTCACTGAGGAGTAACAGGCAATGAGTGGAACTTCTCAGTGTCATGAATTGAGCATATAGGCACATCAACCGCTTTAAATTCAGAATTAATCTCTGGGCCCTGAGTGGCAGATGTGTTGGCTCTGTCTGCAGTGTGCTTACAGTGTCTTGGACCAGTCACAGACAAATGCTGGCAATCTCTCAACACACAGTGATGTTTAACAAGCATCCAGTGTGGTTCTATGGGAAAATACACCAGGGGAAAGTGATTGGTTGGACATATCATGCCACTGAAAGGGTCATTGATGCGGTGCTGCTTGGCACATCTGAACAAACACCCTCCTTAAGGTTCATCGTCAACTCTTAATGACGTTTTTTTTTTTGTTTTCCCAGAAACCGTATCCTGGAAAGATATTCTAATCTCCGAGCGTATGTAAGCCGTGATGATTTTACAGGAAACAGCCCTGGGTGAACTTTAGGACCATCACGGCGAGAGCGGATAAAGTGTGCGTGTGTGCGGAGAAACACGAGAAGCCCGAATAGAAAAACGTTAGGCTCAGCCAGACAGTGGGGGCGTCGGTAACGCGTCCTGTTCTCGCCGGGGGAGAGCCTATGGGAGAGGCCGGAGCGTGTGTGTGTGGGAGAGGCGGAGATGAGGAACAGATCACTCCAGATCTCTTTATCACCTCAGCCGTTTCCTGCCAGCACTACCCCTTTCTCGCCTGTCTGAAGGGGAGCCTCGCGTGAACTCCGCTCCCTCGCGTATCAGGCCAGTGCGCCTGAGGACTGTGGAGTGCCATGGCCGCACTTTATTTTTCAGATTCGTCTTTGGGGGAGGACGGCTCATTCCTAGGCGGCTGCAGGGTGATGGATCGCAGCCTCTTTTAGTAACTGAGTGCTCTAAACGTGCCTTTTTTTTGTTACAGAGCTGAGCTATACAAAGCAGTATGTTTTTGTGCAAGAAAATGCTGAATTTGTCAGGGAGAGACCCATGCCGTGATGGATTTGGTTACTTGAGAAAACATTTAAAAATAAGAGGCAGACCATTACAGCACATGACATGATGTGAGTTGATAATATATTATATGGTAATATGATCTCACACGTCATAACCCAAAAACAGAAAACTGCAGGTCTTCTGTATTTTTTATGCTTGCTGTCAGGGTAATTGCATTGAAATGGTGTGCATCATGCAGACAGGTGATCCAACTGTGCAATACACAAAAGAACATAGAATATTGCTTGAAAGGAATATACTTTCAATATACTTCTAAAACACGCGCATCAGCAAAACAAAACCAGTCAGAATGCATACCCACGTCTGATCTTACACATTTACAAGGAAACACCCTTCACCTATGCCTGCTTCCCTGGCTCTCTCTTTTTCACTCTCCCAGCTTTCTCTCTCCCACTCAAACGCAGCACATCTCTTTTGGGGGGGGGGGGTTCTCTCTCTCTCTCTCCCTCCTCGCTCCACATTTGGCCATAAATCCGCTGGCCCATCCCCACCCTTAGCCACTCCAATGCAAGGTGTGCTGTTTGTGGAGCTTCAGCGGTGCCAGGAAGGCTGTTTACCGTTGTTATGTACACACATCATCGCTTTTGCTCCACTGATGCAACCAGGGGACTGCCCCACTGCAGCGTTGTGTCTCCGCCCCCACGCTCTCTGACAATGAGAGAGCTACGGACACAGAGGACTGTGGCAGCCACAGTCCGGGTGCTGTCAGTGGAGATACACACCCGGACAAGCCGCATGACAAACAGCCAAAAGCATAAAAACTGTGAGGCAGTGTAGCTGAATGTGCGCACACACACACACACACACACACACACACACACACACACGCTCACTGGCACGTAGACACTTGCACACCCACTTACACAATGCTCGCATACCGGGGAGTGCTTAATTACGAATTCATTCTGAAGAAGTAATAAGGGAGGGAATTATAACAATTCAAGGGAGGGAATTCAGAACAAATGAAACTATAAATACATCTAAAAAGACAGGACTTCACCTTCGGCAGTGTCTGAGCCAAGCCGGCCCTCTTGCCACCCTGCTCCACCCCACATACCTCTCCGAAATGTCAGCCCTACTACTTTCAATACCGCCCTCTGAAAAATCCATTAGTCACACGAGCCGTAGTGATCCAGGCACTCGTTGGTTTACACAACAGGCGTCTGTGCACCCCTTCCTTCCCCTGCTACCTTATCCTTCAGCTCCCGTGTGTCCACTCCACCGCACCCCCCCCCCCCCAACACACACACACACACACACACACACACCCCTCACTCCACCACAATGAATGAGTTCTGTTTTCAGTGGAAACAGATGACACCAGGAAGAGCCATCAGCGTTCCCAGGTCCACACTCCTTACCTGCTGCTCTTCCACTCTCTCTGGGTGCGTTCACAGTACTGGGACTAAAGTTTCAGGTTTTTCTCTGTTCTCTGCTGCCCTGCACCGCTCAGGGCCTGAGCGCATGCTGTGGGAAACTCAGACAGGCAGAGGAGGTAGGCTTGCTGTCCATTACTCTGCCTAACATGGTAGACCTGGAACTTATAAGTGTTATCGACTGTGTCCATGGCTACTCTTATGCTGTGCTGCCCATTGTTTTGCCTTTAGCTTTTAAGTCTTCTAAACTGTCATTCAGCTTATAACAAATGCTTTGTTTGACGTGTGTGTGTGTGTGTGTGTGTGTTTTTTTTTTATGTCTGAGAGAATTAGCATCTAACTATTTTTGTGGATTGTTCAGATTGTTTAGATGCCTTTTTTGCAATTTAAATGCAAATACTTTAAGGCATCAAAAATTGCTTCACTATATTGTGATCGTCTTTTCTGAGCTTTTGTGCTTTTTAAAAAAGTAGAATGAGTCCTGACGTTTATGCAATGTGTGTGATGTTAAAAACAGTGGGGGTCAAATTGAGTAAGAAACAGGTGCTTTGTTCTCAGTAGCGTGGGATGTGTTGTGGTTTCAGGTGTTGAGATGATCCACTGACTATACTGTTGTATAGTGGCCTGAGGGCCAGACCAAGGTGCAGAGACTCACTGCTGAGCCTTTTGGGGGTCAGATATTTTCCCCCAGCTCAGCTCCACTCACATTGTCCTCTCGGGACTTCTGATTGCTCTTGACACCTTTTGAGTTGACGTGAGTGACGCATTAGACAAACTGCCAGTGTCTGTACGGTCTGAATGAGGTGAACCAACCACACACAGGCACACATGCGCATGGTTACGTCAGTGCTGTGTAACTGGTTCTGAGTCAGTGGTGTAGTGTTGTGGTGATTTCACCTCCTCTTGGCATTTGCTGTGTTTTAATGTGTTGGAGGTTGTAGTGTGGTTTTTGGATCAATTTCGCCAGTCTACTGTAAGGGTCAGTCAACTCTTTCTTGCAGCTATGTTTATACAATTTTATTATATTGCAATATTAACATGTGTTCATATGCTTTAAAAACTGCAGGTTTTAACCCATCTAGTTGGTGAGGGTTGGTGACTTTCAACTGATCGCCAGTATTGCCCATTGACAAAATGGCCACGTCCATAGGTGTGAATGATGAATGAAAACTTTCTGCTCTTATCAGGCTGTTCAATCAAGACTCATGACCTGAAAATAGCCCATTGTCCTGGCTTCTTTGCTCATCACAAAGAGAAACTAAATGCTTTCCACACTAACTCTCGATTTTATCTGTTGGGAGTAGGGGGGCAAAGTTTCCATTGTTCCACAATAGACTGTAAGTTTATGTTTCATAAATACAGATACTTACCTCTTTGTGCAGAAGATAGTTTTTTTTTGTTTCTGATGAACAACATACTGTTTTAACTGTGTGTGAGTGGAATGTGGTTGTTCGTGACACCATCACTGGTTATTCTATGGAAGCTTGTCGAGTACACAATACTTGAACATACAGTCTACTTGAATTACTATAAGAATATCTAACAAAGCTTTCTTTGGAGTAGCATTTGGATGCTGTGGGTAAATCCATATCATATAGTGAGCCACTGTGGGTCTTTTCAGTTTGTGTTGCACTCTCCTTGAATTAAAAAAACTCTGACTAGACCTTACACAAGAAGACATCAGATAGGCAGGTAAATCAGTCTCATAAGTAATAGAAAACTGACTGAACATGCATACATGCCAAAACAAAGTCACACCTTACATGACATCATTGTTATTTAGCAGACACTCCTATCCAGAGTGACTTACATAGGTTATAGTTTTTACGTTATTCATTTATACAGCTGGACATTTTACTGAGGCAGTTGTGGGTTAAGTATCCTTGCCCAAGGGTACAGCAGCAGCGCCCCAGCAGAGAATCGAACCTTTCAGTTACGAGCCCTGCTCCTTACCACTATGCTACAGGCACACTTTAACTTCACAGAGTGACGATGAAGGTCACAGGTTCCTTTTCCTTGGAACCAGCAGAAAAAGCCTACACGTTTCTCCATCTCCTCTTCTCCCCCTACCGCCCAAAAAAGTCTCCCTGAGATGGAGTGAGAACTATTTGCGTGACGATTCTGTGACCTCAAAAACAAAGAAGGGGAGCAAAAACGGAAGCCGCCCTTGCAGCGCGAGAAAAAGAAATCTCATACTGAGAAAAACTAATAGAAATGAATCACCCTTATTGTAAGATGATGGATTTTGTAAAAAATTGGCTTTTTTCACAGGCTGTGATTTATGTTACCTGTGATTAATCATTCACCCTCCGCTGCTTCAGGTCACCTCTGCCCTAGCCTCGCATGACCGTAGAGTTCAGCCCTGCAGAGCAGGAAGGAAGAGGAGCTCTGCTCTACAGGGCAGTGAGTCAATAACCAATGGCCCTCTCTCTCGCTGCCCCGGCCCTCACTAACTATTTCATTAGATTGATATTGTACCCCGGAGCAGCTCTGTCTCGGGTTTTATTCAGAGACAGTTCCTCATCAGTGAGATCCAGCACTCTACTTTATTTCCTGTCCTGGCGTAAAGAGTTCCTGTGCCAGGTTAAAAACTTCTGACCTCTGCTTGAAGGGTTCTGGCTCTGGCTGTTATCTGTCACCTCATTCGTGAATATTTATAAACAGAAAGGCTGAAAATACATTTTGAAAGTTGAGTGAATTGGCGTTTGAAGTGATTCCAAATATCCATTATGGCCTAGGCAAACATGAAAGTGTTTTAACTCTTTATCTTAAAAAAGTGTCAGGGACAAAGATGTAGTCTATGTAGTCATTAATCTGTTGCTCATTTAACTTGAATGGATATGCTTATGTTCTATTGTGCTGGAAGTTGCTCTGGATAAGAGTGTCTGCTAAATGTATGTAATGTAATGTAATCATGGTAATGTTTTTAAAGCCTAGCACAGCACATTAGTGAAGCAGCAATGTCTCCACAAGAGACCTCGCACACACGTTCACAAACACACACACAGGCACGCACACACACACACTCTCTCTCTCTCTCTCTCTGTTGTGTCTCACATATTTTTCTGCCGCTCTCACAGTCCTTTCCTCATGTCTGGGCCGGTGGCTGCTGGTGTTCTCAGTTCTGCTTCTTGGCAGGTCACACTTCTCGCAGTAAACTCCAAATGGACACGCTGAGTTTCACTTCCTGAAAACCTCCGGCTTCAGCTCCAAGCATGAGACTGAGCGATACAGCGCGGATGCACTGTAATGTCTGCTTGGCTAAGATTCCTTATTTTCACATCAAACTGTATACATTTCAATAGGTTATATTCAATATATACTTGAGTTACAATGATATATTACCTAAATAGCAAATTACTGTACAGAGCTGTTCATGGAGTTACCTTCCACTCCTCCTGTTGATATGTATGTAATTGAAGATTGAAATCATTTGACTATGCATCATGACCAAAACTGGACATGACAATACTCTCTCTGGGTCTGACTTTCTCATCAATGCCTTGTGAAGACCTTTGCTGTGAGTTGTGGCCATGGATGCTGTTCCCTCACACACACACACACACACACACACACACACACACACACACACACACTAACCATCTCCAGGTCTTGTACAGTCTCAGTTCCTGAACACCAGACAGGGGAACATGATGCAGTGCTTTTTCCCAGAATGCTACATGACATGCAACTTTGCAAAGGTTTCAATCAGTCAGGAACTACATCGGCAACCACAGAGTTCAGTCCAACAGTGTTGCAAAAGCTCCATGCAGTTATTCCAGGGTCTGGGCGTGAGTTCTGAACAGTTATGAATCATCTGATCATCTTGCATGTTTTTTTTTGAGCAAAGTGGGAACAATAGATGTTTTGCAGAAACACTCTAATATAAATGTACTGTACAAAATAGTAAAGGGAAATTGATGTAACCCCACAGGCCAGCAGCTTCAACAAATAAAAACGTAAAATAGAAACAACAGGATTTCTATACACAATGCATTCTTTGCTGGAATACATTACAATGAGTACTCACGGAGTAAAGAAAAGAGTGTAAATATGAGTGATAATGCTAATGTGGTATAGTAGTATGTTTCCCTCAGAATCTTCGCTGAACTGCTAAATGCCATGGACTTGTGGTTGGATTAATTGGATTTGTAATCCAAAGATTGTTGGAACTCTGGGTGGGGCATTGCTGTTGTACCCTGGTGCACTTATACACTGCCTCTGTAAATTGTACCGTTCTCTGCATTTTCTGTTGTTGCTCACTAATCTGAGTTTTCCTTTCCCCTCTTAATGGCATACTCCACTACTATCTACCAGCCGTTACATTGACTGCAGGAGACTGAATTGCATCTTAACTCCAGCTACGAGCAAAATAAGTTTTTCTCTGAGTTGTAATGACGAGCTATAGATGATGTTGTGAACTTTTCATCAGGGGTCAAGAGGTCAAATCCAGTGCTGATTTGGGTGGATGGACCTATTTCAGGAGAAGACAAGCAGTTATAAAGTAATTTCTGTTATGTTGTGGCTTTGGACAAAAGCATGAGTCAAATCAATAATCAGGCATAGATCAGTGTTATAATTTTAACAATGATATCTGCAGTGACTGAAATTTAAGTTCACTCTGATACGAAAGTTCAGTCTGGTTGTTCAAGCAACGCAGTTTCTCTCCCACCATCATCTCCCGTACTTACCCCCGGCATGACAACTGCCTGACAACCTCTAGGCATTTGGCAGTTCCTCTGCTCATTGGGGCACATCCTGAACCCATCTTCTCGTCTCACTGGCCCCCTAGTGGTATAACGAGCTACCTGCAGCTGTCAGAACAGCGGAATCTCTCCATCTTCTAGCACTGTGTAAAGAATTGGACTTCACCTTGGTTCTAATAACTTGAACCTAGCACCTGACACCTGATATACATATCTCACACATCTTTGTTGGTTCCCAGGATACTATGATGTATTTACTGTGATGAAAGCTATTCTTGCTCTCAAGTACCAGTCTTTGGCTGATGTACATGTGTTGCTTGGATAACTAAGCATTGTGTGAATAGTAACACAATAATAATTGAGGGCAGATTTTAGCATTGATTTCCAGATTGATACTCATTTGCTGGCTGTACCTGTTGAGCTCTGTCTTCTTGTTCCTGGGATACGCACTTAACATACCTTATCCTGACAGTCATGTAAGGCATATATATGGATAGTACCGTGGTGAACATACAGCCACAAAGAAGCTCTCAGATTTGAAGGACATGCATTTCAATTGTGTTTAGACAAAGGGAAGACAACGGGTTAGGCTTAAACTGAATGAAAATTTAAATGAAAATGTTTCAAAGGTAAAAAGTGTGTGGAGGAATTCACGATCCCATGATGAAGGTTACTTATTACTAACCTTTAGACCATGGAAAGGCAGGGTGTCCAGTCTTATACAGCATAATCACAGTCACGCACTGGAAAAACCTACCTCTTGCATTTTTTCAGCGCTGTGTCATCGCACTGAGGTGATAAAGCCGATAACAGAGGGGCGTGCCAACGTTTCATGTGGAAAGTCAAGGGAGGACTATAGATACAGTGCTCCTTAATGCGTAACTGAATAGCTTTCCTAGTGGTAGTGTTCTTAGAAATAGGCACCGTGACACTAAGCGTGGTAACACTCTTCAGTTTACCATGAATTTCAAGCAGATAGGCATTATCCAATTTTAGATAATGCTTCCCTTTTGGTCTCTCCTTTTTCCTCTCTTCTTTTTTCCTATCTCCATTTTTAGTATGCTGTGTGTCGAAGTAGCCATGCTAGGTTGATCTTTTGTCGCCGTTGCTGTCTCTGTGCCAGGTTACCACTTGGTTTGGCCTTTCAGAGGCTGTCTTCTCTTCCCCTCCCAGGCCCTGACATGCTCCTCGCTGTTTCAGAGGGTGATGTGGCGGAGGTACTGAAGCTTGTATCCCTGACTTAGACGGGATTAGTGCTGTAGTGGGCGTGTGGCATATCAGGTCGAGCTTGGTTCTTGTTGACATGGCACTGTTACTGAGTGTCGCAAGTGCGTTCTGTTCACCTCACATCTTGTCATAGACCTACGAGCCTCACACGCAAAGACATAAGGTGTGAAGAAATGAACAACAGAGCATAGAGGTGGAAAGGAAAATGTGAGCAAGGAGGATTTAGCTTTTTTTAAAACTCTCAAGCCTGACCTTCACTTAACTTGGTTCAGTTCAACACTGGCGGCAGTATACAGAGGTGCAAGGCCAGTCAAAATGGCTCCCTAGTGGAGAGGGTGGGAATTATTGTGGCTGATAGCAGCCAAAATGAAAAAGGTTTTTGTTGTGGTGATTTGCATAGATTTTGGTTGTCCCAATTTGCATTGCTTTTTGTAGCATCCATTTTCATTGTTTTTGCATGTTGGTGTATCTAATAAGCCCCCCCCCCCCCAACCAGAGTGAGTTCCCAGATTTTTCTTTGCTATTTTATGTGGGGAGCACAGGTGCTTTCAAATCACATATCTGGTAACACTATAAAGTTATCTAAAACAATAATTAATCCCCAACTGAAATGTCCTGCCAGCAATGAAAAGTAGAGATATTTGGTAATATTTCATGTAAGAAGGATTATTGGCTCCCTTTACTTTTTGTTATAGAATATCTTCAATGCAGTCAGGCTTACTTTTTTACAGCTGGAGACTTCAGCATGGCATTTTTGTTAACATTTTTATGACATATTCATGACTGATTTTTTAATAAAGTTAGTCACTAATTTTGTAAAAATTCTTAATCAATGACAGGAAAAACTGTGGCAGGAAACATGATGTTACACATTACCATTTTCTAAGGCAATTTAAGAGAGCGAGTCAGTATGAAGCGTAATACAACCTCATAGCTCATCCATTGAACCTGAATTCTCCTGTCTGTGTAGCCTGCAGTGACAGATAACATTGCATGCATAAGTTGGAATTCTTAAAGCAGAAAAGTCCTTCTTACTCTCCCCCTCCTCTCCTCTCCTCAGGCCCCAGAAGAGATTGGATGGTTGTAGCAGAATGACAGCAGAAGACTCCGCCTCTGCCCCCACCATGAGTAACTCAAACCCCTCCGGCTCCAAGCCCGCTGGCCACACCCATCCTGCCCACCATACCCCCGTCGGTGTGCCCGAGGGCGTGGCGGGAGCCCCCAACGAGGGCGCCCTGGTGGCTCTGATGGAGCGCACGGGCTACGGCATGGTCCAGGAGAACGGCCAGCGCAAATACGGCCCCCCGCCAGGCTGGGAGGGCCCCGCCCCGCCGCGGGGCTGCGAGATCTTTGTGGGCAAGATCCCGCGCGATGTCTACGAGGACGAGCTGGTGCCTGTGTTCGAGCTGGTGGGCCGCATCTACGAGATGCGCCTGATGATGGACTTCGACGGGAAGAACCGGGGCTATGCCTTCGTCATGTACACACAGAAGCACGAGGCCAAGCGGGCCGTGCGGGAGCTCAACAACTACGAGGTGCGCCCGGGCAGGCTGCTTGGCGTCTGCAGCAGCGTGGACAACTGCCGGCTGTTCATCGGCGGTATCCCCAAGACCAAGAAGCGCGAGGAGATCCTGGAGGAGGTCTCCAAGGTGACGGAGGGTGTGCTGGACGTCATCGTCTACGCCAGTGCCGCCGACAAGATGAAGAACCGCGGCTTCGCCTTCGTGGAGTACGAGAGCCACCGGGCAGCCGCCATGGCCCGGCGCAAGCTGATGCCAGGCCGCATCCAGCTGTGGGGCCACCAGATCGCCGTGGACTGGGCCGAGCCCGAGATCGACGTGGACGAGGACGTGATGGAGACGGTCAAGATCCTCTACGTGCGCAACCTGATGATCGAGACGTCGGAGGAGATGCTGCGGCAGATCTTCAGCCAGTTCAACCCGGGCTGCGTGGAGCGCGTCAAGAAGATCCGCGACTACGCCTTCGTGCACTTCGCCAGCCGGGAGGACGCCGTCGTCGCCATGGACAACCTCAACGGCACCGAGGTGGAGGGATCCTGCGTGGAGGTCACCCTGGCCAAGCCCGTTGACAAGGAGCAGTACACCCGCTACCAGAAGGCCTCCAAAGGCACCGCACCCGTAGCCACCCAAGAAGCCTCCCAGTCCGGCTACGTTTACCAGTGTGACCCCTACACGCTAACCTACTACGGATACCCCTACAGCACACTGATAGGACCCAACAGGGACTACTTCATAAAAGGTTAGACTTTGCCTCTTCTCTCACACAGCTTTCCCAGTGTTTTTTGTAAGTGATGTAAGTTTTCAGTGTTAAAAATACAGACCGTGAAACTACCACTGATCATTCTGAGGATGCTGTTGTGTTCAATAAGCTGTTACAGAATCACACAGTTAATCACCTGAAAGGTGAAATTGATTAACCCAGGGAGTATTTTTCCTGTCTGAGTGTTGGCTGACCTGGTGTGGCAGTGTTCTTGGTGTTAGTGGGGAAATCTTTCGTGAAACATTTAAGATCATTTGTTTCCTCTCTAAAGTCGGCCCAGTACACTTTAATCAGTTTTTTTTTAATCCCTCATCGGTTGAATAATTCATTTCAAATACATTTGATTAATTCTTTGCTCCTTGAATGAAAACATCTCCTCGTGACATGACATCACATGATGACTCTGCAGTTTCTGTCTAACACCTTCTCCCGCCATCCGTACCTTCCGTTTCAGTACCCACCCATTTCACCACACTCCGCGGGTGCAGAAAGTTTAGCTTATTCTTGCGTCTCTGGTCACCTTGTGGCTTACACTATGTTTGGGAGCATTTCATTCCCACTACACAGCTCAATCCAGTGTAGAAACCAAGAGCACTGTGTGGTGCTAGTCAGCCTCCTCTGGTTTTCCCAGAGTTTTGCCCACACCTCCTGAGACAGCCCTCCACTCTCCAGCTCTCCCTCTTATATCAATCCAAGGTCAAACAAGACAATGAGAGGAGGAGGAGAACAGAGTGGGAATAATGCTGGGATTTAAACTGAGCCCAGGGTGCAACTGTACAGCTCGCTTTGAATGCAGGCTGTTTCACATTAGCGTCACTGGTTTCATACTGATGGGGAGATTTAGCCGTAAGCTGAAATAACCAGGGCCACGCTGCCTTTTGAGACGGCTTCCCACAAGAGAGCGGAAGATTTTGTTTAATGTAGGATCAGGTCACTACTAATACACATTTAATAGACTCTGCACAAAATTACCGTATGCAAACCAGCAGCAGAGATATTGCAGAGATTTCAAAAAAGGTTGGAAAAAGGGAGTCTCATAAGAAAGAGTATCATAAGAGCACACTTTAATGTGTTTCAACCTTAGCTGGGATATCCTTTATCATATACACGACCCCAAAATTTAAACAATTAAAACACGCTATCAGGGAGCAGTATTCATATTAAACAAATCACAAATTCTAGGTGAAACACCAATATGGCATCCCCGAAAACATGACATCAATCTCCGACCCTAGCTGTCCCCAGCCCAGAACCGTGGAAAAACTCACATGGTTCTCAGGCGTCAGTGTTCTTCACATCTGAGCCAGACGTGGGGCAGAGCGGCCCCTTTCTGAACAGGAGGGTCTCTCGTTTGTATCTCAAGCAGGTACTGTAAGAGGCCGAGGGCGCGCGGCCACTGGGAATAGGGGGCCGGGCCCACGGGGCTCCTACCTAGGGGGTTATTCGGCCGGCCGAGGTATCTACAGCCGCTACCACGATGGGAAGGCCAAACAGCAGGACAAGCCCTACGAGCTGGTCCCCAACCTGGAGCTGACCACGGTCAACCAAGCGGGCCTCAAGCCTGGCACAAGTCAGTGTGAGACTCCCCCCCCTTCCACGCTCACTCCGCCCCCCAGCCCCGCCCCCTTACCCCTCTTTGTCAGAACAGCTGCTGTCAGTGGTGTTCGGCTGTTTCTTCTTGCTCTCCTACTCTGTCTTCTTCCTATAACACTGTGTGTCACCGATCTGGGGCATCATCATGTAATGTGGGTTACTGATTATGGCTGTTTCATGTTTCTCTTGATTTTTTTTTTTACTTTACCAAAATCCCAACCAAATTGGATGGCAGTTAGGAAGTACAGGGTGTTAGGATTAATGTGTATCTTTTATTCACACAGTTTGTGCTTTCAAAGGAACATGTAGTACATTAGGTGAGGTTTGTTGGCCTTTGTTGGAAGGCTAATATTAAATCTGATATGAAAATGTGCTCAGCCCAAGAGTAAAGTATACAAAGATGATTATCTAAAGTTCTCTGGGTGCTGCAGTGCTGAATATGAGAAAATGATTGCCAACACATGCAGAAAGAGGCCTAATCTGCTTCAGAAAGGCATTGCTGCCAAAACCCATTTCTTGCTTTTTTTTTTTTTGATTACCGCCTCTGAACAAATCATCTGAACTTGATTGAGCCTCATTTTTGTGTGTGTTGGCCAGGCTGAAATTAACCTAATTAAAACCTGATTCCACAATCGGCCCTCATGCCTTAACCATTCGATCCTGTAATAGGCCTGACCCCCACTCAGTGGCCTTTTGTTCGGCCGAACAATGGCTAGAGTGAAGGCAGGCTCTGTGTGCTGGTGAAACATGCTAATCTTCCAGCAGAGGTTCCCTTAAGCTGAGTCATACAGAGCTAATGTAGCCGCAGCCGAGGCCAGGTTGCGTAACTGCCTCTGGTACTGACGCAGTGAGCAGCAGGCCTAGACACACGGTTGCTGTGTTTCATAATGAGAACATATTTCACGTATGTCCCAAGACAGGATTAATGCAAATCGCATAATCTCCCCATGTGCTGGATCACACCGCACAGCTAAAACATTTCAGACTAAACGGCTAATTGCGCTTACTCCAATATGGCAGCACACTGAGGCTTCATACGTTGATTGGATGTGCAAGACACAGATTAGTGCTAATGGAGATGTGCAATACCAGTGCATACCTTGATCCCACATTTTTGGAGTTAACATTTTATTCTATGCGCAGATGAAAGGGGATGTTGCTTTAGAGACTAGCGTCATTGAGATGTAAATGTGTGGATTTTTACACAGATTAAATATAATAAAATAGAGAGGGAAAAAAGTACCCTGAGGGTTACCTCTTCATAGAAGCTCATATTTCCTGTGTTCCCTTCGGGGGGCTCTAATGGCTGTGTCTCTGTGCCCGTGCAGTGCCTCTCCCTCCCCAGTACCCCATGTTCCCTGCCTGCCCCACTGCTAAAGTCATGGAGGACGGGAAGATCCACACAGTGGAGCACCTCATCAACCCACTGGCCCTTCAGCACGACCCCACGGGGGTCCCTGCTCCCCCTACAGTCATCCCTGCTGGCTCTACCCCACCCCCATTCCAGGTACAACCACACCATTCCATACCACCCACTCACACCTCTCACACTCTCTTTCTCTCTCTATCTGTCTCTCCTTCTCTACCTCTTAACCTTATCTGTGCTTTAGTTCTGAGAGCTTCGCTAGTTTAAAGAGAGTTTCTTACTAGATTGTGGTGCTTCAGGATTGAAAAGCCTTGGAATTTTTTTAATGCATAATGGACATTTGATCAAAAATGTTAAATCGTTACTTACTTAGTTACATTTACATTTACATTTACATTTATTCATTTGGCAGAGTACAACAAAGCAAAAAGCCAAATAAGGAGTCAAAAATATTAAAAGCACAGCATGACCAAGTTTCAATAGCTAGTCAGACAAAGGACAAGCTGGCTGGTAGAGATAAAAATACATGAAACCATAGATTGAAATTTTTTTATGGAAAAAGGTTGATTAAGATGGAACTGTAGCCCACCTGTTCTGGCCCTCACACCATCTTTCCTCTTCTATCTTCCTTCCTCCACTCAACTGCCCCCCCCCCCCCCCCCTCACAGGGACGCCCCATCACCCCAGTGTATGCCATGGCCCATAGCGTCCAGCGCATCCCGGCAGGCGCCGGCCTCTACGGGGCGAGCTACGTGCCCATCGCTGCGCCCGCCAACTCTGCCGCGCTGGCGGCCCTGCAGAAGAACGCGGCGGTGGCGGCCGCCTACGGGGGCTACCCCGGATACGTACCTCAGGCCTTCCCAGCCGCCACCTTCCAGATGCCCATTCACGACGTGTACCCCACCTACTGAGGGAGCCCCCCCAACCCCTCCCCCCCACAGTCGCCTGGGCAACAAGAACACTGAAGGAACACTTTAGTATTTATGAAGAAAGAATTCCATATTGAATGTTTCATTTCATCTATGTTTGCTTTATATTTTTTTTGTTGTTATTGTTTTTTTTTCTGAAAATAAAGCTTATTACTTGAGATAAGAAAAAAAACTTTACATTTTTAAAGTAAAAAAAAGATAAAGAGGACGGAACAAGGATTCCTTGCCAGAAAAAAGAAAACCACTGAAGAAAAATGTTTTGTTTTTTTTTTTTTTGTTTTTTTTTTAGTTTTTTTTTTTTTTGGAAAAGTTTATATTTTGAGAATTTTTCATAATTTTAACATGAGTCTAGAATATTCTTGTAGAGACCCTTCCTTTAGGCATTGGTATTGTCCGTCCATACACTGTATGTCTGCCACTTTGAATGAGGATGTTTATAGCTATGCATTTATTATTGTTATTGCTATTGTTTTACCGATATCCATATTAATATAAGCCTTTTAGTTGTTTTTTTTTTCTTTATAAAGTACTGTGGTATGAATGTTTCAGGTTTAGCCTTTGCAATATGTGACATCTTCATCTCAAAACTAAACATTTAACAGCAAGTTAAGACAAAGCACACGTCACACAAATCCCCAGACCCAGAAAAAAAAAGATGTTTACCTTTTCTGAAAAGCATAAAGTTATTCTCAGAAAGCAACAGGATCCAAAAGGCTCCATCTTAGAATGACAAGAGAACGGTAGAAAATGAGCCGATGATTGTTTAAGTCGACACAAGATATATCAACTAATGCTGATATGATCAACGCACACTGATTGTGTGCATCACACCACATGCCAGATATGGGGCAATTTGAGATTGAAAATATTGTACTACAACAATATATGCTTCTGCACACATGCGCCAAATTTGGCACCAAGCACCCCTTCCAAAAAAGGCCTTGCCCCTCAAAATGACTGTGGATTTGGTATGAACGCTTCTCAGTAGAAGAGAAATGGTAGACAGTGCAAACTGTCCTCAGTTACACTGTTATCCATAGACTTGAGACCTCCATTCCACAATGAGAAAATGCCTATTGGCCAGAGTCAGATATCTCTGACCACACGGCCCCAAGCTTTCATTCAGGTGGTAGAGGAGCGGTACAGCCACTCTCTACATGCATATAGTACCTCCTGCAGTGGATAATGAGGGTGCTATTGGCACAGACCTATGTCTATACACACTTCTAACAATCATAACAATGTGAAAAATAATTGAGCTGCTTCCATGTGTTGTATTACACTTGACAATTCTACTGATGTCAAATTCCTCTCATCTGATTGGCTGAGATGCCAGGAATGAACACCTTTTGGGGAAAGTATGTTAAAGTATGTTGAGTATGTAAAATATCTGACCTAAGTCAAATGCCAGATAGACACTTATGCATTCATTTGAAACATGAAACCACACATCAGCCTGAATGTTCACTGAAACTAGAAAGTGAGTTTGTTATAACTTTACTCATTGCACTCCAAGTAGCAGTTAAAAATTTAAATTGTGTTTCCCATCAAGCAAAATAAATTGTTAACTATTCTAACTATTCACAGAAATTGTTAAACATTGGCGTAACAAGCCAAAGTCACAACTGAGCAAGCTGTTCCACAAGAAGACTGAAGAGAACTGAGGGCTTCACATAGACAAACAATGCATTTGCTTTCCAAAGGTCAAGTCAGTGAGAGGTGTTTTTTCCAGTCCATCCGCGCTGTATTGCATCGCTGTGCCAAACCACTTCGCGTGAAGCATGTCCTGGTGCTACTACTGGAGATCCTCACCTGAGCAAACATCCCCTGTGTAAGGACGGCAGTAACCATGGCAACTGATACGCACCATAACCACAGTCTGTTTATCCTTTGGTAGGCCTTACTCTTTACACTCCTTTGCGCTGCTGTAGTGCCTACGTCATTCTCTCTTAACTCTGCTAACACGCGTTTCACCGAGGTGCACTTGGTTTAGAGTTCATAAAAGGCAGGTGAATACGCTTGCTTTGCTTTTGTTTTTCGATGACGATTGGAATGTTTGCTGTATTTGTGGCTACGGGCGGTTATCGGGTCGTATCTGTGGACATTTTACATGTAAGCTTGTGTTTGTCAGAAAGTTGTGGAAGAGGCAGCTGTGATGGCATCCCCAAAAGCAAACAATGAGCACTTTGGAAGGGCAGATTTTTGCAGCACACAGAAGACACGCTCCTGGAAAAAAAAAAAAACACATCCAGCCGTACTCGTGACTGCGCTGTGCTTCTCTGTAGGACTGACACAGAAATGCCTGACCACCGGCGGGCAAACCTATCTCACAAGACCCAATGTGCTCTGTCTGAGATACATACGTGTTTACATGAAAACACAGTGGAGACATCACAAGCAGGTCCTTCGTCAAGACAGTAGCAGGACAGGGGGCGTAAAATAGGCGTCACTCAGTGACAACAGCGGCTTTTAGGTTTGGGATCGTCACACTCAAGCTGGCATTTTGATTGCTCTTTCTCCCTATCAGAGTGAGAGAGGAGACAGTGTGGTTATTGCATGCCTTTGCAGAAGGGGAAATAATTCCAATTTGATGGTGGGTCTCATCTGTTTTTGTTAGTCTTCGTCCACAGCTGTGTGTAACCTGCTAATCTCTTTTGGGTGGGGAGCAGGCTGTCTCTACCAAGACACTGGGCTGCATATTGAGCAAACCAGTGGAAAAGAGCTAGAATAAACAACACAAACCACAAAATTTGCCATGGCACCACCCAAGTGTATTCTAGTGTCTTATAGTGAAGAACCCTGAGGTTCACACAGTGTTTGTTTATAGCCTGTTTAAAGGCGTCGATAAAGGTGTATGAAATATGGAGTTGACTGTGCTAAAAATGCTCCTCTGCAATGTCAAAAGTCCAGATATATTGAGTATATTCAGTGCACATGATGTATGTGAAGCTTTAAAAAGAGAGACGTCGTAGTGTAATATATTTTAAAAGAAAAATGTGTATGCTTTTTCTTTGTTTTCTGTCTTTCTTGTTTTAAACAAAAAAGTACCACCTCTATGATGACAATTGTTTTGCCAAAGCAGACAGTGCAGCACTCTCTGACCATTAAAACCAAGCAGATAATATATGTTATGCAAATATTTGATATGCAAGGGGAAAGGAGACGCTATTTCCCTGTACAGATAGTATATGGATTTATTTAAACAGAGTGCTGTTGCAGTAATCTGGAGTGCCTCTCCTTAATAGACCATCGGTATCATTTCACTAACACTACAGCAGTAGTATTTCAACTTGAAGTGTGAGTCCTTAACTACTGAAATGAACAAGGCGTGGGTATTTGAAGAAGCATTAAAAAAGGCAAAACAAGTTGTAGCGTGCCTTTTCACCGTGAATTACTTCACCTTTAACGTCTTTAACTGTTTTCTACGATTGCATCACTGTGTTGCTTTTCAAGGCTTCTTCAGGACTGTTTATTTTAAAGTGCTAGCGCAATAGATAAATAAAGCATTTTCAAAAATAAACTGAGATCTAATTTTTGTCTTTGTCCATGTGCATCACTCAATGAAGTGAAATGAGACAGATTCTTTCTAGCTTCTTTCACACAATGTGGGCAGTGGATATAGCACTTTGTATAATATTAGATAGCCTGCAGCCAAATGGATTGGTCAAGTCAAGGCTTTTATGTATATGAACATTAAAAGTTTATGAGTAGTTAATTAGCAATGGACACAATCTGTAGTTTATGAGAATGGAATGAGGACATCTTCATAACACCATTATTATCATGACTCATTCATTATTCATTATTCAGGATTTATTTGTTTAGCAAATATCTTTACCCAGGGCAAACTTCATGGCTTGTATGTTATATATCATCAATTTACACAGTTGAATATATTACTGAGGCAATTCATGGTTCGCTCTGTGCCCAAATGTGTAACAGCAGTGCCCCAAATGGACACTAAACTTGCAACATGATATATGTTAGCGGTGAAACCAGATTCATTGAGCATTGGTTGGCAAGGTGCTGGGCGGGGGGCCAACACCAGCATGCGGATCATGTTATGCGGGCTTACTGCCAACAGGTGGCACTGTTGCACGCTCTAGACCTCAGTAGCTTTCACAAAGCAGTCAGTCAGCACCTCACCTTCCCTGAAGCCCGTGCTGCACTTTGACCTTATTTCTTGTTAGACTTGTTAGAAGCACCACCAATCGGCAGCAGGACTTGATTTTCTCTGACGTGCACTGATGAAGCCTTAGGACGGAAAATTCAGGGCTTCAGGTGGCGAGCATCCTCTCTGCAGAGGAAGTGCGGTCTTGGTAAGCACCCACCCACAGGCCGCCATCGGTCGTTCCTCCGGTGACACTGGTTCCGGAATGCTTTCCGGGGAGACAAGGAGCAGAGTAATACAGTGACCGAGGAGCAGGAGACAAGAGAGGTCACCTGTAGGCTGAAAACTGAAGAGACAGGAGAATGCAGAGACTATAATGACAGCCACAGTCGTGCAGTAATTCTGTGGGGTACTGTAATCAGGAAACAGTCACGCAGTAATTCTGTAGGATACTGTAATCAGTAAAAAGCCACGCAGTAATTCTGTAGGATACTGTAATCAGTAAACAGTCACACAGTAATTCTGTAGGATACTGTAATCAGTAAAAAGTCACACAGTAATTCTGTAGGATACTGTAATCAGTAAACAGTCACGCAGTAATTCTGTAGGATACTGTAATCAGTAAACAGTCACACAGTAATTCTGTAGGATACAGTAATCAGTAAACAGTCACGCAGTAATTCTGTAGGATACTGTAATCAGTAAACAGTCACGCAGTAATTCTGTAGGATACTGTAATCAGTAAAAATATGGTGTGTTAAAGACAATGGTCAACTGCCTGGTGACAGTTGGTTTACAGTGACAAGTTTACAGTGGCTTTTGATACCATGATTTTTGCCATCCTTCCTGCCCAGCACGAAATGTTGGACCCGGGTCCCGAGCCAGGCGAATGAGTCAAACGGTTGTACTGGCTCTGTGAGGTGATGTCACCTTCTGAGGCGGAGACTTAACTCACTCTTTCTTTCTTCCCAGCTCTGCTGAACGCTGAGCCATCTTCCTTACCCATCACACCCTGTACACCTTCAGCTTGGTTGCTGCACACTGCAGTGACTCCCTACAGAGAAAACCGCAGCGCTCAGTACACAGCTTTTTTGGCCACTGCAGTACTTCTCCTATTAGAGGGAATTTATAGCACCTGCCATCGATTTGCATGCTAAGAATGATAAGTAGTAAGCAAAAGTATAATTGTAAAGACAGTACTTCTCAGACAACCCAGTCACCCTCTGCAAAATGCAACTGATTTGTATAACTTGTATAACTTGCTGTGTTCAATAGCAATGTCATATGATTATCCACATACATACTCTGGGTGGAGATTTTTTATATGAAATACTGTGCTGGACCAAAGAACTGTCTTCTAGCAAAAAAAATTGGAGGCCTTCCTGGGAAACACTCCACTGCTTTAGGTAATTATGTCCAGTGCCTACTTTCCATAAAGTGTGTATTTAAAAAACCTTGACAAATCCATGTTAAAAGAAAAAAGGATTTTGAATATTTATTTTAAAAATCTCATTTTATTCAAATGACAGTTAACAGTTCAAAGAGCAGATCATTACAACAGACTCATTCATGATTTTTTTTCCACATAGCATGCCTTACAGAGAAATGAAATAGCAGAGTGAAGTTACAGAAGCTTTCAAAGAATTTTCAGCATGTCTACACAAGCATGCATGTGTAGCAGATAGGCACACAGTTGTAATGCATCTGCAATGGTCCTGGATTTTTAAAGACGTGAGGTCATCCTTTGGCTTCGTAAACACTTGCCTAATTTCTCAATGACTGTCAAGAAAAGACTCATTCACATCAATGAACCCCAACCATGTAATAGCATTAGCCTCCATTTGCTATGCCCCAGCACACAAGCAGTTGCTGTCATTTACAGTGCTATCTGCAGAAGGTGGCCCATCGGTGCATCTCTGACTCCGCCATGCACCATAAGCCCAGGGGCATTAAAATACATTATTGATGCCCATTCACGCCACGGGCGGATTGTCTTACATCTTGTGCCTGTTTGAAAACAAAGCTGGCCATTAACAATTCAACGGCGTCAACTCCAACCCGAAAATATTCTTGAGCTTTGAGCCCCCGGGAGAGAGGCACGGACGGGCAGCACAGCGCCGGCATCCTGTTTCCAGCGGGCCAAAGCGGATATCCATCCGCGGTTATGTTTTCCCCTCTGAACTTACAGGACGGGGTCAGTGCGCATAGGAAAAAGCAAGGATCGCCTTACGCGCACGCAATCAATCAGCGGGGCTTGCTCACAGATCACCCTTCGAAACCAACTTGCACGGCGGTGGTTCTCAAGCCGTGCTCTCTGGTGCATGGGCTCCCAGTCGAGCTAATCAGGGCCTGAGCTACCGAGCTGCCCATGAACACAGCAGAGACAGCGTAGAGCTCAGGAAGGGATATCCCGAGGTGACAAAGTGTTAACCTCTCTAAAAGAAGTTTGTGTTATTCAGCTACATCCTTACACATGGAGAATTGTAGAGGCGATGTAAATATGTAATTATTATTATTATCATTATTAGTTTATAAAAGGCAGGTGAACATGCTTTCTTTGCTTTTGTTTTTTGATGACGATTGGAAATGTTTACAGGTGGTGTTTTTGGCTCATATCTGTGGACAATGAGTGAATAAGTGAAGTCTATAAATGAATTATAATACCGAAAATAAGGACATATTAAGCTGGTCCAGCTGAGGTTTTCTACAATTTTGCATAACTTAAAAGTGGGGCTTTCCAAATTGTTCAAAAGTAGAGCCACTGCGGTCGGGGGGCTATGAACACATATGATACACTATACATTGAATCAACAGGAAACAGAAAACTTGCTGTTACTTAAAAAAGCACAAAGAATGACAAGTTTTTACTTACAGTTCACAGGCTGGCTTTCGAAATTAAAATGCTTTTCAATACGCATATGTAACATTTTCAAGTGTGCACCGCGTAGCCGTTCAAACTGACAACAGGAATGGACACGTAAAGGAGGCCAGGGATGAACAGAATGCTGACGGCTTTACACGTCCAGCTGACAGGAGAGGATCTTCATTTGTCTTTCATGTACCGGCCTATCCGTTTCCCCAAGTTTTGATTGTCCTTACAAACAGATTACAGTTAATAATTAACTGGTGTCTCCTTTCAGTCTCAGTGTTCCGGTAATCCCTGACGTGGGTGTGTGTCGGAGCAGGCTGGTTCCTATCAGGTGCTACTGCAGACAGCTTTCGGCAGTGACTTGAATCTTCCATTTTTTTAAGGCGTTGTCATCACGATATGGATGTTGGCATTGTGGACAGGCCCTATGAAATGAGGCCTCACATTGGAAATGGACCCAAGGCCAGCGCGAATGCAAAAATGTAGTCAGTAGTCATGGTGTTCAGTCATTCGACGTGGTTTTGAAAACTAGGGCTGGTGATAGTAACCCTCGGTGTTTATAAAAACCTTCTTTTACTGTGAAAATGGAATAATAAAAAAATCCACCAGTTTATGCTCCATTGATATTGCTGAGGAGACGACAAAGAGAAGAAGCCTTGATGTGACTGAGGAGCAGAAATATAATCACCACAGGCCTCAAAGAAAACCACAGGTTACTCTCCAAGAGCGTGTTTCATACCTAATACAGATAAATACATACAGACATAAATGGGCTGTGATGTCCAGTGCCCAAAGGTCAGGTGGCTTTACTGATGACCAGGATGCTCATGAGGAAGACCATGACGAAGAAGATCCACATGAAGAAGCGGTCCATGACCTTGGCCACCTTCTTCCACTCGGCACCCTTGACGCAGTTGGCCCGCTGCTCCCGGAAGCAGCTGGTGATGTACTCGATGTTGCGGACCAGCTTCTGGTGGCGGCCGCAGACGCAGGTGTGGGAGCAGGGGGCCGGCTTCTCCGGGCAGGACAGCTCACCCTTCAGCCCCCCGTTCAGGCCGCCATTCAGCTCGTAGTCGTCGTCGTTGCGGCTGATGTGGTGGTACTTCTTCTGGCCGCCAGCCTTATTCTCGCCGTTGCTGTGCTGGTGGTGATGGTAGTGGCCGTTGTCGTGGTGATGGTGATGGTGGTTGTGGTGGCCGCTGTACAGGTCGCCGTTGGCCAGTGGCTCATCCATGTAGAAGGCGTTCCTCTCATTCTGCGGGGTGGTGCAGTTCTCGCCCACCTCGTAGACGAAGAAGATCTTGGACATGTAGTCAATGATGAGCACCTTGGCCCAGTGGGGGACGGGTTTGGCCTCCGCACCGCAGAAGTGGATGTTCATGATGAAGATGGTGAGGGCCGTGGAGGCCGTGATCATGATCATCGTGGCGATGTAATACTTCCCTTCATTCAAAAACATAACATGGAGATAGAAACAAAGAGAGAGTAAAAATGACACAAAAATCGCAGAGTTAGACACTTTAGTAACAACAACATGAACAGTAGAAAAATGAGAATGCTTTCATGGCATTTTTGATATTTGATAATACATAAATAAGCTCATAAAGAACCACTAGGTTAGAATGGGATAGAGACTAGAGGTGAACGGCAGGGCTATTCTTTGACCATGCAAAACAAAATAAAACTTTTCATTCTTTTAAATACTAGTAATATATCAAAAATTGTGTGTACTATTGAACCCTTGTATACAACTATCCTATATGTCTGGAACACTGGTTCTGTGAGTACCAGTACCAGAGTAGAAGTATAATCACCCATGCTTCTTGTTGACATGTGCTGTTATTCCTGTTAGGTTTCTCAAATGTTATGGACTGTGAACCTCAATTTTTCCAGGTTTAAAAAAATAGTCAAAAAGCAATTACCTGCTCAAAACTGGTCATCTACCACACAAGAGAAACAGAAAGTGATGATGATATTTTATTCTGAATGTGATAAATAATGATAAATACTGTTTATTTAGAAAGTGGAAAATGAATGAATTCCCCTACCTGTACCATTACAGTATAGCTAAAACAGTACAGTGAGAAGGAGTACCTGAAAATGAAACATCCCTTGACTCACCCCCCCCCACCCCCTCACCGATTATGGGCACACTCTCCGAGGGCGGCATGCTCTCAGCCACCATGAGCTGGAAGACGGTGAGGGCCAGCAGCACGGTGACGCCCAGGGACACCTTCTCTCCGGAGTCAGCGGGCAGGTAGAAGCCGAGCGGGGCCAGGAAGGAGATCATGAGGCAGGGCAGCAGCAGGTTGAAGACGTAGAAGGAGGAACGGCGCTTAAGCAGGAGGGTGTAGGTGATGTCCGGGTACGGGTCCGAGCAGCAGCCGTACATGATGACGTTCTTGGCGGCCGGCATGCCGTGGCACTCCCACTCCACGTTCTCCACGAAGTCCGACAGGTCGCCGCTGTCCATGCCCATGGTGATGTCCACCTGGTTGCCGTTGTAGGTCCAGGAGCCGAAGGTGAGGTTGCACTGCTGGTCGTCGAAGGGGAAGTAGGAGACGTCCACCACGCACGAGCTCTTGGTGATGGCCGGTGAGTCCCAGGTGATCTCGCCGTTGTAGCGCAGGACCACGTTGGTGTCCGCCGGGCCCGAGAATTCGTCATCCGCTCTGAGGAAAGGAATAAGCATGCTGCTTTAGGGGTCTAACATACACATGGACAACACCTTCATAAGCCCTCTACATGAAAGCGTTCAGAATTATTCACAGAGGCGTTCACAGTCACTTATGGCCGCTAATGAATGACATGGTGATGTGTCCCATTGCATCCTGTTCGCAACTTGATTTCCGTGGATATGGCTATTGGTGAATGGTTATGAATATTAGCACAGTGTCTTATATAGTGTTTGGGAAAGCATTATGTATGTCTCCATGACAACATCAAGTACAGTGTTGCACAACAGATTTTTGTCAAAGAGGAAGCGAGCAAAAGAGAAGTACTTCAGTACTGGTATTTGTTTTGAGGGGAATGTACTTGTTATACAGGACGATGTCTGGCCTCCAGACCAGGTCACTGGGAATGCGGATGACTTCCAGCCCATCGTATTCGTCTTTGTCCCACTTCAGGTACGCATCGTGCCAGATCTGTCTGATCCACAGGTATGCAGTCAGCACCTGGTTCCTTTCATCCTGCAGGTAGAGGCACCAGAGATACCAAAAAAGGTGATGTTACATCAAATGACATGACATTATAGTTGTGCAGCAGACACTCTTGTCCAGAGTGACTTATATGGCTTCACATGTTATCTATTTATATACTGTATAGGTAGATATTTACTGAGACAATTCAGGTTATGTATCTTGCCAAAGGGTACAAAAGCAGTGGCTTACCAGAGAATTGGACTGGCAAGGTTTTGGTTACAAGCCGTACTACTTACCACTATACTACATCACACTGCTAATTGTAACCTACTGCTGCTTGTGGTCATGCAGGGTTTTTTTTACTGAGAGCAGAACAATTTGCTGAAGAGAGTAAAACATGGCAAGCTGCTGCAAATAAATCACAAAAACTGAATCTGAAATGGGCATCTCCATGCCATTAATACATCTGAAAAGTCTACAATATCCAAATATGCATAATGTATTGGTAACAATGTCCTTACAATTGAGGTAAACCTGAGACTCATCACTCTCTTTGACTAGACATTTAGAACCCTGGGGAGGGTGACTCACTCTCAGCTGGCTGCATAATTGGCCGCATAACCTTTTCACAGTCAATGGCTGAGACAGACTGGCTGAAATCACACACCTGTTGATATCAGGTAGAATACCTGACGCAGGTGAGGCTCGTATCAGCGGCGGGACAGGTCCTGGACTGAGTTTCACCGGAGGATGCAGCAGAAGTGTTTTGTTTTCTGGTAACAGGACACACAGGTGTGTACCTACCTGTCCGTGTACATGTGCAATGTGTGTGTAATGGTGACATCACTCCTTGATTGACAAAAGCGATTAAGGACCAGACATGCGTGTCCGCCATTCGTTTAAAGCTGTGGGCCTCGAGTCATGAGATGAGGGGGGGTGTAGGGGACAGAATCAAACACCTGTGTCCCCAGATGGGGGGTTAAGGAGTCTTCTGGTTTTGTAACCATGGAAAAGAAACAACATGTCACTTGTAACTCTTATTTTGCTACTCAGTTGTTGCTGTTTGAGTGCACATTATTGTACCTGAGTTTCTTGCCTTTTTATGTTTTACAATTCACTTACAGTAGTTCTGTATTATCTTATTATTATATATATTCTGTATTATCTGTAATAGTACAAGTAGGCGACAAACATTTGGGAAAACCAATGCCAGGGAAAACGTTTGCTTGACCGTACCTAGTAAAAGCATTCTGTCACATGGCCCAGGCATGGGCTGTTTTAAAAAATGCTTGGTAGTTTTCCCCAGCTTCAATGTTCTCACAGAACTAGGCAGGTGGCTTTAAAAAGATATGTTTTTTTTTTTTCACATGCAGTGGTGGTTGCAATGTGCGGTTTGGACACCTCGGCCATCTGAGAGAGACAAACTGACAACACCACTTGGTGACATACAGTGTGGCCTTTTCCTGCGGTGTATTAATATGCTACATGTGTTACAAAGGAAGCCCACGCCAACACCCCCCCACCCCCCCCACCCAACACCCCGGCAGCATTTCCTCTTCAGACTTCTAATGCGACTGCTGCAGGCCTTAAGCCTCTGAGCTCACCATGTCTTTGATCTGGGAGAGGGTGATCTGCAGGGTGACGTTCAGGGTCTTGTCGGTGTCCTCCACCGGCCGCAGGGCGTTGGAGTAGTTCTCCATCAGGTCGTGCAGCAGCTTCTGGGCGTACTTCCCCTGGGCCGCCTGGGACGCTGCAGGGCGGCAGCAGCGTGAGGTGGAGACAGAGGGGCCAGGTGACTGCGGCTGCAGCAGCGAATTCACTCAGATCCATTTCACATTGTGCTGTGCTGTACAGCAAGCAGCCAAGCAGCCAAGCTGGACTGCATTGCCTTTGTGTTAAATAGTAATGCAAGGCAGAGACATGGAGAGCATCTAAGCTCTCCAAAAATCGTCTCTGTACAAAGAAATGTTACATTACAGTACAACACATTACATTACATGCATTTAACAGGTGCTCTTATCCAGAGCGAATTCCAGGACAAGAGAACAGAAGTGTATCCCTCCAGAAGAGAATAGAAGGGGATCCAAATGTTGTCCCTTTATGTAAGTAAAAATTGATTAAATTTAGACTTGAAAACTAAAATTACATAAGGAAAATATCCCTTTTTCCAAGGAAAGAACTCTGGATGAAGAACACTTAACACAGTCAAGTGAAGAGAAAAGAAAGAATAAAGAAGTGGTCTTACCTTTCAGCCACATGCCCAAGCCTATCATAAAAACCACAGTCTTCATATTTTAACCAGATAAAAATGCCCAAATTAACTAAAAGCAGATGAGCAAAAGTAATGAGCAAAAAGGCTAAAATAGGCCCGCAGAATCAGCCCCTGTCGATTTCCCACGAGGCTAACCAACAAACCAGAGAGAAACCAGACTGAGAAAGCGCTGGAAAAAACTGCAGCGTATCCAGCGCGCTCCTGTGGCCAGTGCTCGGCGTTCAGCCCCGAACAGGTAAAGGCGCCACGGTCATGCCGCGTTCATTCTGAGACACTGGAATAGGACCTGGGCTATCACGTAGCAGGCAGACCGGTGGAAACTGGACGCCCCGGGACCGATCGCGGCACACGGGGCTCGCAGCATGCCATTCATCCAGCACGCTGTCAGTCAGAGACCTGACAGGTGAGCTCACAGGGGTACAGAGCAAGAGGCACGTCTAGAGACATGGACGGGAGTGGGAAAGGCCGGGTCTCCATTTTCAGCTGCAGGAACGTTTTAAGCTACAGCGGGAGAATTCACCACATCCTTCATTAGAACACATGTGAGGTAGTTTCCTCAGACAAAAAAGAAAAAAAAAACTGTGGTTATTTAGAGATGTCATTGTGCAGAGATGTTCAGTTTACACACATGCCTCGCTGTTGCTGTTTGGCTGAAAACGGCACCACCAATCCCCTGATATGATCTGCGAAGTTCACAGCTGCAGCCTGCAAAATGTTGCCTCCAGAGGACATACATTAAAGTCATTTAACACACAGATTCTTGCATTCTTTAGACTTAGAGGTGCCCCCAGTGGAAACGTCACAGTTTTCCAGGGCAGATCTACCTTGATCTGTCCCAATACATTCTATCAGGTTAAAAACAAATGCAATTTGTTTTTTTACTTCATACAACAAATAAAGAATTGGTCCATATGAGAAGATGTTGTCTAAACCTATATCAGGCAACTGGGAATCAGTTTGAGCTTTATCCATTTTGGTCTTTCAAATCAAATTTCCTCTTAGCATCGGCATGCCCAGGTGGTTAACAGATACTGCAGACACAGAAAGGTGGAGTTGAGAGCCATTTAGAATAAGCTATCTGTGAAGATGTAACGCCACACAAAGCATGCGAGTGGCTGATAGTCACTCCTGCTGCACACGTGAATCACGGCACCATTTCTCCATGTGCACGTTTGACACTTGCACAGCAGCTAAGAACTTTCAGGCCGTAGCACAGCATTGTTCCGGAGGCTTGAAAGAGCGCGTTTGTTATCAGCTGGCCAATCGGAGAGAGCGTGACTTAGAATCAGGAAAGGAGGCCTCACACAGGAGACAGAGAATGAGAGAGAGAGAGAGAGAGAGAGAGGATGACCCTCTAACTTCACGCAGAGTTGTCTGTGTCAGAGGTGTTTTTTTTTTGAAGAACGAGTCTGTCTGAAACAGGAGGGAAGTGGAACTACAGTTAAGGACGACATGCTTAGAGCTGATCTCTGACAGACCCTCATTGAGGCTCGGAATTAAAACTAAACGTTCTCCAGAAAATGCACTAAGTCTTTGAAAATCAAAAACCAGGAAAACTGGCTGGAGGGACACACCAAGCAGGCACGGAGTAGACGGCCCACACAAAGTTGGCAGATAAACATGTTTCTCTGCCAAATACACGCTGCTTTGTTTTTCAGAGAACAACCTAAGTAGGTGTTCTTGACGGGGTGTTCTGTCCCCCACACTCCCCATTTCCCTCCCACACTGAGAAACAGCTGAGAGACAGGATGGAAATGATATCAATCTGGAGGAGTTGAGGAGGAGGGAGCAGAGTGACACAGGAAGTTACTCTTCAAAAAGCCTTCTCGTGAGTTCCCACCCACCTTATCCAAGTAGCAGAACTCCTCCATAGCTGGGTTTCTGTTCCTTAATAAGGCCACGATGCCTCGAACAGCACGCTGCACCGTAAGTGCTGAGGGTTGGGCGGAGGCTGCTGTTGTTGAGCCTGGCCTGCAGATAGACCATAGAGGGTACTGGCTGCACTGCGCTACACTGCTGATGAAAATATGCTTGAACTGCACAATCACTTCGAAAGACAACTCACTTCTTGGCCTCTGTACCACTTTCATTATCAGTGATCATTTTCACAAGAAGGCTCTGCGAATGTTCACAGGCCTCTGTGGTCTATATTAGCCATTGCATACAGGAGACAATGTTTTCTTCTGAAATGAGTGCGAATTAATGAAATTGCGTTGATAAAACAAATAACATTCTCAACCCCCTGCAATAACTGACATCCGCAGGTGGTTTCTTGCATATAATACACAGCGTAGCAATAACCCAAAGTACTAACAGAACTGCATTGAAGGGCATCCAGGTTTTTTCCACTGGGAAAAAGCAAACCCCGGGAAAGGGTTTGGTTGGACATACCCCCTGCAAAGCTCCCCGGCAGCTATCCATTTATTATGTCCAAACAGTGGCTTTCCCTGGTGTTTTGAAACATGTATTGATATTGACTTTCCTCAGAGGTTGTTCAAAAATTTCATCTCAGATCAGATACA
Organism: Megalops cyprinoides; assembly: GCF_013368585.1. Taxonomy (NCBI): domain Eukaryota; kingdom Metazoa; phylum Chordata; class Actinopteri; order Elopiformes; family Megalopidae; genus Megalops; species Megalops cyprinoides. The sequence goes on from NC_050604.1 coordinate 19,016,311, forward strand.
CGTGTTAAATGATTATTGTAAGGTAAATCACTGACAGTTTTGCAAAGTATAGTCCTTTTTTTTCCCCAGTCAGTATTATTATTGCGGTCATCGGCGTGGGGGGGGGGACTTGACCTCCCTGCAGTCTTCCATGACAGTAACATCAGACTGATGGCGTAAACGAACGGCATGAGGCAGCCTGTCACCCCGTCAGACACGTGTTGTAGGTTCACTTCCTGCACTTCCTCTGTGTCACGCTAGCATGGCTCTCTAGCCCAAGGTGACAACAGAATTCACTCTCACTCTATGAGGGGTGGGGGGTGGGGGTGGGGGTGGGGTGGGGTGGGGGGGGGTCTTGTCCTCTACGCTCCCACAAGTGCACTTTTTCTTAATGCAGTACCCTGTGTTGTTTGTCAGCGTCAGTCCTCCGTAAAATCAATCAATTAATTAATGATATTCACCTTAATAAAAAGCCCTTGAAAAAGGAATTGGGTCATAGATCACAGAGAGCTAAACAACAGATTCGCAAAAGGCCGTGGTTGAACTCCTGCCAATATCACCTTAATATAAAAATTTATTTAATCGACAGAAGACTTTCACAGTTGATAAAAAAAAAAAAAAACTTTACTGGCCAAAAAATATTTTAAATGCATTTTTGTGCTTTTAAAGCGACAAAGTAAACAAGGCCGCACACATGTAGTCCTCCCTGTTCAATTAGCATTAGCATCTCCATGTAGCATTAACAAATCATCAATAAACAGAGAGCTCACGTGGAGCAACAATAAGGCAACAATCACGGGTCAGGACAACAGTAATTCTCAGCATTTTAAAATTAATGCTCTTTCTGTGTTCACAGGCGTATTTGACGCCCCAGTTCAACTGTCTCAGAGCTAGCGCTGCGGCAAAGCTCAGTGCTCTGAGGCTGCGGTTTGATCACAGGTGTTTCCTGTGTACAGAGGAGCCCGGAGCCGTGCGGTGCAGCCGCCAGTGAGCTCCGCTGTTCACGCACGCTCACGTGCTCCGCTGCAGAGATACAAATCCTAACTGAACCGCCCGGCCCTCAGGTGTAAATTAACCAGAACATCGGTGGGCCTAATTAACATCAGCCAAAGAGAAGCCACAGCTCCAGATGCTCTTTGTAGGCTGTAACAGTCGAAGGTCAGGGGTTTTCGCTCAGAGTCACAGAGCTGAGTGTTGGTGTTGTGTGCATTTTTTGAATAAAGGTTTCAAAAAAGGTTTGACTTTTAAATCAGGTTCACAATCTTATACATGAAAGGCATGGGGACAAAATATGCTAGAAACTGAATTACATAGACATTGAAGGTTTTGTCATCCAGCGTTTTCTAAATTGGCAGCTGCATTGAATAGAATTAAAAAAAAAACAGTGAAAACAGAAGTACTAACAGATAACTGTACTATACAGATAACTTTATGCACTGGCTATCTCTTTCTTCCTTCACTGGGCCACCCTCAGTCAAAGGCCACTGGGATGTAGCCACACCCCATGAGCATAGGTGCCACTACTGTAGATGCCCTAGCTCCAGGCACCATTCATCATTAGCCTCAGGGAGCACTTCTGCAACAGTAATTTGCTGGTTGAGCCATTGCCTAGATAGCTTTGCACAGACAACTTCTTACATAGCTGTACCATTAGCTATCCATTTGTAAATTTTGTGGCTTTGTGGCTAGCTAGCTAAGTAGGCAGGTCACTTGGAATTGTACAGTCTAATTTATGCTTTCAAGTAGCAAACTAAACTGGACATGTTAACCAAGGTACTATTTAGTGATCAAAGCAAAACAGGAGTTTTAATTGTGTACATATATCTTAAAATCATGTCCTCTGGAAATGCTATACATTTACAAGAGCCTCTTCGAATTCTGAGATGAAACCACTTATGAGGAGTGTTTGAATTTAAGATACAAATCATTCTAGCATTTGGCCATAATAGAAAGCATGTGGTTTAACCCTTGAAATCTGAATCTCACTTGGCTTCGCCAGTAACTTCCATTCACTTTGCGGTTCAAAATGGTAGAAAGTATCCAGAAAAATCTATTTGTGGGGGATCAATAAAAAGGTTCAATCTCTAAACTGGCTGTGATGATTTTTATGCATAACGTGCATATAAAGAAGGTTGGGTGTATTTGATATTACTGTCACAGTTTGACCGTAATCACGGTTTTTGCGGTCGGTTCCTGCCGTTGTTCATTTTTTAGTCACTTCTCAGAAGCCCTCCCTGTTTTAAAGGCCAGCTAACCACAAAGATGTCATTGAACACCTAATGTGTTCCATTTAAATTCACAACTTTAATGAAATCACCTGTTTTAACCACAACTAATCATACATGCACCCCAGTTGGCCCCATCTCATCACTGAAATTAAGTTTCTGCATACAATACACCACTGAGGTACAGCAGTTCAAGAATAATACCGTGATGCACACTAAATCTCCTGTTCTTGCCATAGTTACAAACAATTGTGAAAGGATAGGCAAAATCTCTGTAAAGAACAAAGTGCTTGTGTACCTTGTGTACCTTGCTAGCTTAACCTTGTCTGGCCAACTATTGATACACCTTGTATGGCTGTAGCTTGTGTTGTACTCTGTCTCACTTGTAAGTTGCTCTGGATGAATCATCCATACATGTAATGTAATGTAACGTAATGTTGTGTAACCGGGGGCAACGCAGGTTAACGCGTTCGCGTGAACCCAAAAGGGGCTGTTGCTGGCAAACCGGGTGTGGAGACCAGAGAGATGAAAGGCGTGTGCCTTTTTTCATGTGCGCACGGCAGAGAGAAGGGGAGCTGGATCAGAGCTGCAAACAACCAGCCTCGTTACGGTGCGGCTTTTCAACCGGCTCGTTCTCAAAACAACAGAGACGCGACTGCTCCAGAAGCCACATGAGAGAGCGTTCTTCGCGGATTCGTTCCTGGTAGTAGAGCTCTGCCACCCCGCTCCCCACCACCATGTGGGGTACACGCACACAGATCTTCTTTTTTAAAAAAAAAAAAAAAAAAGGCTCAAAAGGAGCAGAGGCTCAGTGGGATGTATTGCTGTGTTTATTTCAAAGAGACTAGGTTGGTTCCTCTAGATACTCCAGCCGAGGAAAAGTGGTTGGATGCGCCAGGTGTTTACAAATCAGCCTAATGGAAATTTAAATTTATTTGATGTGTGCTTGGTACATTGAACTTTATAGTTTACCTGGAGTTCAGATACTTCTCAATTTTTTTCCAGCAAACTAAAAATAAATATAAAGCTCCACCTGTGTGTGTATGTAAAATGGTAATTCTGTGTTAAACTATAAACAATTTTAAGGCATCCATAAAAATGTCCTATGTCTCCCTTAAAGCTGGAAGATAAATCAACACACTGTCATTTTACATTACATTACATTTAGCAGACACTCTTACCCAGAGCAACTTACATCGATTACAATGTTATCCATTTACACAGCTGGGTATTTACTGACACACTTGGAGGTTAAGTACCTTGCTTAAGTACCACTGCTATTAAGTACCACTTAATAGCAGCGCCTCAGTAGAGAATCGAACCGACAACCTTTTGGTCAAGAGTCCTGCTCTTTATGCTACACTGCCACCCCTGTGGCGCATTGTAGTTTATATGATTTTGAGAAAAAGAATCCTTTTTTCATCTGTGTAGTGCCAACATTGGAGCAAAATTATGGAATGCTTCACCCAATCACTGTTCTAATTACTATTAAAGTCATTCTTTTTTTCTTTCTTTCTTACTTTCTTTGAAGCCTGAACCCTTGACCTCCAATAAAGCTAGTATTTTTCCAGAACCGCCAAATATGTCATATTTTGTACTCCCCTTGTGCTCCTACATGTGCTCGTCAGAACCAGAAGGGGGGGGTTCATGAGAAAGCCGATGGGGATCGCAGCGCTGTGCGGTTAACCAAACCACCTCTGGGGGCAGCAAGAAGTCCCCCCCCCCCCCCCGGCACCTGGGCTCACCACGTCACACACGAGTCACTCTCCGACTTCCTGCCCGCGTAGCGCAGAAGAGAGTGGTGCGTCACACAGTGGCAGCCGTTGCCTGTGTGACAACTAGAAAAAAAAAATTCAATCGAACTGTGTGTAGGCTTTGTTATTTCCAGCTTCTGGTCACTGTGTTTATTATTGAATGCGATGGTTTTTGACGGAGCTGCCGGCAGTGTGGAACACAGGAAACAGAGCTAAAGGAAATTAAAATTTACACTATTGCTTTTGCTTTGCACCTTTTAAGATCATGGTACATTTTTAGAATGGACTTTCCAATGGTTAGCACAGACCATAACTAATTCCGAAATTGAACCTTCTGATAGGGCCAGCTCCACAGATAAGATGGGTTTGTCTGGGTGGTACATAGGGCAGTTTCAGTTAATAGTTCACCTTACATTTGGGAGGGTTTCCCTGACAATAATGCTTTTTCTCTCCATCAAAATGTATCAAGAAAAGTTAATGTCATACATACAATTAGAAAAAAAAACACAGTCAGTGGGCAGTTTAACAAAGGGCAATATTTCTCCTTCAGTTACATATAATAATCAGGACTTAAATTTATCAAATAGTACCAATGGCTCTATCATCCAGACAGCAAGGTCACTATTTATTTTTTCAATGTTAAGCATTATCTGCAAACATCATCACCATCATACTGCATATAGATTTTTAGTGTGTATGAGTGTAGCTCATACACACTAAAAAAAGTGTGTGTATTTGGGAGTGAACCCCAGGAAAGGTGCATGGTTGGACACCATGTTTGCGCCAGGTCATCTGGTCTTTCAGTGAACAACAACAGTGTGGCATCATTTCCGTTCAACTTCCTCACACAGCATTTCTGTGTGAAAGTTTTCCTTTCTCCAGTTATCATTTGAAATTAAAAAAAAAGTTTTACAAAATTGTAACGCATTCATAGAATTGTGTTACCATTACAATAAAAACGCATACGCATTCCTGTCAGAATTGTCTTGGAGAATATCAAGTCATAATTGCGTCTATAATCCAAAGTTTGAGCGAATGTTGGTGTTCATCCTTTTTGTCTTTTCAGCTACAGACAATGTTTAAAGCGGCGAGTGCAAAACAAATATGAGGCAATCTTCGATGGCTGATATCTGCTGGCACCAATGTGAAGCTGAGAAACTTCCACCCTGTGTGACAAAAAGCAAGATGTATCGCCAATGTTCAGACTTTTTCATTTACCTGGATTCCATATGTCATGGGTAATCAAACAATAGCTCTACATGCGCATTATCTCACCAATGAGGCCACATGTATGTTGCCATTGTTTCTGTGAACATACGAGAAACCAGGGATGAGATCTCATCGATAAAAGGTGAACGTAATTGTTTGATTTTGGTTATGTGAATTTTGTTGCACGCATTGAAACAATATTTTTCATTAGAGGTCTGCAATATATTTCTAACTTCACTTTCCAGTTTGTGATCAAGGCATGAGTAAGTCTAATGGCATAAACACAACTTACAATGCAACAGTAATTTTGTGGGGAAGTGTCTCAGGAGGGTGTCTCAAGAAAAAAATCTGTTATCTGGTAGTAACAGTCTGGTATGGTTTTGCAGTAATGTTCTTAAGTGAATATGCTTCTCCTAACTTCATTTATATCTTCATTTTATCATACTTTTTAAATTAAATCTGCAGAAAAGATGAAACAGATAAAAAGCATCTCAGACTCATTGCATTTCTGTCTTTATGTACAACATTTTAAAATGGTTTACAGCATGAGGCTAATAATACAGTCATCACAACTCCATAGAAGAAACTTTTATAAAATCGATGGATTACCCCAACATTCTGTAAAAGGTGGATGAGGACATGTAAATAAAACTCATAACAGTATGGAATTTGGAAATAGTAACAGCATAGAATATTAGAAGTACAAAGCAAGGGATATTATGGAGATAATTGCAATAGAATCCCAGAATATATCAGAATCAGATAAATTAAACCTTTTAAGAGAGATTACCCAAATGTTGTTTTTTTTTTTTGTTTTTGTTTTTTTACAAAAATCTCCTTGGAGCTAATTGGGCACAAGTGACAGGGGAAGACATTGTCAAAATGAAGTGAAGAAGTCCTTGAAAGACTACCAGTACTTTGGCAGAACCAGTTTGTTCGTTCAACACCCAGTGAGAAAGTGTTGAAATGTTTGAAAGCTGAACACCGCTGTAAAGCTGAAGCACTGGTGTTGAAAACTAGGCCACAGCCCATAGGCTTTCGGGTGGAGGCTGAGAGGCTTCAGTAAGCTCTATAAAAGGACCACATTCAAGGCCACATCTGTGTGTGGCTGAGGGGTTTCCAGGGTCACCGTGTGGCTCTCTCACCAACACACAGACCAGAGCCCAAAATGCTGTGTGCATTTTTTGTAAAATCACAACTGACACAAAGAAGCAACTACTACTTTTCCATCGTCACAATGCAGACGTTCAGAAATAACTGACTCTAAACATGTCTGTGAAATATCCACAAAGCATCCACAGTACTGATACCTGCCAGTGGTTTAATACACCACGTTAACAGGTTGGGAAGAATCTATAGTGACAGGCGGTAGAATCTGTGGTGTGATTATAAAATCATGTACCCCAACAGCTGCTCTTCCACAGCCTTTTCAATAAGAATATGATACAGGAGAGATTCAATATTTTGTGTTTATCTTATGGCATAACCATATTACACAGTCTCGCCACACTTTTTCAAGCCATAAGCAAAAGCTATAATGGAAAAAAGCTATAGTTCATTTCCACAGGGTGTACAAATGATCATATACTTACATCAAGAAAAAAATTTCCCCAACATCAAAATTTGGTTCCCAAAATCCGTGACTCCATAACTTATGAACACATCAGGGAAAAGGATAAGGTCTTAGCCTATATCCAAGTGCTATTCCTTAATTTTTACAAGTTGTTGGTACAAAACTGAAATTACATGAAAAGTTTGCTTCACTCTGGTCATACAAGCAGATTAAAATTAATTAATTTAAAAAGATGGTGTCTCCTTGTACAATTCTGCAACAATTTTGCCTTTAACATATGAACAAAGTAATGATATCCATGATGACATTTAGCATTTCATGGTACAGTATGCCACACCACATCGCCAGCGTGAAACATGTTCTGTCCAATAACAGCAAGGCAACCCGCCATTCTACTTTGAGGTACTGGAGTGCCAACTAGTTTGCTCCAGAAAGGCATTAATAATAACAGAAATTATACATTAGATGTAGTTTGAAAATCAAGCGGAAATGATTTTTGGATTCATGACCAGCTTCAATGGAGTAAAAAAAAAACTACATATCCGTTTATGGTTATTATTGGTTTACTGTAAACTAGGCATTGAGCATTGTATTAATTCTTCACCGGGAACATAATACAACTGTACAAAAGATTATACAAATTTTATCTTTTTGTGTAGATTATGATACATACAGCATAAATTCAGGATCATCTGAATCATTGACTGCCTCAGAGACACCAAAAATGTTTAATAAATAAGAGAAATATGTCATTAAAGAGGTAGGAGTCACCTTCGCTGTTATGGCAGAACATACATCCTCTACCAAACCCTTCATTTGCATATCAGCGACAAAACGGCCAAGGACTTCCTGACATACTGTGGTACTGGAATCATAAATAAAGACATAAAATTAAAAGACAAAAGTCTGTACGCACCACATGTCCTCTATTGTCCCAAAGCCCATCACAACCACTTGGTTCTCAGCTCATGAAAACTCATCCCCAAGGCCCATGTGCATGATCCTTACAAGATTAGATATACAAAAAAATGCAAAAATAAAACATTTCACATTTTTTGGGGGGGTGGCGGCAGACAGCGGATCAAAATATTTTGCACTGGTTGACGTCGAAAATCCTCCGGCGTGTCCGCTTGCGGGCCTGGTTGACAGCCGTCCGAACGGCGCACTCGAACACCTGCTGCACGCCCCGGTTGCTAAGCGAGGAGCACTCCAGGTACCCCTTAGCCCGAATGTCCTGCGCCAGGCGCTTGCCGTCGGCGGAGCTGAGGCACTGGCCCCGGTGCGGGCCCATCTCGCGCTGGTCCGTCTGCATGGCCACCACCAGCACCGGCGTCTGGGGCAGGTGCTCCCGCACCTCGTGGATCCACTTGTGCCGCACGCTGGCGTAGGACGTGGGTTTGGCCACCGAGTAGCAGAGCAGCACGATGTCGGCCTGCTGGTAGGACATGGGCCGGATCTGCCGGAAGGTGTCGTTGCCGGCCGTGTCCCACAGGCCCAGGCTGATCTGCACGCCGTCCATGAACACCTCCACGCCCGTGTTGTCGTACACCGTGGGCTTGTAGCAGTCCGGGAACGTCTCCGAGGTGAAGCGTACCAGCAGGGCTGTCTTGCCCACATACGTGTCTCCCACCAGCACGCACTTGATGGACATCTCCGACATCCCGTTCATCTTTCGGCTCTGCGCAGGGTCTCTTCTCTAACGTTAAATCCGGCAGCACTTGATGTCAAAGGCAGGGGCCAGTGACGCTGGTCATGGTTCAGGAAGCCTTTTTGGGTGGTTAAAAAAATTTTTGATGACCGTAGAAGGATAAGCTGCGATCCTCAGAATGAGTTGGTTAGTTAGTCAACATGGGCGATGGAGGGGTTTCGCAAGCTTTCTGTTCCCTTTAGGAGGAAGTCCCACCCACAAAATGAATATGCAGCCACGTTTAATCACTGCAGTCCCAAGAGTTCACAGCTGGTCTCTTGTTTCTTCATGGCTTGTGTCCAAGTATTTCTGTAAGGAGAACATAAAGGCTAATCAGAGAAGAGACGACTGAGAGGGTGTCATTACAATGGGCGTGTATCGGTTTTCGAAACTTTCCTCTGACTTTCCTTCTCTCTCAGTTGCTAGAACTGTCATTGTCAAGCATTTCATGGCTTGTGCACAAGACAGTTGAGCACAAAAAATAAACTGCTATGTCTATAATGTATCACGCCTGTGTAATATTCAAAGTCTCATGCAAACAGCTTTATCTGTGCTTTCCCACAGAAGCAGTAAGATGTTCATCATTTAACATGACTCATAGTGATTTCACAGGCCTCTTTCCTGATGGATACAGTACAAGTGAAGAGGTTGTGTCAGCGCTGTTGATCTGAAACACACATATATGCATCCTCCATACGGAGACGATCCTTGCAGGGTACAGGTACTCCCCAGCAACAAGGCTGCCACGTACAGAAAAGGTTTATTAGATCTAATGTTATGCAGTCAAAACAGCTGAAAGTTATAGCATGTATGGTATCCGTGTGTGTCCTGTCCACAACTGCAGGCGTGTAGAATATTGGGTGGAACCTCCTCTCTCAGTTTGGTCAGAGGCCTATAAATAACCTCTGGAGTAATTAAAATGATCTGGTTTGCGCTGGTAATCTGTTACTGCTAGCAGAACTACTGCCCAGCCCATCAGTTTGGTATGAGTGGGACTGTTATAAAGAGACCACCGTTATGCTCGAAGATCCTGTTCTTCTCTTGTCACTTCCTGAGAGTAAACACACACACACACACACATTTATATACCACTTTCACTTCTTCATTTACTCCAAAACATTCAATGCCATATAAACCATTTCTAATTCACTGGCAGCTACGTAGTGTAATATGTGTTAGCAATAAATGGTACATGTTCATTTACATTTACATTTATTCATTTGGCAGACGCTTTCATCCGAAGCGACTTACAAGTGAGGTAGAGTACAACACAAGCCAAAAAAAAAAAAAACCATAAGGAGTCAGTATGACAAGTGATATTCTTTTCAAGTGGGACTGACCATGTGATGATCCCGACATTGCTGAATATGAAAACAGCATTTTCACAGATTGGAAAAAAAGAAATTGACATTAGAACAATAAGGATTTTATTATTGCAGCTCATTCAGTGTCATTACTGTACTCCATTCTCATGTGCTGTAACTTTCTTTCAGCCTGACAATCTCCAACTAAGACATGAAAACAAGGAGGAGCTTGGACCATAACAAGAACCCTTAAAAACCACTGACAGAATAAATTCCCGGATTATAGTCTGAAATGTCTTCATTTTTATTGTAAGTAAAACAGCACAGCCATTGCCATGTGCTTCCTCAGCTTTAAGGCTTTTTTGTCTTCTAATACTGATGCTCTTCTTGTTTTATGCCTTTCAATTCAAAAGGACATTAAAAATTCCTGCATGCTACTTGGTAAATTTGCTCAAACAAACATCAAATTCTGCTCTATCATTACTTTATCGTATTTGACATTTTACCTTTTTCATCAAATATTACTCCAGTGACACCAGCGGTCTATTAGCCGAGACTCGTATTTAAACAACTTCACCTTTTTTGCATCTCGCTTTCTATGGGTTCAGAAATCTCTGTGACAACACTCGTTCACATTCAAGATCAACATAATCCCCCTTTTTTTATTTGTCCATAAAGCAGTGTAAATCGCAGAAATAGACAACGCCCTTCAAGGTGCGTTCGGCAAAACTGTTGTTGAGGCAACAAGTGCAACCAAGCATGAACAGCAGCAGTGTGGTCTGGAAAGTACGACAAGAAAGGCAGTTGCTTCGTTTTGCGATGTTCAAATACTGTGTGAAGGCAAACGCAATTTTCCATACTCATAAAGACAACCCTAATCAGCTCTGGAATAGACATGCAATTGGCAGGGCCTCTAAACTTTAACTGGGCCCTGATTCAAGTTTCACTTCTGAGGTCAAGGTTTATATGTTGTTTTTTTGGTTAGCATATGTAGAAATAAATAAATATAAATATAAACAATCATACACTGGTATTAGTTTCACTATAATATTTTTATGAATATTTTAATTCACTAATAATGCACCATAACAAACTTGGAACAGAGTTTTGTCTTTAGCAGCATTATAGCTGAGGACTCATATGGTTTAGTCAGAGGATCAAAACAGATGATAATGAATTTTAAAACTGACAGAAACTGTTTGTCACAAACAAAAATATGAAAGAACAAAGGAGAAATAAATACAGAATTTTCATAGATAATTAATTTTAGTTTCCTGAAGCATAACACTAATGCAAATGAACACTGTTAGGTAAAATAATAATAGTTTTTTTTTTTTTGCCCAAGATGGCGACATTCACAGTCTGCCCTATAGGCTGAGAAACTTACAAAGAACATGGGAATTGAAAGCCAAGAAATAATGCTGCCCGCATTATTAAGGTGATATCGAACTCGATCTGGATACCATGCTATTCTTCTTCACATAAAAGGGACCCTGATAATCACTGAGCTTCACATGTGACTGACAGGTGCAGCCAGCCTGGGACCAGGTCGAGACCTCAGTCCAGGTCTGTCAGTTGTTGTGCAACGCACCTATAATGAAAGCTGTCAGTTGTGTAATCATCATGTCTGAACACGTTGCTGCCATTCCTTTGACACCATAGACGTTGTAAAGTCCAAAGGAAGATAACGCTCCCGATTTTGCCTTTGAGAAGGTGAGGAGGGAGGTAGGGGCAGCGACATCAGAATGACACTGGTTTGGGCAGTGATCGCTCCGAGAAACAAGGCCTGGATGGATATTTACACTATTCCATATTCCGCTGCCAAAACTGTATATACAGAATATGTGAAAATCAGTCTGAGCCCCAGTTTTTCTGTGTTCTTCCGGTCATCAATCTCAAGAGTTTTGGAAAGTTAAAAAAGTCTTTGCCAACGATTACACAGAGATACTATCATCTGTAGGCCAAGATCCATTTCAGATTCTTTCCTTTTTGCATTAGGTTGGTCTTCAAATTCTTTTTACCTTTGTTTACTCTGAAACACCTGGGTATATAAATCCCATAAAAAGGTTCACACCCTAATAAAACATAAAAAGCATCTTTCACAAAGGAAATATGAGATTATGATAAACATTATTATATTTAATTGTAATAATTGTACAGTAATGAAATTTCAGGTGTTTTCATTTAGATCTGGCTAAAGGAAGTGTTAACACACAGACTGCATTTACAAAAAGGAAAGGGGGTTGGTATCATTTTGTAGGCCCACATTTGATTTGCTAATCCATTGAAAAATGTGTAAATTCGAATAAAATATTTGGCTTAAATTTTAACGTATCAATTCCGAGCTCTAAAACTGATATTCCACTATTCAAAAATTCAAAATTTATGGACAAATTACAAAACAGTCTTTGCCTGGTGTCATTTTGTAATTTCTGCCTAATTTTATCTTGATGAATGTCTGTTCGCTCAGTCACACAAAATGTTTAGAAACAAAAAAATAAACAGAATGAGTTTCATTAGACTCCCCCTCAAAATATTTCTCATTTAAAAATAGATTTTTCCATTTTCTCATCAGTCAAGGAGAAATAATAGAAGGTTCACCTTACCAATCCACCCGCTAGTAGAGTTGCACTGATGCTGCCAGGTCCACACACAATGTCGAAGACTTTTCTTACTGAAGGAAAAAAGTGTGACGCCTCATACAACAAAGGCCTTTTCGGTCAAATGCCGGGCGCAAGAACATTCACATGTGCGTCCATCCCTGAGAGGCAGAAGGTTAAACAAGGTTAGAGCGAGCGGTTCGCTCACATCGGCGAAGGTTCTAGCGTCGACGCTCTCACCACCATTTCAGAGTGCGCGGCGGGCGAGCGCAGCTGTGAAGACTGACGAACTACAAGGGGAAGTGAAGAGGTTTTTTTTTTCTTTCTTTTTCTTCGTTCTTCCTCTACAGCAGTGAATCATGCATCATCCTGTGGCATCCGTTCAGTTATGTGGAGGTGTGGACGCACTTCTTTTAAGTCTCTCTGCCCCGCTTTCGACGTGTAACGCAGTCGCGTTTGAACACCGCACACGCTTCGGCGTGCAAGAAACACTGACATTTCGGGTGTAGTGCTGTGTGGGCTAAAAGGTAGCATTTATACACCACATGAATGAAGGTAATGATTAATTATATTCCGAGGGGAATCTTCAGGTAGTGCTGTAGAATAACATGAGATGATAAGCCATCAATAAAGCCTTTATAACCAATGAATAAACATCCACGACAATAGGCACATCATATATTTGTGCATACATCATTTTATACGACCACATAACTTACTGAACCTTCAGTTGATTTAAGGTTAAGTGCCTTGTACAGGAGTACAACAGCAACGCCACACCTGAGAACTGAGCTTGTAATGTTAAGAGCAACAAGCTCACCTCCTGAACCACAACACATGCCTGCCACTTTCAACTATGTAAGGGGGGCCGTGACACCATTGGTGGAATTTAGTAAGGCACATAAATTCTCCCGAGATGTATGCAACAATATATGGCCAAATCGGGACCATATATTGTTGTTAACCATTTAGATACTGTTTCAAATGTTTGTTTAGCTAGTACAAAGGAACACCCTGAAATATAACACCAAGATTTTGGCAGTCATAACACCATGAGTCACGACTTGTGACAATGTAAACAGTAGGTTAGTCCAAACAGTATCAGGGAATATTTAGTTGTATTAATAACCTCAGTTCTGTTCACAAGTTTCCCCCACGTACTTACGCTGTGAGAAAGATAATGAACATCAAAAAAGATAATTACCATCAAAGTGGATCCAAGCAACATGAACACCAGCAGAAAAAGGCACAGGTCAGGACTGCGGAGTTTCCCAACACCTCAAATAGTTTCAGAGAACTTCCACAGCTAATAATCCAGTAGGCGTCGCATACAGTATAAATCAATAATATTTTTTTAATTATGAAGAGAGCAACTAACGGGCAAGGCAATCCGAACCAATCGGGGAAGTTTAAAAACATGCTGTCTGGAGACAATGAGAGGCGACTGGAGTCCATTCAGTTCTAACACATGCTCAGCTGGGAGTTTGCTTAAACCGCTGGGACTCTCGAGAGGAGAAAGATGAAGGTTTCAAGATGAAAGAGTGAAGGAAGGGAGACTGTGCCTGTAAATGGTGATGAACAGTTGAGAGGCAGTGCTGACGGGAGAGAGAGCAGCAGGGAGCCCAGCAGGAGGCAAGATCTGGGGGTTCCAGGGTGGATCTGAACAGTACAGGAAGCCTAGGGACAAGGAGCAGAGGGTCACATGAGAGAAGCAAGGCAGAAGACAAGGCAAGCGGCAGAATCCTATACAAGCTGCAGAGGATTCAGCATAAAAGAAAGGCCAGCAAGGCGTGGAAAAAAAAAACAGTGTTTAGGGCAGGAAATGACCAGAACACAATAATACAGAACATCTTCTATCATATCGTTCAAAGTTACACCAAAGAAAAACACAAACTTACGAGGAAAAACGTACACAAATATACTATACCATAATAGAATACATATTTCACATTGTAGCCTATACACACATAAAAATCTTTGACAGAATTACTTTAGATCATAGGATCCATTTCAGTAATCCCATTGCCAGCAGAACCAAGAGGAAGCACTACTGCACTTGCTATCAAAGCAGGGATTCTTAACAGGCACAAACCAGCATCCTCTCCTTCTTACTCTGTCTCCTGCTCATACTGAAAAAAAGACAAGTTTCAGGCTTAAACAACAGTGGCCCCTAATTAGTAAGAGGTGAAGGGAAGCACACCGCAGCTAAAACAAATGTTAACAGAATCACATCAGCACAGGAAAGCACTGCTCTGGCGCCCCTCCCAGGCGGAAAGAGGAAATGTCATTTAAGCTGGCACTTCCTTGGAAAGCTGCTCATTCTCAGAAGACAGTGCCATTCTTTTTTGCACCTGTTCTCAACATCAGATTTAGTTTTATGGCAGTTTATTACCTTTGAACCAACTTCTAAAAGACTGAGAGGATTTGAGTTAGAAAAAAATGAATGAATGAATGAATGAATGAACAAATGAATGAAATGACAGACTAACACCAATACTGCCAACACACTACTTACTATAAACAGGCTGCACATCACTGAAAATAATTAGCTATGAAATGGTTGGTATATTTGTGTTCCAGAGCCTGTTCTTGTCAACAGGGATGTGAAACTGGAATGACAACCACTTGACCAACATCAGTCACGTTCTACCATTAGATCCTGTCTCTTCAACAATAAAAACAGACTTACTTCCTATAAACAACACACACAGCTGGAACTGAAACCAGAATCAATAATTCATAATGTTATACTTTTATTTTTAAACAAGTGTATAAAAAGAAAATCAGAATTTGAAAAAATACATCTCCAACGTCTCTTTAAACAATACACTGTACATAAAGGAAAAATTCTGATATGAAGGCTGTGAACGTCATATAAAATTTTTCTTATACAGTAGGTCAAATTCGCACAAGCACTTAGGAAATATCTAATGTTCGTCGTACATTTAAATGAAACTGGTTGAACTCACAGTCCAGGTAATGGTTCCATAGGTCGGTACAGTTGACCATGTCAAAAAAAAATTCCTGGTATTCCAAATAAATAAAAAATAGAAATAATATTTTAACAAAACGGTCAGTAAAAACAATGTAGCCCACTGGTGGCAGCTTGTTTAGTGTCAGAATGAAGACCCTCAATGAACAGTGGAAATATGTAAGCAAATAATCATGGTCACCATATACTGTCAACAAAACAAATGAACAGCATCTCAGTGTATACCATCTGAGCTTGTGAAAACAGGACACTAAGCATTTTACACATTATAACAATAATAATTTGTAATAATATACATATTATTATTATACATTGGGGTTTAGTGTTTTGCTTTAAGTCATTATGTAAAAGTACAGCTGTGTAGGTTACTCAAAATCAGGGATTCCCTTTAAAAACCATAAACAATTTCACAAAGAGCTCTGCTTTAAAACCATCGAAATTAAGACCCAAATGCGTTACTGCTGTGATTGAAAGCCTAACACATAAGCAATGCCAGAGGCTCTCCACAGTGTCCCAACGGAGCAATCAAGGCTCCATATACATGTGCCTTATAGCTGCCGGTTTAAAACTGTACCCACAGGAACCCATAGCTGCCCTTTTAAAACTCCGCCCAGAGGAAATACATTCAACATTCATACTTAGCCATAAATCAGCAAAAAAAATATACACTCAATATAGTACGTCCTTAAAAAAACAGTTTTAAAATCAGAGATTATAAAACTGAATGACTGATTCTGTGTATGAACATTTATACAAATATACAAATCTACATGTAGAAAGAGGGAGCAAGAGAGAAAAAGAGAGGTCTGTGTAGTGTCGATTAAACATACTATTAATGGTTACAATTAATGTTATCTTTAGTGTTTTTGTCATTTTTACAGGCTTTCACCTTGCTGATGTGAAGTGGATTGGTCACTTACAGAACAGAAATGTCTCCCTCTTTCTGTTGCTTGTTTTAGCAATGGTGCACTTTGGTGTCACGCGAGTAAACAGCCCTGAATCTGAACTCAGCTGTACATAACGGAGGCTGTAGAGATGAGAGAGGAAGAGTGGAGGGTGGGAAAAGAAACCTAATAAAGACAAAAACGGTGACTGACGCCGAGAGAGAAGGAGAGAGAGGGAGAGGGGGAGAACGAGCCAAAGGGAAAGAAAGGGAGGGAGACAGAGAGAGAGGGAGAGGGAGAGAAGGAGAGAGAGGGAGAGAAGGAGAGAGAGGGAGAGGGAGAGAAGGAGAGAGAGGGAGAGGGAGAGGGAGAGAAGGAGAGAGGGAGAGAGAGGAAGAGGGAGAGAAGGAGCCAGAAGAAAACAGAGAGAGGGAGACAGAGAGAGAGGGGGAGAACGAGCCAAAGGGAAAGAGAGGAAGGGGGGGGGGGGAGACATGTTGACAGTGGGTGCTGTGATCCGGCCCTGTAGTGCTGGTGGGCTCAGTGCAGTGTGACCAGCACCAGGCCGAGCTTCGGTTCAGTGAACCTGCAGAGCAGACAGAGAGGGGGAGAGACAGAGAGAGCGGGAGAGTAAAGTCATTCACAGGACACCCCTACTTTACTTATCTCAATATATGAAGGTTAGGTTACTGATTAGCTCAGCTGAAATTTACAAGAGATAAAGAGGAGGCCGTTATGAATGATAACATTTCTGCCACATGCAATCCTGACATCACTGAAACACACTGATCGCACTAACCCTAGTTTCTTAAACTTTAGCATTAAGGAGGTTATTCACAACATTTGTGAATAACAATATTTTACTGCCAACTTAAATACACAACTTTTTTCTTCAAAAACACATAAAATAAACTTCAAGTGACAAAGTATTTTCAACATTCAAAAAGCAGACAGTAAGATAAAGCGGCACTCGCTATCCTGTCGAATTCTGTTTCATACCTCGGACCACAGGTTACGAAACTGACACGATTTTTCAGGGGCCTCTGTCTCTTGTGTGAGTGTGTACGCAGCAGGCTGAGCTGCTGAACAGCAGGCCTCCCTGCTCAATACAAACCCTTCCATTTTCCCCTCAGAGAGAGAGAGCAAACACCATACACCAGCCGTTTTCACTCTAATCTGTGTTATTTATACCCTCTACATTTCCTGACATGTTTTTACCTCTGAGGTACTGATTCATCCAGACTGCCCTCATAATACCACAGTACACAGCACAGAGGCAACAGCAGTGTAAATGCCTGTTAGCTGGTACGTGGGGCTCTAAGCAGACACTACACTGCAGAGCAGTTTAAACCAGCTGACTCTGTTTTCAGGGCTCCTTAGGCTGTTCTACATAATACCTGAAAATTATTTTGATGAAAAAAAAATTCAATTAAATATTTGAAAATTGGTTATCCTCTACACAAATTAGTGGTCTTTATAAGGCTTATTTAATATTCAGCTATATAAATTCATCTGCAGGAATTTGGCCATATAAAGTGAAATATTCAGCCGTATAAATGGATGATTTTTAAAAACGGAAGTTACAGTATAATCCTGTATGAGGGAAAATTCCAAGCGTATGAATGGTGATGTAAAACGGAATGTGTTTCCTGGGTTCATGTCGGGCCATCCTCAGGTGTTCTAGGCCTTGAGATTGGGCATTTATTTGAAAACCACATCCATCACCCAGCAGGCGGTATGGAGAGTGAGCTGGCATGAGTCACGGGTCAGCCGTCTCGGCCTCACCTGTAGTTGTGGCTGGTGAGGTAGTCGATGACGGCGGGCCGGATGCGGGCCACGCCCCCCTGGCTGTGGTTCCCCCTTCCGGTGATGACTGACAGTTGAGGTCTGCACCCACCCTGCTGCCACTCTGTCGGGGGGGGGGGGGCGGATTACAGGAAGCCGGTGAGAGGCGCCGGGACAAGCTTCAGAACGACAACACAGCCGAGAAAACCACCACAACAGACACGCGCACGCGCACACACAATGCTCATCACGACGCCGTGCACGCTGGAGCACAGATGCAAACCGCAGGCCGTACACAATAGCACGGTGTCTAGAAACGGATGCGTGCAGTTGCACAAACACGGAAATGCCCACCAGGCATGAGACAGATGAGGGCTGGTTAACAGCAGACAGGGCACCACAGTTGCAGAGATGTAGCCTCCTATGTGCCAAGCTGGCTCTCACTCTGGCCCACTCGAGAGCCTTCCCACAACAGGAAGCTGATTCACAGAACGGACCGATTCCCCATAATCATCTTCTTTATCATGCTGTTGCATGTTTATTGCGGTTTAGCTATACTATTAAGGGCCTGCAGAAACTGAATCAGACTCAGCTTCAATTCTAGTCTAACAAAACATGAAGCTGATCCGCTGTATCACACACACATACACATGCACACGCAAGCATGCACGCACAACCAGTCTTCATCCTTCTCCTCAGCTGTTCACAGATGCCGGTAAAGGATTGTGGGTAGATATGCTCTGATAACAAACACATACGCAGACAGTGCTGACTTGGCACTGGCCACATCCAAACAAGAGATAAAGTCAAAGTAGCAATAATGCAGAACAACTTCATTTCCCCAGAAAATGCTCAATGGCTTAGCAGCATGCAAAACACAACCACACAAAATCATGAAAAACAATCGTCGTACATTAAAAGAGACTGAATATGAACTGAGCGGAACTTTTCATCTCAGCCGCTTTTCAGAAGCTTTAAAATGCCTCCAGTGGACTGACCTCTGCAGTTCAGCGTAAATGAACCCGGAGCAAACAGCCCTGCCTGACTCTGTCCTCGTCACCTTCACCCTTATCACCCCCCCCCCCCCCAGCTGCTTAGCGCTGACCTGTCAAAATTAGCTTAGCCCCTGTGGAGTGAGCCAAGACAGTTGTTTTGACTGAAACTGCATTTGCATCTGTTCAGCGTGAAGCACTGAACATTTTCAGAACCCAGATGCAGCCGTGTTTCGATTTCACAGTTACAAATTTCCCCCTCAGACAGTGAGTGCTGAAACTAACACAGCCAAGAGAGGCAGATCAGGCCGAGCACTCCGCCTTATCTCCCTCTGTCGGAGCGGTAGATTCTTCTCTCTCTTTGGCTTCTGGCCCTGTGTCTACCAGCTCATCTCGGTACACAGAAGTGACGTGAGGGGTGAGCGCGCTTCCTCTCACCCGCAGTCTTCTCCTCCAGGACCCGCTGCAGGTGGTACAGGGCTTCGTCCACGTGCAGGCCGTGGAGGTCCAGAACGTTCTGCGGCAGCAGCGAGGCGTTGACGCGCTCGAAGATCTGCACGGCCGCGCGGTGATTGGCCTCCTTCATCTTCTGCCCGTGGAGGTGACCCTGCGGGAGACGGGCGCACAGGAAGAGGAGCCGGGGAGAGAATCAAACACATGCATCCGGGGCTCTTTCATCACAAAACAAAAAAATCTGCCACAGGTGACACAATCATTTGGAGTGTGCTAGTTATTATAAGATAAGATAAGATAAGATAAAACTTTATTGATCCCAAAGGAAATTATTGTGCCGGAAATTGCTCACTTACAGAGTATAAATATCAATATATACTCAAATAATATATATTATTTGCTTTCCTTTCGCCTCATTTTGAGATACTTGCTTCAATAACCAAAAATGAGTTTAAAACCCAGTTACACACCCAGTTACCTGCCAAAATACAGGAAAGGTAACGATTTTCAGAACACAGCCTTAGTAGCTACATGAGTACAGTATGCTGTGGCTCTGTGGTCACACTTGTTCTGGTTGTACCGGCGGCCCTAATGAAGGGGCTTGATGACCTGCACCTACGTGTGTCCTACAGGGAGCAAGGTATTTATCCCACAATTGCCTCAGCTGAACAAATGGATAAAATTGTAACCTACGGCGTGTAAGGAGCTCTGGATAAGAGCGTCTCCTAAATGACAATAATGTAATAATGTGATGTGATGCATCCAGGCTCTTCACTGTTACTGTGGCCCACCTGTTGCGCGTAGAAGCTGGCCACATCCTTCCTGCCTTGTCGGTAAGCCTCTGCGGCCTTACTGAAGCTCTCCTGCTGCTTCCGCCTCTGCAGGACCGCCTCGGTCCGGAAATCCTCGTACTCCGGGTCCTCGGTGTCCTGGAACTCTCCCCCGCCCGGCCCTCGCTCTTTGCTCCTGCGCCTCTGCGTTGAGGGAGACTCTTTGCCCTTCCGTCTCTGTGTGGAGGGAGACTCCTTGCCCTTGTGCCGCTGTGTTGGGGAAGAGGGGGCCAGTTAGGCAGTTCCTCAGCGATTTGAGGGAAATGAGGGCTAAGTGGGCCAGGGCCTCCCTACCCGCTCGTTGCTGTTCGCCCTCTGGGCGTCACTGCGCTGGGCCGTGTCTTGGGCCACCACCGTCCGGACCGGCCCCTCGTCCAGGAGGGATTTCAGGTACTGCTTCGTCTGCTCCAGGGAGTAGCTGCCGGGTGGGGGGAAAAAAAATATGGCATTCAGAGCAAATCTGGCTACTACCTTTAAAACTTAGTGTATCTTCTGTTGAACTGGCTCATTCAACTGAAATATCCTTTCGCGTTGGCTGTTTGACATGCACATGTTGACCCTAGTTATGGTGTTCTGTAAGCCCAACACAGGCTCATTCATTCATTCATTCATTCATTTTCTCATTCAGAAAGAGAACAAATGCACCACATGAACCACAGGAGCAGTCTTTGCGAGCACTCCATTAGTCATCATTATTCCTGCATCGCAGCATCTCTCAGAAAAATCCCGGGCTTCTGCCGGATGCTCACTTGTGATCCTTGAAGATGTCGCTGAGGAAGTGGCGGTCGATGGTGGGGTACAAGCTGTACAGTTGCTTCTCCTTCAGCAGGGTGGCGCCGTCCTTCCCAGCCCCGTCCACACTGCCCACTCTGGACTGTAACAGCAATAACGGTTACCTTGTGTTACCAACAACAGTGCCCTATTCCACGCATTGACAGAGCAGAGAATGCTGGCCCTAACAGGGCTGCCTATACATTCAATCCAACCTCTCTGCAACGATTATGGCCTTCTTCTCCTCCTATCTAACTCAATTTGATCGAATACTCGATTACAGTTATTTGCTTCACTGACGGCCTTACTTGAGGCAACATGGTTTAAGTTTTACACAGTGTCCTTTTACATGCCTGGATATTATACTAAAATAGGAGGAGTCTACCCACAGTTCCAAGCTGCACCTTCCAGCCCAGTTTTCAAACTACTGTGCTACACTGGCGTTTCAACCACCATGCAGAGATGGTTGGTTCAGCACTCCTGGTGGGGGTACCTTCTCCAGGTGTTCCTGTAGGGCCTCCTCCTCCATCATGATATCCCGCAGAGAGACGTGGTACTGGGGCACGTTCCAGTGATCCATGAAGGGGAAGCTCTCAGACACCTCCAACTGGCTGAGAGATGCCAAGCCGTCTGTACCGATCAGGAAATGTGGAGCTCCTTCTTTGGCCGCTGGCTTGGTCGTCTGAGATTCTCCCCAGTGGACAGAGCCTAAAGATGAGATGAAGAGTCATGAGGCGAGAGGAAAAAAAGGGGGGGTGAAGAGAAGAAGAAGGGTTTAGAAAAGATGACCAGGAACAGGAACAAAACAGAGATATATTATTACCAATAAACAAAGCTGGCATACCACGCCCTACTTCCGCTTTTATCTGGCAAAATCAAATGTGAATCCAAACAGGCAATCATTAGTTCGAGGCTTTAAGTATCTGACTGGGTTTTAGGTAACTTATTGCAATCTTAAAGCAATGGCTGCTTATTTTAGGTAGGTACGTGACCTGAGGTCGCTGATTTAGGGGTATCTATGGTGGTACGCCATTTGCCCTCTTGCCTGCTGTGTGTGTGTATTTGTTGACTTATCTGCCCTTGGTCTGGTCCTGAGTAGGGAAAGGAATCATAAAACCCCAGACCAGGACAAAGAACCTTAAAATGCATGGTACTCTCCCAACAGAAGAATGAAATACTTATAAGCATGTATGCTGTAATACTACAATAGGTGCATCTCTGGTTGTCTGGATTTAATTCTCTGAAAGGCATTACCGGGCATATTTGTTAGTATAATGTCCAAGCAAATACCCTGTATTTAAATTTGCTAACAGAACACACAGAGGTATCTTTTCATAGGCAGGTCTTTTCATTTATGCAAGTGTATAACGCACTCACTTTCTTGGAGCAGGTGGTATGAGAGCACTTCCAGCCTCTGCCGCTCCTATGGAGATAACAGTGTATGCATCAAGCATGGCCACAGTCCACTGGTCTTCCAGCTAAAATGACTAACTAGCAATCTGGAACAAATATACCTGGGAGAGTGATTAAATTAGTTCCGTTAAGGCAACAACACATTTGGAGTATTTATGAACACTGCTCAAGAATCTGCCAATCAATTTTCCATATGTGCTGGGGTGTAAAAGAATCAGCTATGTTGATAAGTCAGTAGATATTATATCTTTCCTGCTTATGGCATAAGCAGACCAGTTTTCTGTTCTTTGGTTGTCCTATTTCTTGCACGGAAAGTGTTAAAATGGGTCATATGAATAGGCTCTTTATTCGGTGAATGGGTGAGGCCACCAAAGTCACATTTGTTACTTACAGAAATGGTCAAGTTCAGTGCAGTGTTAACCTGACAAAAAAGACAGGTGGGCCTCTACACACCTTAATGGTTTCTTTCCATTTCTGGTGCAGGAGCCTGGCGAGGTTCAGGTCAATCTGCACTGAGCAGTCCTCTGTGGACAACGCACCTGGAGATAACAAGGTAGATAATGATCACATTAGCAAGGGGGTAAAGCAGAAACTTTGTATTTCCCATTATCAGCTGAAAACCCTGCGTAGCTCTGCTGTGAAATACCTGGATCAATGCCTACGGGTCCAAAGAGCTCGGTGAGCTGAAAGGCCAGTTCAGTGGGCAGCTTCAGTTCCAAAGACTGGATCTTCAGGGGTGATCGGCCCCCCTTGGCCTGGCTGGCTCTCACCCTCTCTCTGCCCCTCTCCCTCTGCGCCTCCTCCCTCTCCCGCTTGTTCATCTCCTCCAGCTGAACCAGCAGAGACCTCGTGACATCATCCTCAGAGAGGAGGTCAGCTGCCCCCTCGCTTTGCTCTCCTTCCTGTCCTACCCTCTGCAATGGTGCTGTGGATGTGGGCTGGTCTGAATCCAGGGCTGGGGGCGGTGCCATCTCAGTCTCCGGTCTCCTTTCCGTTTCCCCAGGAGCCTCTGGTTCGTTGGAGTCCCACAGCGGTGGGGAGGTACCTCCTTCTCCCCTGGGCTGACCTGTAGAGAGCTCTCCTGGTGCGCGGAGGTCATTCACAGAGCTTTCCGCTGCTGCTTGGGGAAGTTCCTCAGCTGCACTGCTGTCCTCCTCCCTGGCCACGCCCTCCTGGGTGGTCACCTGATGCTCCCCAGCACTGCAGCCCCGCTCGCTGTTAGGGTGCGCCTCCAGATCCCCAGAGCTTGCCTCGGTTCCCACATACTGGCCAAGAGCTTCTGACTGCTCCATATCGAGAAGAACAAAACCCTCTGTTTCCCTGTGGGCATTGGGTAAATCCATTGGCACACCGGGATAAGGTCCGCTCTCTCGGGTAAGACCGTCCTGGCCTGCTGGTGCTAGCTCTTCCTCGTTGTCATCGTCGTCCTTGAACAGCTGCTCTCCGGAGTCCAGCAGCAGGTTGGTGGTCCACTGCATGTCCTGGTGGCACATGTCGTACAGGTCCTCCAGCGTGTCGAAGGACACCAGCTTGAAGTGGCGGCTGAGGATCTGCAGGTCCTGGGACTTGCTGGCGAGGCCGCTCCCCAGCTCCTGCTCCTCCACCTGGGTGCCCTTGTCGTGCAGCACCCGGTACGGCACCTCACGGGGGCTGCCGGGCTCCACCGGCTCGGTCGGCTTGGGCTGGAAGCGGGCGCAGTCCGCGCTGAGCACCCTCACCTCCGCGCGCTCGGCATCGGCCCGGGTCTGCTGCCGCCGATCCATCCTCCAGAGCAGGGCGAAGTCCTGCGGGTCGGTCTGCGTGGAGGTGCAGGCGCCGGCTCTGCGCTGAGGCGCGGGCCGCCCCGCGGGGGGGAGGCTGAGACGCGGGGAGGCCTGCGGGGACTCCGGCTGCAGCCTGGGCGAGGTGGGGCTGTTGTTGGTGAAGGTGAGCGCCAGCTTGCACTGCTTCCCCGATCGCCGGTTGTGCCTCGTCCTGCGCTCCTGGCTGCCCCCCGAAACGGTGGTCACGGGGCCTCCTTCCGCCTCCACCCCACCCATGGCCCCAGGAGTCTCTGACTTCTGAGAGGTGGTCCCTGGGTCGTTCCTGGTCCCAGAGGAGCCTCTCGACCCTTCAAAACCTCCACTTTGGTGTTCTGTGATTGTGTCAGGGGTGAAGAGGATGGTTTCCCTGCCTATTAGCAGCTTGTCATCCTCCTGTTCCCTGGCATTGGATGCTGTCATCAGGGCCTCCACATCTGGGCTCAGTGGAGTATCCTTCACGGGTGTAGTACCAGAAGATGTCCAGTCAGCCACAAAGTCCAGCAGCTCTGGTCTGGTGTCCCTCCCTGTCTTCTGATCCACCCCCTCCCCACCAGACAGAGAGGGACTCTTGGTTCCCCTGTAAACAGATCCAGCCTCTTGACTCAGGTCTTCTGAGCTGGACTGTACTGCGGAATCCGCAGGCGATGCCACACCAGAGCCCACAGAAAAGGTTGCTGGTTTCTGTGAGGAGCTGGTGCCAACTTGTAACAGATCCAGTAACTTCTGAAACTCTGTCTTTTCTTGGTTGTCGCTGCTGCCTTCCTCCATTTCGGAACTGTGGCTTCCGTCCTGTTCTGCTGCGGCCTTCCCCTCCTGCTGCCTCCCCTTCCCCCTCCCCTCTCTCAACCTCTGCCCCCGCTGCTCCAGCCCCTCTGTGGGCCAGTCCCCCAAAAATTCCAACAGCTCTGGCCTCACACAGTCACTGCCTGCCACACGAACACCGCCACCTGCCCTTTCTCCCTCCTCCAGACCGGCGTTTCTCGGGACGGCATCGTTACCCTCTGACCGCCCGGCCCCATCTCCGTTCCTGGTGTCAGCCTGCCTGGTGCGGGTTCTGTCCCGCCTCACCCGCTGGCCGATGGACTCTGAGAAGGCCACGGGTTGTTCGCTCAGACGCTCCTCCCAGCTGAATTCTGCCGCTCTCTCGCCGTCCAGAGTCCGACCCTCATCTTCAGCAGCTGAACGTGTGTCCAGCTCCCAGTCCAAAGCGCTGGCATCCAGCAGCTCGGCTTCATTCAGGTCTGGCTCTGGCGGCGCATCAGTTTGTACACTCTGTCCTGGTACGGACAGAGACGCACTGGACCCATGGCGGCTGCCAGTCCTGCTGTTGCTCCTGCTACTGTCAGTGTCCAGGCCTTCCTCTCTGGCCGAGCCCCTCCCCACCGAAGACACGTCAGGCAGGGAAGAGAAGAGCTGGGTATGGGCCTTAGAAGAGCCCAGGCTCAAGTGGGGGTCCTCCACCAGATCTGGCTTCGCCTCGGACGGCGACGGCCTATGGGAATGGGAGCCCGAAAAGAAGCATGCGTCAAATAGCTCATTTGTACAGGACGTCCTCTACAATGCCCCTCGAGTAAGACAATGTCAGCCCTTCCTCCACCCATAATCCCACCACCACACCATCAACAATAAAAAGCACTCAAGCACTGACCTGAAAACATCTACTGGCAATTATTTGTATTTACTTTGCTGAAAACACTAGTATCCTAGAACATTTTTCCCATGTGTGTGCCAAACAGTTTTTTTCTAATTAAAGGTACATAGCATTGTCATATAAAGAAAATACAGGAAAAGTGCTTGTCTACAGTAGATGTCCAAAGCCTTTACAAGAGCTTATTGTTTGGTATGTCGAATTGCAGACATGTTGGTATCCATTTTCAAATAATTTTATTTTTTAATGAAATAACAATTTCGAAGCAATTTCAAACTCCAACTGAATAAATATGCCAAGTGTGGTAAACTGCCATTTTCTCAGAGGACAGCCCCAGGCGGGCTCTAATGACAGACAGACAGAAAGGGTTTCAGTGGGCGGGGCTGACTCACTGTGATAGGCTGGCCTCTGGTGGGGGCTGGGTCAGGCCACTGTCGCTCAGCTCCGGCCGCTTGTGGAACGAACACAGGACAGTGTCTACTGAGACATGGCGCTCGTAGCGCTCCAGCATGCGCCTGATCTTCTCCTTCGGCACCCCATGCTTGGTGCGTCTAGGGAGACAGCACGGGGGGTTACCCCAAGGGGGGTTGTGAAGCGAATACTGTTGTGCTAAAAATAGCAAATTCGTCAGTCATCTCTACACCTGTCAATTGCAAATTCACAATGTAAATTTATGGTTTACTACAGGCCTGAATGAGGTCTGTGAAATACCAGTAACAAAGCTAGCATGTCAGCCATACAAATAAAATTACAGTTAAACATGAAGGTTGGGTGCTTATCTACAATAAAGCTAAGAACTTATGACCTGGGATAGAAAAAAAACTGGAGTGACATACCTTTCCAGCTCCCTGGGTTTGAATTTCCACCAGGTGTCCGGTTCACGAAATATCACATTGTACTTGTGTTCTTTAGCCTGTAAAAAAAACAGTTTTCCTCTTTTAAACGGATTACTCAAATGTAAACACAGACTGAAAAACACTGATACACATTGCCAAATAATAAGGCAATGCTCAACAAAATACAAAGACTTGCAGCTTTGTGAGGTGTAAAGCATGATATTTTGGATAAAAAAGGCAGTAAATATGCTCATACAGAAGCAGTCTGCACATTCCTGTTTGGGTTAATACTGTAAATACTACAGGAATATTTACATTTACATTTATTCATTTGACAGACGCTTTTATCCAAAGCAACTGCCAAATGAATAAAGACAAGGTACAAATTAGCTGGTACAGACATGAAACAGCAGGAGTGTGTGCGCTGTGTGTGAATGGTATGTACAGGGGAAACCACTGACTGGTAAACTGTAACAGTATCTGTTGCTTGGGCCCAGGCTGCGCATTGCATGTAATGCCAGCAATGTGCTGTGCTGATATATGTTCTACCCCTTGCAAAGTGAGAGGCCTAAATTGAGTGTTGCGTGTGAGGAGGGGGGCGACGGCGTGACATTAAGGGACTCTCTGCATGAACGGCATGCGACACTAACCATAGCCACGTACGGCTTCATTTCCCAGCCTTGCATGTGGGTGTTGTCTATGATGATGGGAGACACGCCCTTCTCAAAAGCCTCCTTGGCTGGCGAGGAAAAAGCAGAGACAGAGTAACAATCATTACACCCTGAACACCTGCACATTTTTATGCGAAAAAACAAAGATGCTTATGGAGATTGCAGGTATACACAGATTGGTAATATTAATACCACAACCACAGATCGACACAAATAAAGAACTGTATCAATAACTAGATACGCAACGTTAAGTTACAGGAAACATATTATATGAGGATCAGGGCACCAAGCCATTCACTCGTCCCTCCAGACGGTATTACAAAACTATTTCACCATCAGGTTAACTGCACCTCGGTTTTGATTCCACTCGTGCGCATCTCCCAGTAGAGACGGGTTGTAACAGTAATGTCCGCCACGACTGAAGAAGTCATCTGAGCTTAACACCACACCCCCGGGATTCTGTCCTAAGATACTCCTGTACACAATGACATCGGCACACATCAGTCTGCTTTCAGAAGCACTGCAAGCCAAACACCTGGACTCATACACAGTGCTGACAGTATGCTGACATCAGTATAATCTGGGTCTGGACCCCAACCCATACCTGGCCAAAGTGGATTTGCCTGATCCTGGGGCCCCCCTCAGCAGCACCAACACCCGTCCCTCCAAACGGGCGCTCCTGGACTGAGATGGGGATCTGGGTGCTGCCGGTAGGGCCCAGGATTTAGGAATGGTGGCTGCGGGTTTCAGGGGTGCTTGCTGCATGGGACCATGACCAAACCAGTGTGCCACTGGCTGCGAGTTCCAAACTGTAGGGTTCAGCGCTACGGGGGTGATAAAAGCCGGCTGGGGAGGCTGGAACTCTGAGGCCTGGATGTTCCAGAATGTTGATGGGGCCGGTAGAGTGTCCTTCGCCTCTGCACTCTGACCCCTGGCCGAGGTGCCCCGTGCCTCGGGCACTGCCACCTCCTCACGGCTGCTCACCGCGACTCGGCCGCCCACAGATGCGCTGGGGACGGAACCGGGGCTCTTCTTATAAGCCTGGAAAGCAGAGGGGCGGCCGCTGTTCCCCAGCCCCAGAGCAGGCTTCGTCCCTGTGGAAGACTCAGCTGTCAGGTGGCTAAAATCCAGCAGCCCCGCCTGCTCTGGGTGGAAACCGGACCCGATGAAGCTCAGCCCACTGACAGGGGACTGGGTGCCGGAGCCGTCCCGTGGCACGGTCCCCCAGGCCCCATCAGGATGAGCCTGCTGCTCCCGCCCGGACCTGGGGCTCTGCTCCACGCTGGACTGCAGCAGCTCAGGAAGAGCCTCGCGAGCCGCCCGCTGCTCCCCCAGAGGCGGGACGGAGGAGAAGGGGTCACCGAACGGCGGGGGGCGCGTCTCCAGCGTCTCCAGCTCTCTGTCGATGAGTGTGTCGAATTCTGCCGTCAGGTGTGTCCCGATCGCATCCTGGTCCTCCCGGTCCTCCCCCTTTTCCTGGAACACGTGTGGACCGTTAGCCGCCGCGGAAGTGCTGCCCTGCTGGGGTTTGGGATACAGCAGGGAAGCCGCTAACTCGAACCCTGAAACGGGAGCAGGCAGTGGGGCGGCTCCCTCAGCCGCTACAGATAGCTCCAGCAGGGAGTCCATTGCATTCTCCACTGTGTGGGAGGAAAGAGGAGGAAAGTGAACTGGCCTGCTCACTAAAGCACCCAATGTTCAGTTACACAGTGCCTTCGATTTGATAAAATTTAAAACAAAAATACCAACGCTTATCTGAATGTTTGTATTTTCAACTGTGATTCCATACACTTTTTTACTGGTTCATAAACAATATTTTTTGTTTGACAAATATTTCCAATTTCATATGACACTTCATGTGGCACTTACAAACTATTCATTAGGAATGCTGAAATACTACATTTACAACTTGTTCAAACAAATCCGTTAGAAATTAGCCTAATACTCAGAAACAAATAAATGCATTAACCTCGGAAATTCTACTGTCATATATAAATATTATGTTGTGTACCCACTAAACACACCAACTATATCTATATGCTATATCTGTCCGGTATCAGATTCCAGGTGTTTTCTTACATTTCAACTGGCTGCACTAAAACCCTAATTTTACGATAACGGTAAGCTAGGGGAAATCATGTTCAACACAGTTGCCAGCTACACATTAAATGCTAAACAAGGCCTCTGTTGCATTTAGCAAGATTACAATCTATAGTGTAGTGTCAAGTTCAACAAGGTTTCCCAGTGTTTAGTTTAGATCACAACCACCAAGTTGTAATGGGTTAATAATCCATTTTAAAATACATAAAGTGTATGGAAAAAGGAAACTAACGACACACATGACACCGGTAGCAATATGTTCCCTGCGTGCTAGAAGCCCTTCAGCAACTAGCTAGACACAACGTCGAAAGACCGCCATGTCACCAAAACAAGAAGGCAAACTAGTTAGCAAGCAGATAAGTGCAAAATGCTTCAGCCAACTTTTCCAAAGCAACTTCGTCATCGTCGGGATTTACGGGCGCAAGTTGTTTGTCATGGTTAACGCAACCTAGTGCAGGAATGTTGGGAATGCTAACAAGATAGGGGCCCTGCTTTGGTCTAGCTCGACATTAATCTTGTACTCTAGGTAGCTACACGGTATTCGGATCGTGTCATGGGACTGCCGCGGCTAGATAACCCATCACTATCACCGCCATTTATGGGACGCAGCCAATGCAGTGTAATGTTGGCAAACTAGTGTAGCCAGTTAGCTAGCTGCGTTGCTAGTCAGTTAGGAATTCAGACAGGTTAGCCACGTTAGCCGGCTACTTTACCTCGGAAATCGCACTCGGCCAGCACAAGGTAAATAACTTCGGGATCCAAGTGAGAGAACATTTCCCGCATCTTGTTCACGATTTCTTCTTTCCCAGAAGAATCACTTGACTTTGCAGTCAGCGGCGTGCCAGCTCCCCAATTATCGCCGTTTTTTGTTTCATTTCGTGCCATATTTCGGTCAGTCATGGACCCGACATTATTCAGACTGCCTCCGCGGTCAGCTGCCAGTCCGGGCACTCGGGCGGGACTCTGCCCACTTTTCTTTTTCCGTGGCATTTCTCTTGTTAGCCCATGGGCACTCGTCCACTGTTGACAAATTTAGGTGACCAGACGGAGAACACTAACTTCAGCTAAAACCAACCAAACAACCTCTCAAGAAGCGCACCATAGCTAACTAGCTAAACTTAAGTTGCAGCGCACCAAGCGATTGGAAATTGAACAGCAGTCCTACAATTCCCCATGGTTAGAGTTTGGGGAGAGAAACGTTATCTAACTTACATTACTATCGCTCGATAGCTAACTTTAGCAAATACACATCTCCAATACCAATCGCATCTCGCGTCAAGAAAGCAATATAATTGAGTGTTTATCGCTATGGAGACTAACGTTACAGACACACACGCTGCATTCTGTACTGGTCCTGCTAAAAAAAATCTGGTATCTATTTAAATAGTGGAATCTAAGGAGTTCCAGTGATGAGATGTTTTGAGTTAATTTACAGAGACATAAATTTAAAGGTAACGTATAGGTCGCCCGGTGTCTTAGTTCCCATGGATACAGCATCTCTGGTTCGATACTGTCACATTGTTGGCGGGGCACTCCCCCACATCAATAGACAACATCAACGCTGCTTTCCCACACTAGCTCCTACAGTGGTTAATGGTAATGGTTAATTTTTATTGCAGGAAATAGACAGCTTCATAAATTATGTTGTCATAATACATGAAACTTTTGCATGGGAGTAAAACACTCACAATGATTTGCAACTATGTTGCTGGTGGTACTGTTCTTATTGGAGGTAAAATAATAATAATAATAATACAACTTGCTACAGTTCGTCAGGGAGAAATTGCTAACGTGATTATTTGTATGTATACACAAATACATATTCACAAATATATATTTATATTCAGATATATGAGCACATATACATATATAATCACGTTACTAATATCTCTTGCGAACGGTAGAGATTGTACACTGAACAACTGCTACTTCAGAAAGCTTACAGTTGACGTAAATACGTTTGTAATGGGAAACGTGACTGTTGCGCGTTTCAAAGTTCATCTTTAAATGTAAATGCGCCACTCTTGTAAGGGTTACGGTAAAAGCGACCTCCCCCTCCTCTCCCTGATAAGTTTTGTGTAGTTTGCAGACTCCCGCCTCGCTGGGGCTGCGTTGTCGTACTCTGTTCAGACCGAGGGTGGCGCTGTGCTTCTATTTTCTGAGGAGACATTAGGGAGAACTGCACTGCCTATGAGAAGGAGCTTTGTGCCGAAACTAAAAACCTCACCTAAACCTGACTCATGCACTAAAACATCTCATTCATGAGGTAAATATTGAAATGGTGTTTATTAAAGCATGGTGGAATAGTGCTAACTTTAACCAGTTAGTTGGCTAGATATCTTAGGCGAGTGTTGTATGTCAAGCATACTTGCTTGTTTATGCCTAAAAATAAGGATGCAGCTACCAAATACTGAGGCAAGTTCGTGGTAGGGAGGGCAGTGTAGCTAGCTAGCTAACTTACTGTAATGTGATATTAGCCAGCTAGCTAGTGCTACAGAATCTTAAGTTAGAAGAAACAAACAAGTAAATTATTAGGCTTTGGGTAAAGTTAGTGTACTTCCAGAAAGGTCAGCGTGAAAATTTTATTTTATCTGAAGATGGACCCTCGTCAGTAAAAATGTTCACATTTGATTTCCGTCTGCTTGTATTTTTAATGTATATGTTGCTATCTGTAATAGTTTGAGGCCTAACGTAAAGCTAAGCTAGGCCGGAGCTAGCTAATGTTAGCTAGCTAGCCACTAACCTCCCCTCGCAGTACTTCATACTGTTATTTTTGAATGCATTGATTTTTTTTAATTTTTCATTTTAACTAGCTGCTGTAACGGAACGGTTATTGGGATTTTTTGCTCACATTTATTACGCAACGACCGAATTTAACGTGGACGACATTTATTGAGGGAATGAAAGAGAATATGCGAACGCTACCCGGACCGTCTGTGGCTAGCTAATGTTAGCATGGTAGCTTGCACGGGCGGGTTTTAGCTGCTTTTGGGGGGAGTTTTCGGAAACCCTGAACCAGAGTCTTCTAACGTCATTCACGTGTTTATTTTCATGCGGACGGAGAGCTAACAGCTTTACATTCGGGCGTGAAGTGAACATTTAAAATTGAATTGGAGAAAAGTGCGGTAGATTTATGGTCTTGCGATTTTGTTTTCCGACCCATAGAGGCCAGTAGAGGACTGTGTGTACAACAACAACGCTGAAGAGAATGGAGTTCCCACAGCACCAGAAACCAGCGGACGGTAAAATCACTTATCCGCCGGGGGTGAAGGAGATCACGGACAAGATCAGCAACGATGAGGTGGTCAAACGTTTAAAGGTATGAGAACAGTTTTATGTCTTGATTTTCGTGCCTCTTTTGGCTCGTCTTGTGCGCAGTGATTGACAAGTTGCCCCATATGTGTCATTCATCTGCACAGTGAAATTGATTGACACGTCCATTAGAGCTGCTGTAACTGTCGATCTTTAATCTGTGATGGCCAAAACGGTGTAGAATTTTTAAAATATCGTTGATATGTAATGGTTTGTGGTGCTCTTAGAAAGAGATGTATGAATTTGTAACGCTAATTCAAACTTGTAGTGGTGACCGGTATTTTTAGGGTGCTGATTTTGAATAAACCAAAGCAGTTGCAAACTAGGTTAAAGTCTGTGTGAGTGTAGTTGGTAAGGTTCTGTGTGAAGTGGTGCTATATTCAGAACCTTGTGGTGGCTCATGTTGCAGACCTTTCATTGGTCAAAAGCTTGTTTTTGAGGGTGACCTGTGTAGATGGGATTTGCATCACCCGTTTTTCTCAGAGGTTGATTAGTATCCATTCTAGAGCTTAAGTCAGGCCTAGCAGGCGTGATGTGATGCTGAGGTTAGTTATGAGCCGGGAGTAAAGTAGTGGCACAGATGAAAACAGGGCTAGAACGCTGTCTCAGTCACCTGCTGTTTAGCCGTTTGTGAGGAGAAGTGAGTGTAGAGACTCTGAGGAAAGCACACACCTGCGCACCTCATTTCCTTGTGGGAACTGCTGTTCACATCTGGTTTGGATGTGCGCTGAATTCTGTTTCCTTGTCCAGAGAGAAACTGGCATGGCTCAATCATGGGGTCGTCCCATATGAAATGCGACCAGCTGTTGTAACAGTATCTTCTCGAGTTTTTTGTGAAAACTGGCATGTAACTTTGCCATATGGAAATTGCAGCCTGAACTAAATGTCTGATTCATATCCTGAATAATTCTTGAGATGGCTACTTTTTTTTTTTACCTTTTTTGAGTCTACCTTGGTATCCTTTAAAATTCTGTTTGTTACTGCATCTTATAAAAATCAATCTTGGTATTATATTAAAGCTCTTGGTATGCCCTGATATATTTCTGGCTTATTGGTGTGTGTTCAGAGTTTATGTGCATTAATTTTCTTCAGGTTTCAGAAATATGATTATGATTATTGAATATGTAGAAGCTGATGTTAATCATTATGTCTTTTAGGCATTTTCTGTGTATTTATTCCATTGATGATAGTTGATAGCTCTGCCTCCTGTGAACAAAAAAATGGATTTGTTTGCTTTATGTGACTGTTACAGTTGTTATGGATGCTCTCCCAGTTCAGATTGCAGTTAAATTGTTGAGGGCCCACTTGCTGGGTGAAAATGCTTTTAATGAATCATAACAGAATGTAAGTGCTTTATTAAGCCTGGATTTGCTTGGAGGAGGATCTCTAGGCAAGTGTGGTTTAATACGTCTCAAGTGGCACCAAAGCTCAGCCTAATATTGTGTTTTTACAGGCCTAGCCTTTTAGTCGAGTCGTCATCATCTGTGAGGAAACTTGACAAGTTGCCTTTTATGAAAAAGCCTTGGCCAAAAAGTTAGGGCAAGACACACAAGCGCTTGCCTATCTGTGGAGGTGGACACGAGTGTCATACAGTAGGACATGAAGGGGCTGAGCATTGAGTGAGTGTGGTCAGCTGTGAAGGTGCAGTGGGGCTGCTTAGTGGCAGGTTTTCCCTGCAGCCTGCAGGTTTGTGGGACAGAATATCACATGATATGACTCCTCAGGGGTCACTGACTGCCATATGTGTGAGCATGGTTGCCATTTGTCGTCGCCCCCAATTGATATAATAGAAGCGGAGTTGTGTACAGTGGTGTCCTTGCAGTTACGGATCATTCATTAACGACTGTGCAAATGTAATCAACACAGCCTTCAGACTTCCCTGAAAAAGAAACATTTGCTCGTTTCCTTGTGGAGGCTGTTATTGACATTTGGTTTGGCTGCTTAGTTTGAACCCCAGTCCACTCAGTTCAGTGCCCTTGACACTGCACCAGCATGCCACAGGGTTTTTCCTGCTTGTCTAATGTTTAGGTGGTCAGACTTCTTGCTGGCTTGCTTGATTCTTCTTCTTTTCGTCATACTGCCTTGGTGATAAAATTATTAAACGTTTCCTGGTTCAGGTAATTCCATCACGTTTCTAAATTCATGCAATACATGACTCCCCTACAAGTTTTTAAATGTTACACATGCTGGAGCTCCTATACGCTGCTCAAGGCTCAGATTTTGTCTGTGTAATCCTCGTCTTAACCATAAGGTACTGTCAACAGAGCTGACCAGGGGCCGGTGTTTACAGTGGATTAAGATTAAATTAATCAGGTTGCATTAACACTGGTTCCATTCTGGGGCCTGTGCTGTAATTGCCACTGCCTCAGATCCAGCCTTTAGTGTCACTAGTGTGATGTGTCTTTTCTGCTTGTTTTAATGTTTTTCTCAGCTGTGCTAAACAGAACAACCTCACCATGCTTTTGTGTTTGGCCAGACTCTAACCTGCCTGTGATCTGCATTCGGGTGTGCGTAGAAATTGAAGTACGTGTCATCTTTTCCGCAGGAACACCTCTTGCAGTCGCGTTGAACGTCTGTTTAGATGCCATCGTTAGATTAGTAACTGCCGTTTGCAAGAAGTGACGAAAGGAGAGCTGTAGGAATATCTTCACTGCTTGGTTTTTGATTACGCGCAACATTTGTTTACATTTAAAAGCCAAGCGCATCTGTGCCGTTTTGAGTTGAGATCGGATACGTGAAAAGTTACCTTCTTTATAAAGGAGCTGTCGTTCTCAGAGGCATCATGAACTGACATGGGCTGCCTAGCTTCTCTTGAGACTCAGGAAAAAGCCTCTTCAGTTCTGCTCATCGCTGGCTGTGCTGTGACATAGTGATGATTGATTTTTTTTTTTTTTTTTCCTGGGTGGATTCTTAACACTCTGGCAGTGAAATAAGGGAAAAATAGAACAAATTAAAGCGTTTCTGATGCGTTTTTAATTCTGAGTGAAAGAACAAGGTGCATGGTGCCTAAGCAGGATAGAATTTAGGATGATCCTTTAGGATAGTGTAGGTTGTGTCGTAGCTGACTGCAGACCTCTGTGGTCACTGTAGTTTTGAAGGCATTAGGCAGTTAGTGGCTGTGTATCCTGTAACAGTGTGAAGCGAGACAAGCGAGAGGGAGAGCTCCACCACAGCCTAGGGCTGTCTGCCCATCCCCCTCCCTGCGTGCTGATTGGCTGGCAGCATCCCTGCTCTATCCCTCACAGATTCTTAGTAGACACATTGGTAGTGTTTTCCACTCACTGCTCTCCTGGGTCCTAAAGAGAGTAGGGTTCCGCATTATCTCTAATCTCAAGTCTCAAGAAATTGCAATCTCTTTCTCAGTGGTACAAATTTCTAAAACAAACAATCAAATATGAGGCCCAAATATTGGTTTTAAACACTTCTTTCAACCAAGTATTGGTTTTGCTGAGTCCTGGGAGTTGATTTTCTGTGTGTGACTGAACGAAAGCATGTTTGGTTTTCCTGTGTGTTTACCCAAGCGCCTCCCCCAAATCAAAATTTTCTTGCAATAATTCATTTATAATAGCCATAATTGATGCATTGTGCTGCCATCCCAGCATTGCTCTCCCGTGAGATTTAGATGGTGGCCAACTGGTTGGTTTGAGAGTCTGTGGAATGAATCCCTGCCCTGGTAATGTAGAAATCACTAAAGAATTGGACAGATAATACACCAAGCTGAGGGGAAATACAGGTGGCAGTGGGACGATGTACAGGACACCATTGCCTGCAGTGGAATGTAATTGTGTTTCATTCCTTATAATTAAACTAAATGCTAAAAATTGTTGGTGTCAAAGACTGCTGCTACACAAAGCAACCTGCACACAACTGCAAGCATATATAAATAGTGTGTGTAATCTTATGTTTATGTCATATGTTTGATTAGTGCAATATTGCAATAATGCAATAAGATAATCATCATCAATTCAACTTGATATAAAATTAGTGACATAAATGACTACGGATCATGTCAAGCCCTACACAGTCAGCTAACTCACAAGGTATGGTTTTGCAGCAAAACTGAACTGGTTTCTTCACAACTAAGCCAGCTACCTACCTGATGAACACAGTATTGAATGAAATTACACAAGATATGAATATGATTGGACATGGAGTGCAATTTAAATCTCATTTGAATAGTGGTTTAGTGCAAAACTAGTTTCTTTGCAAATAATTTTAGCTAGCTACTTAACTAATACAGTTTACAATTCCAACAAAGTGGATGTCTCAGTTTGACACATTATTTGCCATTTGACCACTTGCACAAACCTTCACAAACTAAATTAGCATGAAGCTGGACTGCTGTCAGCTTTGCAGCTTGGTTGCGGTTGAGTTGCTAGTTGGTTGCAGGGCGTGTTACATAACGCAGTCAAGGTACGACTATGCTGCGATCGATAAAAGTTGCATGTAAGTTTCTTCCCGTGACGTCAGCCTTAATGCCTCTTAGCTTAGCCTGGGTTTACCATTTGAGAAAGGGCAGCAGCTGACAGGAGAAATTTGAGTTCAGAAATAGCTGTAATACCAGGACAAAGTCACTCTTGTTTACCCATAGCATTTACAGGAAAGAATTCAAACTTCGCAGTCTAATACATAAATAAAAGGAAATGTATGCTTCCGTTCGTCAAACGTCTTCATGGGTTTTCCTGCAGATTTTTTTGGGGGGAGGGGCAGAGCAGTATTCTGCTTCAGATTCTGTTTGCTAGCAGCTTAGGGAAAAACACTTCACTTCTGTTTTAGCTGTAGCTGCTGTAATTACAGCACAAGATGACAGTCCTGCTGACTGCCTCTGGGGTAGTGCATGGTGCATTGTGTCCACAGCGTCCTGTAACAAAGCAACTGAAGAATTCTTTCAAGATCAGGGCACTGCCGCTGATGACTGCTACGATACAGGAATTTTCATAAATATTAGCACAGTGATTCCTTGTAACCTTTGGATGGCTATGTTGAGATGCAGTGCCATTCATTTTTGGAGAATAAGCCTCAAATGCAGTATTTCTAGAAGAACCTGGTCCTTTTAAATGAAGAAATATGTCAGTGATTGGCAGAAATAAGACAAAACTCAAAACTGTAAGTCAAAACTGTGTCAAAAATTTGACAGCTGAGTGCTCAAGGAAAATGACAGGGCACTGCAGCCTGGCCATACAGAGCAGTGTTAAATAATGCTGAAGGCTAATGTCTACAGTCTCTGCAAGTATGGGCTGGCCTGTGCTGTGGCTACAGGCTGACATTTTAGAGACTTTAGGCAGTCTTGTCTGATATGGTGTTGAGCAAGTAAATTATGTTTTCATGATCAAACCGTATAAATATGACTGGTATTTTACAGGATTATAGGGTCTGCCTGTTTCATGGGTGAGGTCAACAAGATCATGAGTAAGATAAAACCATGTCATTTTATGTTGAATTATGTCATGAGTTTTTTTTTTCTGAATGACTAGTAGAACCTGTAAAGACACATAGTAAATATTTGTCTTTTCTTTTGTTACACTCCAGCTATTGTGTACACTTCAAAAGCAATTTATTTTAGCCAGTTTCCAAGGAAAGAGAGCCTTGGAGTGGAATATGGAGAGATTCTGTGGAGCAGAAGTACTGTGTGTGAATGTGAGTGGAGAAGTTGAATCAAAATGTGGAGGGGTTATAGAGGCTGTTGAGCAATGAGATGATCCGCAGAATGATCCACTCACGTGCTCCAACACGGACAAGGCATTGCTTTTATTTTCATGCCTACACCTCCCCTTTGACTCTAAGCAGACCTGTCATTAATCAGTTGGTATCTGTCCTGATTGGTGCAGATGACTGCCTTCATTTTGGTCTCCACAGTGAAGGTGGCGGGATAGGTGTTTAGTCCTGCTGAGCAATGGAAATGGCTGGGCTGACTGTGTTTTGGTCCCTCTGAGCGGTGGAGATGGCTGACTGTGTTTTGGTCCCTCTGAGCGGTGGAGATGGCTGACTATGTTTTGTGCATTAGATGGTGGTGAAGACCTTCATGGACATGGACCAGGACTCGGAGGATGAGAAGCAGCAGTACCTGGCGCTGGCGCTGCACCTGGCCTCCGAGTTCTTCCTGCGGAACCCCAACAAGGACGTGCGGCTGCTGGTGGCCTGCTGCCTGGCCGACATCTTCCGCATCTACGCCCCCGAGGCGCCCTACACCTCCCACGACAAGCTGAAGGTACCAGACAATCCCAGATCTAACCTTAAAACCCATACACCTCCCACGACAAGCATAGGGTACAGACACCCCAAACCTAAACTTCAAATCCGTAAACCTCCCACGACAAGGTACAGCTTCCTTTGACAATGTCAGCGTCTAGACACAGCCTCTGTCTTAATCCCTTAATCTGTAGTACTTGCACAGCAATTTCATGCCACCTTCTCCAGAAGCAACCAGTATCACTGCCCTCCCACAGAACTGAAAAGTAAACTTGTAGTGAAAACGTTTGCTCTCTGTCTCCTCACCCTTTCAAACCAAAGGTGCATCTCCGCTATATAGATTACCAGTACTCTGTACTTTGGGTGGGCTCGTGGGTTCAGCCAGTGGAAATGCACTTCTTGAGAGGGTGCATCCTAATTTAAAGCCGAAGCCTGTAAGTGTAAATGTAGAGTTTATAAGCACCACCTCTTCCCGGCTTTGTCTCCTCTCTTCCCCCAGGACATTTTCTTATTCATCACCAGGCAGCTGAAGGGTCTTGAGGACACCAAGAGCCCTCAGTTTAACAGATACTTCTACCTGCTGGAGGTGAGTGTTGTTTACGTCTTCAGTGGGGCTCAGCTGTGCACACTGAAACCCACTGAGGAACCCTGCTGAGCAGTCAGGAAATTACCAGGGGAGTCTGCCTGAATCTGAGATCAATGATGCCTAACAAAACAAAGGCCTTACTCTGTATAGTATGGACTAAAATAGCATGTGGAAAGGCTTGACAGCAGTATAATTTACATTTCAGACCCTCTTAAGCAATAAGCCTCTTGAGAACATTTAATCTGGGCAAAGAAAAGAAGTCTTTTTTTTTCTGTTTATTGTATTTCTGCATACTACTACTTGGATGTTGACACTGCCTGTTAATTGCAGCACCTGCTGCTACCTGAAGATCACAAATGCGTCCCTGCAGAACACACATACCTCCCTACTGACTTCCTTTTATACATGAATATTTAATCTGTGTAGAACCTGGCCTGGGTGAAGTCCTATAACATCTGCTTTGAGCTGGAGGACTGCAATGAGATCTTTATCCAGCTCTTTAAGACCCTCTTCTCTGTCATCAAGTAAGTTGCTTTTGCATCATACTGCCAGTGATCTTTGTTAAAATTAGATGCCATCAGCCTGAAAGGAGTCTAATATCTCTGGTTGTTATTGAAATCAGTCAATATAAGCATCTTTGACAGTGTAAAAGGGTGCCGTTACCTCTAATAGATGTAAATTCCCATGTCTCAGTGAGTTGCACAGACATAGAAGCTGTGACAATTGTATGACATTTTACCCATAATGCCCCTCTCTGTGAATCAG
Source organism: Megalops cyprinoides (assembly GCF_013368585.1). Classification (NCBI taxonomy): domain Eukaryota; kingdom Metazoa; phylum Chordata; class Actinopteri; order Elopiformes; family Megalopidae; genus Megalops; species Megalops cyprinoides. Next base: position 19,056,671 of record NC_050604.1, read on the forward strand.
TAACAGCCACAACCAGAAGGTGCAGATGCACATGCTGGACCTGATGAGCTCCATCATCACAGAAGGAGACGGAGTGACACAGGAGCTGCTGGACTCCATCCTCATCAACCTCATCCCCGCCCACAAGGTATCAGCCTATCAGAACATTTTTCAGTCTGATTAATCACTGTCACTGTCAGTCTTATGCTGGCCCACAAGGTACTGGTGTATTGGCACATTTATCTAATGTGATTAATCACTGTCAACCACACACCAGCCCAGTGTCATTAGGCAGTTTTCACTTTCAGTTTGTGTTTATTTGTTGATCTGATAAAATATCATGAATCTCATCTGGTTTGGTTTGATTGATGGGGTTATTTAGAACTGTTCTTGTTGAGGTTGTAATTGTCATTAGGAGCTCACCCACGCATTGACCCAAAGTCGTCTAATATGGCTATAGCATTTTTCTACAAAAATCCTTTGTTGTCCTGCCTTTACAGAACTTGAATAAGCAGGCTTATGACCTTGCTAAGATTCTTCTGAAGAGAACGGTTCAAACCATTGAGACTTGCATCGCCAATGTAAGTACTGAGCATATCCTGTTTCCTCACATGGTGCAGCTGGTGCAGGTGTCAGTGGCTGAATCCTCCGCTCCTGTGTTCTGCCCCTAGTTTTTCAACCAGGTGCTGGTGTTGGGCAAGTCGTCGGTGAGCGACCTGTCAGAGCACGTCTTTGACCTCATCCAGGAGCTGTTCGCCATCGACCCCCTGCTGCTGCTGTCAGTCATGCCCCAGCTGGAGTTTAAGCTCAAGGTGACGCAGCTCCTCCTGACTGGCGTTGTACTGCATGCCCCAACACAACCCAGCATACAGCTCTCTCCGCTCTCTCTCACACGTCAACTTCCCTCTCTTCCCTCTATTACACACTCACGCGCACACACACACACACACACACACACACACACACACACACACGCCCCACCACACCCGTTATTCACACACACCAATTACCCTCTCTCCTTCTTTTCACAAACACACATACACCCTATCTCCCCTCTCTCCCCTGTGGACATTTCCTATGTGCGTATGTCATTTAGCCGCCTGTGTGCTATGTAACTCGAGAAAGGTAACATGTGCCATGTTGCATGTTCTCACCAGTTAATTTTACTTTCCACTATGTACCTAACTATTTGTGCTGTGTTTGTGTTTATGTGTGTGTTTATGTGCGTGTATGTATGTGTGTGCGTGTGTGTGTGTGTGTGTTTGTGTGTGTGTTACCTGTCGCTCAGAGCAATGACGGTGAGGAGCGCCTGGCGGTGGTGCGGCTGCTGGCCAAGCTGTTTGGAGCCAAGGCCTCAGAGCTGGCCAGCCACAACCGGCCGCTCTGGCAGTGCTTCCTGGGAAGGTGTGTGGCCACGCCCCCTCTCACCGCACTCACCCAGTACCTGCAGGGATTCATTCATTTCCCCCTCTCACTGCCTCCGAGGCACCCTCAGTGCATGTCAATCAAGATGTACGATTAAGAGTAGCAAGATTGGCCCTACCACTTGAGCCAGTCCTTTTAAATTAAGAGGAAGAAGCGGTGTGGTACGTGCTTATTTTCTGTGATGATTTGAGAGGGGAAGTAAGGTAGTCATTCCAACTCAAATGCACATGATGAATGAGGATGTTTAGGCAAATCGATACTGAGTTCAGTGGGCGTCGTTTCTAACTGACATCAGAACTGTAAACCTTTTGACCTCTAATGTACGAGATGTAATGTAATGCATTTGGTTCATGCTCCCCAGGTTCAATGACATCCACGTGCCAGTCAGGCTGGAGTGTGTGAAGTTTGCCAGTCACTGCCTGATGAACCATCCTGACCTGGCCAAAGACCTCACAGGTGAGCTGGGCCTGCTTTCATCTCAGCCAAAGCCAGTACTGTAAGCCCTCATTTCCCTCAGTCAGGCTCAGCTGGCATGTGCTTGCCACACCTGCAGAAATGCACATTCTTGTGGAGAGCAGGTATGCCCTTGACTGCATTTCACTGAGGCAGGTTGTACCAGCTGGGCATAAAAAATCTGGATGTGGCTGTGTGACCTGCTTTGTTGTACCAATCAGAAATGCTGGAGGTTTGCCATTGCTGTGTTGTTTTATGAGCAGATAAAGTTGTGCCAATGATATGTGACCTGAGATTGCCGTGGAGAAGAGTGTTAACCTCCTTTTCCTGGTGCGTGCTAGGCGTAGCCAAGCATAAGAGGGCATTCATCCAGATGCTGCAGATATACATGTCGTGTCTGACTTAAAGCTCTGTTTTGTAGGATGCGACAGTAAGCCAGGCATAAGGTCAGCTACTACAACCAGCCCCAGGTTCATAAGAAGTGGCAGTGACAGTTTAACAAACTCATGTTTGTCTGTCTGTGTGTCTGCCACCCTGTCAGAGTACCTCAAGGTGCGGTCCCATGACCCAGAGGAGGCCATTCGTCATGACGTCATCGTCACCATCATAAACGCTGGGAAGAAGGACTTGAATCTGGTGAACGACCAGCTGCTGGGCTTCGTCAGGGAAAGGACCTTGGACAAGAGGGTGAGTCCGCAAAGCACGCTGCTCCCCTGTCCAAGAGAGGCCGTGCGCACTCACACAGGGACTTGCTCCTCTCATTTAACACTGTGTTTCTCAGCCCTGGCTCTAGATCAGCCCTGTGAGTGCTGGGATTGGATCCAGCTGAGTTTGACTGAACTGTTCAAAAGCTCAATAATCATCTGCAATTGACATGCCTTTAGCTGTCTGTGTCCTTCAAGGCGGTAGTTGTGTTTTTGAACTGTGCAGGATTTTTGACTGTGTGTGTGTGTGTGTGTGTGTGTTTATCCAGTGGCGTGTTCGGAAGGAGGCCATGATGGGCCTGGCCCAGCTGTATAAGAAGTACTGTCTGCACCACGAGGCCGGCAAGGAGTCAGCCCAGAAGATCAGCTGGATCAAGGACAAGCTGCTCCACATCTATTACCAGAACAGCATCGATGACAAGTGAGTCTGAGCAGCACGCTGTACCGCTCCACCCAGCTGCAGCAACCCCCACCTCGTGTAGCAGCCAGGGAGGCCTGGCTTTCATTAGTCCGCTGAGGCAGTGACTAACATTAACAAAAAACAGCCCTCAGTAATTAGCATGTGTAGGAGCTGTCCAACCCTTCTGTTGTGCACTGATCAAGTGCCTCGCTCTGTGTGTGTGTGTGTGTGTGTGTGTGTGTGTGTGTGTGTGTGTGTGTGTGTGTGTGTTGTTTGTGTGTTGTGTGTGTGTTTTAGGTGTGTTTGGTGTGTGTTTGTGTGTTTGTGTGTGTGTTGTGTGTGTGTTGTGTGTGTGTTGTGTGTGTGTTGTGTGTGTGTGTGTGTGTGTGTGTGTGTGTGTGTGTGTGTGTGTTGTGTGTGTGTTGTGTGTGTGTGTGTGTGTGTGTGTGTGTGTGTTGTGTGTGTGTTGTGTGTGTGTTGTGTGTGTGTGTGTGTGTGTGTTGTGTGTGTGTGTGTGTGTGTGTGTGTGTGTGTGTGTGTGTGTGTGTGTGTGTGTGTGTGTCAGGCTGCTGGTGGAGAAGATCTTTGCGCAGTATATGGTGCCTCACAACCTGGAAACCGAGGAGAAGATGAAGTGTCTGTACTACCTGTACGCCTGCCTGGACCCCAACGCCATCAAGTGAGTCCTGACCTTTGACCCCTCATTAACCTTGACCATCAGTTTGTGGCACAAGTGGAAAGAAAACGGTGGCATATGAACGACCTGTTCTTTTCCCTTCGTTTTCATTCCCCCTCCCTCCCCACGTGGACGGACTCCTCCTCAGAGCTCTGAACGAGATGTGGAAGTGTCAGAACATGCTGAGGAGTCTGGTCCGAGAGCTGCTGGACCTGCACAAGGTGCCCGTGGTGAGTCCGGTGCCCCCTCTGTTCCCGGGGACCTGTAGCAATGCCACACTCAGGAACGGGAGGGAAATGTGAGTGGAGTTTTGACACGCTTGTTGTGTTTCTCCTTTTGCAGTCGGAAGCCAACAGCACAGCCATGTTTGGGAAGCTGATGACCATAGCCAGTAAGTTGTTTGGGAGGCGGAGAGGTGTACAGGAAGGGAGGGGGCAGGTGGAGGAGTGTGTAAGGGAGAGGGAGGAGGTCCAGAGGTGTATATGAGGGGGGAGAGGGAGGGAGGAGGTAGAGGGGTGTACAGGGAGGTACATTCAGGGAGCTGATTGGAAGCACCTCTCCCTCTCCCTCACAGAGAATCTTCCAGACCAGGGCAAGGCGCAGGACTTCATGAAGAAGTTCAACCAGGTGCTGGGAGAGGACGAGAAGCTGCGTGCCCAGCTGGAGCAGCTCATCAGCCCCACGTGCTCCTGCAAGCAGGCCGAGGTCTGCGTGGTGAGTGCCCCCCCCGCCGCGGCCGGGACACGCGCCTGCCCGCCTCCACGCCGCTGTCTGCTCCGCTGTGTGCTCCCTCTTCATAGTTCATGTATGGGACTGCCTGTTTGAGTGAATAAGTGTCTCCTCTCTCAGAGAGAAATCACCCGCAAGCTGACCTTCCCCAAGCAGCCCACCAACCCCTTCCTGGAGATGGTGAAGTTCCTGCTGGAGCGTATTGCACCTGTACACATCGACTCCGAGGCCATCAGGTACCGGCCCCGGCCCTGCAGACATTTCCATTCCCAGGAGAGTGTGTAAATCCGTGTGTAAATAATTACATTTATGTAAGAACACATTCTGCTTCCTGTAATGAGTGGTAGATACAGAGTAACATAAAGGAGAGCATAGTAGGCAGTGATTATGTAAAGAGGCATTCACTGTGGCTATGCCGCACAGTAAGAATGTGGTTGAAAAGAGGTGTAGGGGAGCGACCTGGGCAGTATTGTCAGAGGACACTGAATGAAGCTGTTGTATCTCACTGAGACACCTGGTGGTGGGATCGTGTAACTGCGGCTACGGCAGCCCTCGCAGAGGAAGTGATGTTGACACCACTAATGTGCCTACTCACAGTGGATTTGTGTTACTAATCTGAATTTGTGAGCATCACAGTAAGACTTTTTTCCTGTTTTTAGATGGTGTCCCAATTTCCTTATCAGTCGGGGTTGGCTTGTTTTTGCACAATAATTTAGGGGACGGGAACCCTGTCTTCATCCTGGAGGGCCTATTTCAAACAGGGGAGGAGAGGCTCGGAGAGCTCAGTGAAGGCGCTAAAGAGACACGATGTGCCCAAGCCGCGGGCTGGGATCTGTACTGTCCCCCTTCAGGGCCGGGAATAGGACTCTGCTTTAAGGATATGTGCAGTATTAGCGTGAACCTGACCGGGTGTGCCTTGGGTTTTCAGTGCGCTGGTGAAGCTGTTGAACAAATCAATAGAGGGCACAGCGGACGATGAGGACGAAGGAGTGACGCGGGACAATGCCATTCGCTATGGACTGGAGCTGCTCAAGGTGGGTCCTCTCGCCTGTAACGCACACGTATCCATGGCTGTCCCCTGCACATCGCAGCCCTAACCTCCGAACCCCTCCGCTCCCAGGTGCTGTCGTTCACCCACCCCACCTCCTTCCACTCGGCCGAGACCTACGAGTCCCTGCTGCAGTGTCTCAAGATGGAGGACGACAAGGTGGCCGAGGCTGCCATCCAGATCTTCAGGAACACCGGCCACAAGATCGAGACGGAGCTGCCGCAGATCCGATCGTACGGCCCGCTTCGGGCAGCGCTCTGTGCTGCTGCTTCACTTTCTTTTCATGAACCACACCGAAGCGCTTTTATCACAGCCTTCACAAAATAAATTCATTCATAATTAATAATAAATTTTTCTTGCCTGGTACGTACATGTCTGAGAGCTTTGTTAGGCCCAGTCTGTTCATGGAGCTCATAACTTCCCACGGTGCATCTGAATCATTATAATTTATTAATTGGAGAAGTATCTCTGGATGAATTGGGCCGCCTCGGCCCTGTCTGAGCCCCTCTCTCCCCCTCCCCCCTGCAGGACGCTGATCCCCATCCTGCATCAGAAGGCCAAGAGAGGCACCCCGCACCAGGCCAAGCAGGCCGTGCACTGCATCCACGCCATCTTCCACAACAAGGAGGTGCAGCTGGCGCAGATCTTCGAGGTAAAGCAGCCTTTCTGCTGCACTCTGTACGATCCGAGAGAGGGAGAGGGAGAGGGAGAGGGAGAGGGAGAGAGGGAGAGGGAGAGAGGGAGAGGGAGAGGGAGAGGGAGAGAGGGAGAGGGAGAGGGAGAGGGAGAGGGAGAGGGAGAGGGAGAGGGAGAGAGAGAGAGAGAGAGAGAGAGAGAGAGAGAGAGAGAGAGAGAGAGAGAGAGAGAGAGAGAGAGAGATCCTGGATCAACAGTCGTACATAACGGAGAAGTCTGAGAGCAGGGGAGGCTTCAGTGTGTGGAATTATATTGCAGGTCCAAAGCTTACCTTTGGTGGACCAATGCAACTAGACTAATCATAGGCATTAGTGAGCCACATGGCTGACTCAGGAAATAACAGGGCTGGACAACAGCGAGGTATAGACTGGTGTTACCGCATGGATCACAATCCCTCCTCTATCCCAGCATGTAACTAAAGGAGCCCCAGATTTACTCAGTAGCAGTTCCCCTACAGTGCAGTACTGCAGCAGCCCGCACTGTGTGCTGCGAGCTCTGAGGTTTTGGTGAGTGACCTCCTCCCCGCTGTGCCCCACAGCCCCTGTCCCGCAGCCTGAACGCCGACGTCCCCGAGCAGCTCATCACCCCGCTGGTGTCGCTGGGCCACATCTCCATGCTGGCGCCCGACCAGTTCGCCTCGCCCATGAAGTCCATCGTGGCCAACTTCATCGTGAAGGACCTGCTGATGAACGACAGGGTGAGGGCGGGGAGAGGGGGCGAGAGCGGGGCGGGGGGCAGGGAGACGGGGCGAGGGCGTTAGGGTGAGGATGGGGGGGATTGGACAAGGGTGGGGAAAGTGGCTGGGCGAGCATTCACTCTGAGCCCTTAATACATGGGCTGTGTTACCTCACCTGTGAGATGGGATGGGGGTGGAGGCATAACTTCACTAAATATCCTACCGTTATAAACGGGTGATGTGTAAGCTGTGGAGGGTAAAATTAATGATGTAATGTAGTGGGTCAGGTCCCGAATGGGCCACGGCTGTACCCTTGAGCACAGCACTTGACCTGAATTTCTGCAGTAAATGCCCAGCTGGATAAGGGAGCGTGTGTAAAATACAAATATGCATGTTACACAAGCCACCCTGGACGAGGCTGTGTGCTGAGCAAATAATGAAGAAGTCTGACTCATCCTTGATTAGCTGGGTGAGAGTACATCCTACTGACGATGTGAGCTTTGGGAGTTCGGAGCCGAGGTGACGGATCCGTTTGTGTTTGACTCATGCGTGACATTTCACGCCTCTGCCCGGGGGCCGGTCACGGTGGTGGGTGGCAGCTGTGTGGTGCATATGCTGGCAGCACCTCCGTGCCGCAGAAAGACACGGCAATGACCGGCTGTGTCCTTCCCACCAGTCTGTAGGCAACAAGAACGGGAAGCTGTGGACCTGTGACGAGGAGGTGTCCCCCGAGGTGCTGGCGAAGGTGAGACCGGCTGTGGGAGTGGGGATGTTACAGTGTTCTGGGGTGGGTGGGGGGGGGGGGGGGGGGGGGGGATGACACTTTGGTCATTGACCAGTCGTATCGCAGCATGTTTTCACCAGATCTCTTTCCTGATGTGCGTCTCAGTATTTCTCTTTCCTTAGTTGAGCCCTGGTGTGTTTAATGAATATGTAGAGCATGTCTCTGGTGCTGTTCTCCGGTGACTGTGTAGCACAGTGGTAAGGAGCAGGGCTCATAACTGAAAGGCTGCTGGTTCAGTTCCCAGTAGGGGCACTGCTGTTGTTGGGCAAGGTACTTAACCAAGAATATTTAGCTGTATAAATGGATAACGCGTAACGTTGTAAACTATGGAAGTCACTGTGGATAAAGAGTGTCTGCTAAATGACTAACGTAAAGGTGATGGCTCAGCCTTTTTCTTTCCTTAGCTGAACCCTGGTGTGTTTAATTAGCGTGTTCAGCATGTCTCCGGCGCTGCTCTCAGTTCAGAGGAGTCAGTCGGAGGGACTGTGATTACGAGTGCTTTGGTTTCCGCGTTCTGTCCCCCACATTCACCCTCCTGTTATCCCCCCTTACTGTCAGGTCCAGGCCATTAAGCTGCTGGTGCGCTGGTTACTGGGCATGAAGAACAACCAGTCCAAGTCTGCCAACTCCACGCTGCGCCTCCTGTCGGCCATGCTGGTCAGCGAGGGGGACCTGACGGAGCAGAAGAAGATCAGGTACCTGCAGGCAGCGCCGACGCCGGCACATACAGCACCGATTCACACACACACTCCGGAGCCAGAGCGCTGGCCTCTGTCTAAGCCTGCCCCCCCTCCCTCCTCCCCCCCGCAGTAAATCAGACATGTCCCGCCTGAGGCTGGCGGCCGGCAGCGCCATCATGAAGCTGGCGCAGGAGCCCTGTTACCACGACATCATCACGCCCGAGCAGTTCCAGCTCTGCGCCCTGGTCATCAACGTGAGTGCCGTCCGCTCCAATCGCTAATGCAGCGGCAGCATGAGTCATCCCTTTCCGATTCGCCAGCCCGGACCCCATTAAAAAGCACATTGTGCATATGACTGTGCTATTAAAGGCAGGGTCACCCCCCCAGGGCTTAAAATAAGTGCTGCGCTCGGTGTCCTCGCCAGGCTTTTAGCATAGTGAGCTAATGGTGTCTGAGAGCCCTAACCTGGCTGGTTGCAGGGTCTGGGCTTGGAGCAGGTATCTTTGAGTAATGATGTGAAATCCAGTAATTGGCTCGTTCCTTCGCTCGCCTGACTCTCATGGCCTCGTTCGTTCCCATTTCCATCCCCTTCTCCGTCTGTGCCCTTTTTTCCTGAACCCGCCGGCAGGACGAGTGCTACCAGGTGCGGCAGAACTTTGCGCTGAAGCTGCACCTGGCGCTGGTGAAGCTGCTGCTGCCGCTGGAGTACCTGGCCGTGTTCGCCCTGTGCGCCAAGGACCCGGTGAAGGAGCGGCGTGCCCACGCCCGCCAGTGCCTGCTCAAGAACATCAGCGTGCGGCGCGAGTACATCAAGCAGAACCCCATGGCCCACGGTCAGTACCTCTCTGAAGGCCCGCTCTGAAGGCTTGCTTATTAAGCCCGCTCTGAAGGCCCGCTTCTCGGGCCCGCTCTGAAGGCTTGCTTATTAGGCCCCCCTCCTTCGTCTCCCTCCTCAGACTCACTCCCCAGTCCCTCTCCTCATATTTGCTCCTCAGAGTCGCTCCTTCCTCAGTCTTTCTCCTCAGGCCCCCTCCTCAGATCAGCTCCTTAAGCGCCCCCCCCCCCCCCCCCCCCCCCCCAGGCTGTGTTGCTTCATCTCCGGTCACTCACTGCCTCCGCTCTCCTCCCCCCCCTGCAGAGAAGCTGCTGTCCCTCCTGCCGGAGTACGTGGTCCCCTACATGATTCACCTGCTGGCGCACGACCCAGACTTCACCAAGCCGCAGGACTGCGAGCAGCTGCGTGACATCAAAGAGTGAGTGGCAGCAGGCAGGGCCGGGGGGGCGGAGCCTCATCGAGTGAGTGACAGCCGTGACGCTGGGGGTGGAGCCTCCGGGGATCTGGAGTCCGGTCCTAGAAGAGGCAGCAGCATCCTGCTCCTCGGTCACATATCACACATTCATAGCACCTTGGCACAAAACAAACTGCTACGCTGACTCTGAAGTTCAGATGCTTGAGACTTATTTATGTGACCTTGGGGGGGGGGGGGTCCTCCTTTTGTCTAAGTCTAGTCCAGTGCGGTCGATGCTGTGGTGTTGACTTGTCGTTCTCTCTCTGCATCTCTCCCAGGTGCCTGTGGTTCATGCTGGAAGTGCTGATGACCAAGAACGAGAACAACAGCCACGCCTTCCTGAGGAAGATGGTGGAGAACATCAAGCAGACGAAGGACGCGCAGGCGCCCGACGACCCCAAAGCCAACGAGGTGCCGAGCCGAGGCTGCCGCCGCAGCGCGCGGCCCTGTCTGAGGCCCGAGGGTCTTCCTGCAGTCTGTGCGTGAGTGTGTTCACCTCCAGATAATCCCTCTGTCCTTTGCACAACAGAAGCTGTACACCGTCTGTGACGTGGCGCTGTTCGTGATCGTCAACAAGAGCACAGCCTGTCACCTGGAGTCCCCCAAAGATCCCGTGCTGCCCACTAAATTCTTCACTCCTCCGGATAAGGTAGCTGAGCCCCGGCTCTGCCTGTGTCGAGCTCCTCAGCGCGCTCCGCGGCACGCTTGTTCTTAACCCTCCTCTGTGTTTCAGGACTTTGTAAATGATAAGGAGTACTTGTCATCAGAAGCCAGGACAGTGCTGCTGACGGGAAAGGTAAGCCAGCTCCTCCCTTACCCGTCAGTCTTTAATCATTCTAGTGCTTACACTCCACTGCAGACTTCCCTGTGCTCCTCCCTGCCTCTTCCCCCCTCTCCCTCCACTGCAGACTTCCCCCTCTCCCTCTCCCTCTCCCTCTCGCTAATCTCATCTGAACAGGATTTATTCTCTCACCTTTTTATCCTGTACTTTGTGTTCATGTGTTTTTGTTTGTTTCCTGAAAAGCAGTGTTAGGAGCACTGATTATCGCTTGAGCAGGTTAACGGGAGTGATGGCAGCAGTGGTGGTGGTGATAAAGATGAAGGTGACGGTGATGATGATAATGATAATGGCCTCTGTTCCAGCCCAAGCCCACTGCAGTGCTGGGGGCGGTGAACAAGCCCCTCTCTGTGGCAGGCAGGAGGCCCTACACCAAGGCCCCAGGCTCGGAGACGGGCAGCAACGTCAGCGGGAACTCCGAGCCCAGCTCCCCCGCAGGGAACAGAGGGAGGTGAGGGGGCTGCTAGCCTCACGGCTTTTTCCCCAGACACACTGAATCACTGCTGAAGGGTGCTGTAGTACCCTGCACTCAGATGTTTCCTCTTGTATACAGTGGGGAATTTTAAGAGTGTATGACTGGTTAATAACCGGACTAATGAGGGGGCAATGGGCCGGGCAGGAAACTAGCAACACACAGTGATCCAGCGATAGAGCTTCTGTTGGATCTGAGCTGTGATCGGAGCTGTGATGATCGATCTTCTCCTTTGCGAAGGGATGTGAGCATGGAGTCGTCGGGCACAGGAGCGAGTGAAAACGAGGAGAACCCAGTCATGGGGAAGAAGGTGGGTCACAGCTGGAGCTGCGAGGAGGTTTCACATGAGAGATGAGTTTACACACAGGCCACACTGGGGCCAGATGGGTGACATTGTGGGTCAATTAGAAATTAGACAACGTTCTATTATGCCTCTATACTTGAAGCAGCTCAGTAGCCATCCAGCTGTATAGGTGGAGAGTGTAAAAGCTGTGAAAGTGGCCCCTTCTGAGGTGGAAAGAGGTGACCTGTCCTCTGGAGGCTGACTGTTCTCTGCGCCCCTCTCCCAGGAGGTGAACTCGGAGGCGGGGCAGGGCGGGGTGAGGAAGCGGGGGGCGGGTGCGGCCTCCGCTGCTGACAGCGAGAACGGCGGGGCCTCGGAGGGCACGACGGCGACGCCCCCGGTCCCGAACAAGCCCCGGCGAGGGCGGCCCCCCAAGTCTCTGTCCGCTGGCGCGGGCGGGGCCGGCAGCGCAGAAAAGGAAGGGGGAGGAGCCGGGCGGGGCAGGAAGAGGGCGGCACCAGCCCAGGACAGCACCAGCACCCCCTTGGTGGAGCCAATCACCATAAAGATACCAAAACAGCAGAAGGACTCCGAGACCAAGAGGGCGGCGCCACAAAGGCAGATGGACCTACAGAGGTGAGAGGGTGGGGGGGGAGCCGGGGGGATCTGGGAGGGGGAAGAGGCTGACTCTGAAGTTTCAGTCAAAAATACGATTCCTGATTCGATGTAGTGCCTGTTGATTCAGCTCGGGGACACAGACCCTGGATCTGTTCCAGTTTTTTTTCCGTCCAGTTCCGTTTGGATTCGGGCTTGTGATCGAGCAAGCTGATCTCAGACAGCTTCATTAGGGCCATACAGTCACGTGTGTGTTAAGCACAGCAGAGTGATGGTGTCGGTCGCGAGGGCGCAGCGCCAGTAGCAGTCAGCTCCGAGGCACTCGAGTGCCCTGAGCGCCGCCGCCGTCTCCGTGGCAACGGCGAGTGTCTCGTCAGACGGTTTGCCTCCCGCAGCAGCTGTCACGTCCTGGGCAGCGACGGGGACACAGAGAGGGAGCTGGAGTCCAGCCCGGAGAGCCCGGCCGGCAGCCTGAAGAGCCCCGCCGGCGGCCCGGAGCGGGAGAACTGTGCAGGCAGAGAGAGGCAGGGAGGCGCTGTGCAGGTGCAGGGAGAGTGGGAGGGGGGGGGGGGCAGGGAAAGAGAATGAATGAGTGAGAGAGACACAGAGAGAGGGAGGCAGGGAGACGCTGCACAGGTACAGAGAGAGAGAGAGAGCGAGCCGGCCACATGCACGTGGCTCAGTAACTATGTAACTGTCTAGTCAGGTTTGCACAAGTTGCACAAGGGTTTGAATAGTGTCATGCTCACGCTCGCTGGTCTTACACTGTTGCTCATTTAACTTGAATGGTGCGCTTCTGTTCTTTTGTGCTGGAAGTCACTCTGGTTTACAGCATATGCTAAATGAATGTAACGTAATGCAAATGCATGTTAAAATTTATTCCCTGCGAGCGTGTAAGGATGTCTCATTAAGGATTCCAGTCATATTTACTGCGCATCGCAGATAATATGTAATAGCCATACAGTGCTTTGTCATTGCTGGTTATAGTCCAGAGTTCTCTCATTCATGCCATTTGCTCCTTCGGTATGGGGGTGTGACTTGAGGCTTCTCTCTCTCCCCCCCCGATGGCGTTTAGGTAAAAAGAAGATGTCGGCAGAGAGCCAGACGGTAGAGGGCTGTGTGCCTGTTCCAGGACTCCTTTCCAGATGCACCACAGCGCCTCCCTCAGGCTGCAGAGCGCTTCTGATCCCCCAGATGGACACAAACACATTCACCAGAGCTCCCGCGGAGCCAGCCTTCTCAGCGGGAAAAAAACAACAGCAAAGCGCAAAGGGAAAAACTTTTGGAAGCAGTTCCAGACCAGTTTGTCTAAATCTTTTTTTGTTGTTTTTTTTTTTTTTGGCCCCATTGAAACATTTTCTTTTTTAAAAAAAAAAAAAAAAAATCTTTTATAGTTTTTATCAGGTTTGGGGTTGTATATTAAAGCCCGGAAAGTTTTTTTTTTTTTTTTTTCGTTTTTCATTTTTCATTCCTCTGTCTGAGTGCCGTTGAGACAACGTTGTGTGTTTTTCAACGCGGAGGGCTGTGGGGGAAGCCAGGACGAGTGTTAAAATGAGTACCTCAAGCACACAAATCACCTGCGTTAATGTAGCCGAATAACTGATCCGAGTACAGTGATGAAGGGAAAGCCGCTCCTGCTGGTCACTCAGCACCGACACCCACCACGCCCTCCTCAGCTGACACGCCCCTGCCCTACCTGACCAATGGAAAAAGTGTCATTTCAGTCGCGTGTGTTTGAAACCGATACCCTGTGTTTTGCTGCCGGCCGCCGGGAGCGTTCTTTAGAGTGGAGACCGCCCGGCCTTGCAGATGTGTGCTGTCTTGTCAGCTGTTCCCCGGACCCGTCTGTTGCTCGTTATTGCTTCAGTGTCTCCGTCCCGTCACCTTCCCCTCTGTCCGTCAGTTAGCTCTTCACCCACGGTTTAACCAGTGAGGAAAAAGAACAACTCTGGAAGGGAATCGTCAGTTCCTATTCAGAGGCCTTTTATTATTTGTGCAAATTTTACATTTTTGTAATGAAAAGAGGGTGTGCAAAAAGGGAGATTCGCCCTTTCTCTCCTTCCTAAAGGGGGCAGGTTGAAAATGACCTGTCAACTTGTCAATTACGCTAACTTGGATTTAAAGCATCTACGTGAACGAAAAGGTTAAACAATTCAGAACTGTTTTATTGTGTTTTTAAGGATTGAACGTGTTTTTTAAGACATTTGCAGTTTGTCTCCGTTTTCTGGTTCATTTTGTTTTATTTTAGCGAAATGCTTAATGTTGCATTGATGAAGATTCCAGCTGGGTTTTTTGATGTAGATGTGTATGGGTGTTTTACACATGACCATATTTAATTTTTATGATTTTTTTCCCCCTTTTTTGCAGAAAATAAATGCTTTTAGACGTGCAGGTGTGCTTTTATGACTTACTGTGGTGAAGCATCTACCCTCATCCTGCTATTAAAAAAATTTCTCAGCTGAATGTCAGCCTGGTGTGCATGCTCTCAGGAGCTCCTTTTGGAAAGAAAAATAACCCTTTCTAATGGAGAGGAGATGCACTTGAGTGCGTCTCTCCTTTCCTGTCAAACACTTCATTTTCGCTTTCCATTTTCTTTAATGTTGGAATTCAATGACTGGCTTGAAGTTCATACAAAAAAGGTTTTTTTATGAGCACTCAGCTTTCCCTATCTGTAACTATTATGAACCTGTTCAGATATGTCTGCCTATTCAGAAGCCTTAAGCGAATGGCCAGTGTGGAGTTCTAGCAAGTTTGGTTGAGGATGCCAGCAGGGACACTCTCACTACAGGTACTTGGAGCAAGTTGCTTTGCTCATAATGCTTCAGCACTTAACCAGACTCAAGAAATGTGATTATAACTTCTGTCCAAACAAGAATTTACAGTGCTAATATGTTAAGAACACTTACAGGAAGTTGGAGAGACAAGAGAAATAAATGTATAACAAGAGTAAATTAGACTTGTGATTTTAAGCGTTTCACAGACACCTTGATGCTGAGCGACTAGCAATTTCCATATCCATTATTAAAGCTGGATATTTACTGAAGCAATGTGGGTCAAGCACCTTTGCTTGAAAGTTACTACAGCAGTGCCCCACATAAGTATACCCGCAACCATTAAGCAACCAACCCTGCTCCACACCACCTTTAGTACAAGTCCAGGTCTAATGTCGTCTCCCCTACTGTGAACACAGAAAACCACATCCATTTTAATTTTTTTTTCTTTTATTTCCATGTTTTTTTTAATAAAAGAAATATGACAGTTTGACAATAAATAACCATGCTGTACGGCTTATTCGATGACGGAGAGGAGAGCAGGAAAAGGAGTGGTAAGATCCAAACTGAAGTCCGGGTGAAAAACGGCAGAACGGCAACCCTAGTTTCTTTCGTGCAATATTGAACGTAGTAAACACAACAGGAAGACAAAGAAAAATAACATTTTTTCTTCTTTTTTTTTCTTTTTTAAACAAAAGTTCAGCCATCAATGGTGCATTCTAAGATGTTAGTTTTTTTTAATACGAAAAGAACACAGCTGTATGTACAAGAGAAGAGGGGCTGAGGGAATTGGGGGAATTTGAATTTTAACATCCCACCCCCCAAAAAAAAAAAATAAAAAGATGTCCTGCATCAACACTATGGAATTCACAGAGTGGGAGGTGCAGCAGTGAGGGGGTGGGTGGAGCACAGCAGGGACGGGGGACAGGTAAAGAGGGGCGTTAAAAGCACCAGGTAAAACCACACATGCTGGGGGGTTAAGGCTGGAACTCAGCCTGACTGCATTTTGGGGAATGAGCATTACTGACATTAACAAACAATGTGTATGAAACCAAACAAACAAAGAAAAACCCTTAAAATGTATTATTCAAAGAGAAGGACAAACTGCTGTGCAAGGTGGTGTGAATCCAGGCCAGAAACCTGCGAGGTTAGCAGTCCAGCTTCAGTTTATGACACTCGACCATCGTGACTTCTGATGTCATAGCATTTGTTTTGGTTCTCAGTCAGTCTTTAACAAACCATAATATACATATTACTGTACAATAGTATGTTCCCCTCTCAATGCGGTGAATAAACCTGTTGGAGAGTCACTGAATTATGACATCTACCGTTTCATCTGACGCACACAACAAATGGCAAATAATTTAAAGCAATGATCTTGAAAATATTTCTTCAAGTTTTATGACCAAATACAGTTTACCTTCTTACCTAACCTACAAGTCCTTCATTGTACATCACTGCAGGGAGAAGGAACAATGATGGCTAATGGAGTCTCCAGTTGCAGTCTTCCAAAACAAGTTAAAAGGTTGATTGAGCTTTGTAATGTTTTTTTTTCCCCATCAGAGTGAAAATACATGCAAATTTATTAAGTCAAGACTTGAAAAAAATAAAATGTCTTGAACAGATTGTTTACAGTAGTCAGTACCAACCTTGAGTAAATTATCAACTTGCAGCTAGTACTCTGGAGTTACTTTTGTTCTGTACCTTGGCAAGGTAAGTTTTGTCCTTAATTTTGAGTAACAAATTTTAAGCATGTGTTACATTTTCCATTAATGGCAGTAACTACTGAGCTCATGTTTTATAAAAACTTAAATTTGTTATTCAAACTTAAAGAGTAAAGTACACAGCTATCAGATGAGAAGGCAACCCCATACTGTTGCGATAATGTCAGAATTTACAGTGCGATTAAATGGTGGCTTCTTAACTTGAATCCTTTAGGAACAGGCTAGTGCCACATCTCCCTGTGCTGATGGTAGATGACGCTGAGCAGGGAGGACCAGAGATCTGAGCCACAGTCCTAAATACAAGTCCACACTTCCCTGTAAATGACAACCGCAAACCTCTGAGCAAAGACCACCTCTCAAAAAAAAGCAAGCTAAGAAGGAACCATGTTCTGACACATTGCCATTTTATGATGAGAAACAACGGCACTAAAAACTGATGGAGGGTCTGTCAGTTCAGTCGTATCTTAAATAGGAGAGGCGTAACTCCACGCCAAAGACACAGCATTGCTTTTCAAACAGCAAAGAGATGGCCACATCAAATACCTCAGGAAGTGACATGTCACCCCCCTCCTACAGTAGGGTATTACAGAAAAGCCATTGGAGGTCAGGGTAGGACTGCTCGGGTTTCTGCACAAAGGTTTAGAGGGGCTGGCCGCTCGCAGATCCACCAAAATCTCTGGGTTGTGGGTAGGTTGGGTAAGTGACTGTGACCCAATCTGCATAAATTCAGACTCTTTTATTGGCTAAACCTACAGGAACTGTGGGGACAGAGGAAGCTGCAGAGCAGGGCTGTAGTTTGTGCTGCGAGCACATCATTTATTTCAGAGATTTTTCTTTCTTTTTTTTGCTCAGCATTTGATCACAGCAACATGGTCCTCTTGGCCTCCTCTCGCAGTTAGACCACAAAAACAGCGCGCACCTCATCAGGTGACAGGTGAGGGAGTCAGCACTTCTACGGCAACCGCTAAACAAGGAAGTAAACACAGTTTGGGGGGGTGCATCGAGGGGGGACAAAATGGGATCAGTAGACTTCCACTCTTCATTTTACAATATACTTCAATTTCAGAAGAAAAGAAACCCCACTATCTATTTCAAAGAATAGTGTACATTCCAACTTGAAAAGCTGCACTGAAAGAGGTTCAGTGGGGGAAGGGTGGGGTGTTTTGTAAAACAGTACACAATATAAATGTTATATCAATACACCTGGCCTTTGCTTTCACCACATCATCTGGCCACCAAGGTTCTTTAGAAGTGTTTTTTGTGTGTGGAAACATGAAAAGAGGTGAAGTGGTTTTTTACTACTGTTGTTTTGGAGAAGAACATAGTAACGGATATTGGCGTGTTCAACACGGAAAATGTGGTCAGAGGGCAGGGAATGGGGGTGGGGGTGGGGGTGGTGGGGGTAGGGGAGGGTAAACCTGTTCCATCAGGACCGGTAGGACCAGCACCTGCTGAACAGGTGTTTAGGTGACAGCACTGCTGACCTCTGTACCCGACACCCTGACCCACACCATACACGGCTGCTTCAACCCAAGGCATGGACACCATGGCTCCAGAAAGCAAAAACAGAGTAGCCTCAGAAACCCTTTCGCAGGAACTGATCACATTTGCTTTTTATACAATTGTTAAAAATAAAACTATAGGGTATGTCCTTTTTTTGATCATCATAAGCACAGCTCAAATTTAAAGCGATTTTACAATATTAAGTAAGAAAAAAAATTAAAGTATTTTCCCATGTTTTCTTTAATTTACACAGACTTTAATAGCATTATTTACAGATTAACTTTTTTGTTGTTGGGTGTTTTCTTTACCTTTTTTTTTCCCCCAGTCTCAATTTGCAGCTAGACAGCACTATCAGATAACAGTGATGTGTTTCTCATTTTCTTTAGTTTTTAAAAGGGAACAAAAAGTATATTCTTAAAAACAATTAAGAACAATGAACCAAAATAGAGGAGGTAAAATGGGGATGGCTGGAGGTCAAAGGACTTGGCAGGGTTTTTGGTAGGGGGTGGAGGGGCAGGGAGATGGGTATGGGAAGGGGGGGGGGGGGGGGGGTGAGATAGGCAAAGGTGAGGGAAATCCGTAATGAAAATTAGGGTTTGGCAGAAGTCAGAGAGACTGGAGGTGAAAGGGGTGAAGGGGTGGAGAGGGGGGTATAGATTTTGGAGTGGGTGTGGACTGGGATGGGGAGGTTCAAGCCTAGTGAAGCAGCCTTCGGGGGGGGGGGGACCTCAGTTGCTGAGCAGTAGCTCTGTTGCCGTCTCCACATCCCACGATTTTGAAGACAAGGCCACTATTACTGCGTTCTGTTGGAGGGGAGAAGAGGAGAGGCGGGTTACGAGGAGACCAGCAGCCTGTCACACACCTACCTACTCGCACTCACACACACACTCACTTTGTCGAAGCCCATTGCACAGAGTTTGTCTATTTTGCGGGTGTATTCGGGACTGGAGACGGGCGCCCCGGCGTACACGTGGGCCCACAGCCGGGCCGTCTGTTTGAACATTTCTGGGTTCTGCTTGTACTGGAGGGGAGAGAGAGCAGGCACAATGCAAAGTCAATGCAACGCAAGCCCGCCCGCTCCCACAGACACGCGCGCAGGCATGACGCGGCAGCGAAACGCGGCTCCTCTCACCTGATTGGCCACGACTGCGTCCTGAGGGTCGTCCGGTTCTGCTGCCGCCAACAAAGCCTGTAGTGATAATAGCACCGTGCGAAGCGTCATGGCGGCCGCCCTGGGGGGCAGAGGGAGAGGAACGGGCTCAGCCTCGGAGGGGGTCACCCTGCAGCTCTGAACCTCTCGCACATCAACAAGGGTTTCACTGCTCCTGACCTCTCACACATCAGCCACACTGCCCCTACCTTCCCACACATCAGCATTAACCTTACTGCTCCCGACCTCTCACACACCCGTCTCACTGCTCCCAACCTCTCACTGCTCCCAACCTCTCACTGCTCCCAACCTCTCACACACCCGTCTCACTGCTCCCAACCTCTCACTGCTCCCAACCTCTCACACACCCGTCTCACTGCTCCCAACCTCTCACTGCTCCCAACCTCTCACTGCTCCCAACCTCTCACTGCTCCCAACCTCTCACTGCTCCCAACCTCTCACTGCTCCCGACCTCTCACTGCTCCCAACCTCTCACTGCTCCCGACCTCTCACTGCTCCCAACCTCTCACTGCTCCCGACCTCTCACTGCTCCCAACCTCTCACTGCTCCCGACCTCTCACTGCTCCCAACCTCTCACTGCTCCCGACCTCTCACTGCTCCCAACCTCTCACTGCTCCCAACCTCTCACACACATCCGTCTCACTGCTCCCGACCTCTCACTGCTCCCAACCTCTCACACACATCCGTCTCACTGCTCCCGACCTCTCACTGCTCCCAACCTCTCACTGCTCCCAACCTCTCACTGCTCCCAACCTCTCACACACATCCGTCTCACTGCTCCCGACCTCTCACTGCTCCCAACCTCTCACTGCTCCCAACCTCTCACTGCTCCCAACCTCTCACTGCTCCCAACCTCTCACTGCTCCCAACCTCTCACACACCCGTCTCACTGCTCCCACCTCTCACTGCTCCCAACCTCTCACTGCTCCCGACCTCTCACTGCTCCCGACCTCTCACTGCTCCCGACCTCTCACTGCTCCCGACCTCTCACACACATCCGTCTCACTGCTCCCGATCTCTCACACACATCCATCTCACTGCTCCCAATCTCTCACACACATCCGTCTCACTGCTCCCGATCTCTCACACACATCCATCTCACTGCTCCCGATCTCTCACACATCAGCCTCAGCATCAAACGCACTGCTGCTCTGATTTTCAGTCTTGCTGCTGCTCTATATCAGATGCAGGGGTAAGCCCTCAGAGACCACCAAACGCTGAATTTACTGGGTCAGATGGATCCGTCTTCCCAGTTGTGAGATCATTTAAATGGAGCCGGAAAACCCGCAGGCCTGCAGCCACGCAGTACCTGGTTCTGATGTCCTGGGCCGATCATTTAATGCAGACACCACAAGGGTTAGGACCGTCTGAGGAAAGATGCGCTTTCTGCCACTTACCATTGATCTTTAAGAATGTCCAAGCATATCGCCCCGGTGACTGAGCTGATGTTTGGGTGCCATATCTTAGTGATAAAACGCACCTGAAAGACAGAGACACACTGGAGCCTGTCACCTCTGTGATGCAGGCACCTGGACCTGGAGGTGCATGGTACAGCAGTGGGTATGGCTCTGAATTTACTACCTGAGGGATATGCTTTCAAATCCTGGTAGTGGTCAAAGAAACACTATCATACTTAGTTACATTCTCTCTCAAATGACTGATCTCTGATGATTAGCTTCATTTTACATAAAATGGCTGGGACTGAAACTGTGGGGTCACTGTCCTCAGTGACCAATGACAATCTCCCAGCATTCTCCCTGCAATTCATCTGCACAGCATTAAATGAAGTTAGCCAATGTTGATCTGGCAGACATAGCAGGCTAATGCTCTGGCCTTTAAGCTATCAAACCCAATTTCTTTTAACCCCTGTGCTAGCTGATAACATATGTGCAATGCATGAAACACATCAAGTCCAAAACCAGAAAAAGTACTTGGAAAGCCATCTTTCTGTGACACATACCTTTGGCGGATTAAATGGATATGTTTCAGGAATCTTAATTTCTAGTTGATATCTACCACCTGTAAAAAAAAGCATAAGGTAAAGCATATATTCAAGGTTAGGAGAAAAGAGTTACTCTTGTTTCTCTTACAATTCATGAGCTTAACAGTTGCATCCCTGTTGAAATCCAGACATTATTCTTCAGGAATCGCGGATATGTCATTTTCCCCAAAACATTTTGTTTCTGCTGAGTTTTCTTTTCTGCTGCTGCAAGTAGAGCACGCTTAACTCATCTTCCCAGCCAGCAAACCGCGGTTCTGCTCTCTGGAAGACATGCCCCCCCCCGGCCACCGCGTCTGCCGCCATCGCTCACCTTCATACGGCGTGTCGGGAGGCCCCGCAATCTCCCCCTTCAGCTCTGTGAAGTTCTCATCTACCAGGTCCACCTTTATCTGGTTTTTGCTCGTCTGTCAGAAGGGAGAAAGAGCAGATCACAGTCACTGGCCAACAAAAACATTCCAGTGACGTTACAGTGGTGTTTTGCTTGCAGAAACTGTAGCTGTCACCGTGTATTAATGACCCCAGTTAACCTCTAGTCTGTTTGTAGACATAGACAGATGATAGACAGACAGATAACAATCAGCGGTATGGTGAGTATGTGCCACATCCTAATTTGATAACATTATTTATTGCAAGTTTATTGGCTTTTTAGCAGCATACAGGGTGCTGCTTTAATGTTAACAGCAGTTTGCAAATATGAATTTTATACTCCTTTGTAGTCTGTGCGGAGTATGACACTGATTATGAGAATGTAGCTCCCAGGGAGCTCTCGAAATTAACATGCAGATACGCAAGTGCCGGCGAACGCGTTTTACTTCCTCATCCGACGTCCTCACACCGGACTCCAGTGTGATGCCAGTGCATCAATTCCTCAGTCCATTCGATTTCCTGAGAAAGGCCAACATTCAGCTCCAGCAGAATTAACGCAAAGCCTCTGGGAGGCGAGCTGACTGCTTGCATACATACACCCGATTTTCAGCGCGGTGCCGCAACAGCGGCACATTTTAAACCTCCGGAGAGTCTCGGAGCGTGAGAGAGGAAGAGGAGAACGACAGAGCGGGTAAAACAGCTAAGGAAATGGAGCGCGGGGAGCTGGCGCGCAGCGTACAGGGTGAGGCTACAAATCTTAACACGTTACTGCACGCCAACAGAGGGAGCCCTAAAGATGAAGTGTCCGCACTGAGCTTTGTCAGCGATGGTGTTTCAGCGCGATGCTCCGGCACAAAGCTGCACAGTCACAGAGTCGCACTCAAAGAAAACAACTTCACGACAACACCAAGGTCACCCTTTCACGCCGCTCTTTCGAAGGCTTGCGCGTAAAATGTGCAACTACGGCAGCAAAGCAAAAAAAAAAAAATCACATAAACACCAAATAAAAGTAAGAGCGGTCTTTCAAAAAATAATGATGTGCTTATCACACAGAAATACACTCAAGTGGCATGTCACCCACATACGCTCCGTGACCAGCAACATGGGAAAAAAAAAAGGTCGTACCGAGCTTACCTGAGCACTACCTAAAATGCAATGACACACACAGAAAGCATGCTGCTCTTGAGTTCCAGCATAAACTAGAAATCCAGAGCGCCCCTGCTATTGCCTGATGGGCTCATTTCATCTACTGCCTGCAACTACAAATAGTTCTGAAGAGTGGAGGCAAGGACAGTCCACCTGTAGGCTGTCTCAGGTTGCTGTACCAGTTTGGACAACCCCTGGATAAGAGTAAATTCAACTGCCAAAATGCTTGACTTTAACATGGGGCGTGGACGCATGCCGCACTCTATGTCACATACTGAAAGCGTTCGGTGAAAGAGTGAACGAAAACATACAGAAAAGCCAGGGGATCCGTTCTGTGGGAAAACGGGTTCACTCCCATGGACCACCCTCCACATGTGGAAAAGAGCTTGGGCTGTTACTATGCACTCTTTCATCAATATTAATCAGCGGTTCATTAATATTCATCGAAGGCTGTTTGTAGCAGCTGAGAAAATGAGACATTCGGGCCATTAATTTTCACGTTTTGGGAAAAATCTGCAAAAAAATTCACCGCACCGCAGAATAAGGCTGAATCGCCCTCATTGACTGCCAATCTGCAGACGTGGATCTACCACTGCAGTCTGATTTAACAGTGAGACAGACCAGACAAAAATGTAATTCAGATGCCACCAGCTCAGTCCTCTTCAGATATATCTGCAGTCTTTACTGGCTCATATTCATTTTCAGTCTGTCTCTATTGTAAAGTTCCCTTTTGCATAAAAATGAAATATGAACCCAAAGAGAGAGTAAAATGTCAACTCTAAGCACCAAACTGCTGGACTAAGAGTAAAATTCTGTGAAAATGCTTCCTTTTGATTGGTTAAAGCAGACCATCAGCCACACAGAACGCTACAGGAATTTGGTTTACATCCGTTGGCTGTTGTCTGTGCGCGCAGCAAAAATTCATTTTTTTTCCCAAATAAATGGGACGGTTTTACGATGCTGTAATCACGTTATGCGCAAAACCCCTGATTCTTTTGTGCATTTTAATATGCTTGACTTCTCTGAAGGTGTGAAAAACACTGCCAGCTTGACGAGCCACATTCGTTCCCCACATTAAAATAAAGCATTCTGGCAACAAAATGGTGCACATGAGTAGCGTTTCCATGAACACTCAATGGGGCTCTATCCCAGACCAGCCAGGCTAGGAGGGGGGCCTGCAGGAGGGAGGGGTGAAAAACCTGTCCATGACAGCGCAACGGTCCCGTTCTTCCTGTTTCCCCACAGCATTTTTGGAGACTGTACCACTACTAGGACCAAGACAACGCCTCAATAAATCCTGGAGCAGGACATGCCTTATTTACAAATAGGCCTACTACAGCGCTCACCTCAACAGCAGTGCACCTACACTGTTTCCACAAGCGCTCTCCAGCAATGACGTGCTGCCAGGCTAAGGACGGCTTCTGCCAGTCGCTGGGTCCCACATTTTTAAAGGATTACATTCATTTCCCATGTACACTCCATATTTTGTCTCAAAATAATTTGCAACGAAATCTGTCAGCATCATAAAATTCATTAAGAGACTCAGGCACTGAACTGTACGTTCCTGGTACCTGATCTGACCAGATATGTATGGGCACAAGGCTTCTAGTCCACCAGAGTGCTATGCTCTATTCATTTTAACATTAATCCACTAATTCAAAAGCTTTTTTTCCTTTCCTAAACTTTTTTTCATAAATTCATATAGGCATTATTACGTTGCATAAGAAATTCAATATTAAGGACAAAGAGTGGAGCAGTTAGACGTGTTCCACACCTAGATTTGCATAGGCCAGAACAGTAACACTGTAATTCCAATCAAACTTCAAACACAAACCCATGGCCCCGACTGCTTCCTCATCACAGAGCTCTAAATCCTATCAGGATTTACAAGGAGTGTATTCAGTTTCTCGCAATAAAAAAACAACACAAAAAAAAAATGCAGACGCAGTTTGTAGTTACTAATGAAAGGCTAAGCTGAGGGACAGAGTCCACATTTTTTCTGATCAATTTTTTGAGGAACAGCAGGAGCGAATGCGGTCAGCACTGCTGGCCTAAATGCGGTAACTCGAAGCCTGCCTAGAGCGGGGTGCATATATCACTGACGCTCACAGGCTAAATACATCATTTCTCGACTCACTTTACACTCGAATCCCAACATAATGTCTATGGTGCTTTCTCGCTGTTGCCAGTTATTGTGATGGAGCAAATCCAATATTTCTTTTTCGATGGATGAATACTGTACCAGAGGCACAACTCGGAGAATAAGAGTGAGTGAGATGGGATGCCTCATTTTTCTTCCCAATGTAAGCAGAAACCCTTACCTCCACAACACCAAACTAGCCGTGTAACTGACATAAAATATTCTACCAAATCAGAGAATGTTATAACGAAATAATAAAAATCTTACAAAAAGAAGTTGTTCTGTCTTTCTAAGCTGCAAATTTTCCAGCAGATGTACCTTTGTCTTTCCCTGCCATTAAAGTTAATTACCCGATTTAATCGGAGCATAACTTTATCCAATTTATCCATATCTGTACAAAACATTTGGGGACATTTTGGCTTAGTGTTTGCAACAACCACCATCCAGGATTATACAGCATCTGGCACTGAATTAGCTGTGCACAGGATGTCACAGGTCGAGAAGCCCAGAATCAACTTATTGTGAAAATGAAACATTTTGTTCAAGAATCAGCAAATGTTAGTTCCCTGGCAGCAGCCAAGAATTGATTACATAGCCAGATGTTGAAAAGATTCACTGAGAGGAATTAAAGTTTCCCCAGTTTTATCTATTCTCATATTCAAGTACAAATACTGCAACCTTGGTATAAAACAACACACGGTAGTAGTGTGTATGACTTCATGCTTAAATTGCTTTCTGAACTGTGATACTGTTCGCACATTTCCAGCAGCAGTTCAGTAAGAGTAAACATTTTAACTGTAAAAAGTAAATACATCCCCCGGCCACATCTCAAGAAAGTCTGCTTCAATGCCACACGTTAAGCGACAGTTTAAATCGATATGGTTTAAAACCTGCGGCACCGCGTTCTACATTAACTCCCGCATCGCATGTGAATGGCACCTAGAATATGACACCATTTGGTCATAGGATCACATCTTTGGTGGTTCACATCGTTATGCGGTCGGTAGCTGTGTGAAGATAGAATAGGATAATACCTGGATGAATAACTAAGGAATGGAAAACATCTGCTACGTATGTGCTTTCACAAAATGTATTCCGTTTCTACCCAATACCTTCGCCAGCTTTACCGATTTTTCAGCAAATATAGTAGCTACATAATGTAATCTGCGTTAGGTATAACGACAAAGTAGGACAACAAAGAGTTTGTAAACAACCACTTAGAACTGCCAAATTACCTCTAATCTACCTATGGTAGCGTCTCTGCTCTTTTACATAAGTCTGCAGTTCGGTTAAGTTTTAAACGAGAATGTGTCGTAAAGACTTCATAATCCACATGCATACAGATTAAAAACATCTATTCCCACACGTTAACAAGAACATTCTGGAAAGTAAGTATTCTCTTCTGACCACGGTGAACAAAATTTAACAGCAGAATATCCACAAGTTGTGGGTATTGCTAGTTGTTTGCTTCCCATTTCTTTAGCAGTTTAGGTCCGTATCAGAGAAAAAAACGAGCTGAACAGTCAATATGCAAAGATATAAATTGTCAGCATCATACGTGTACCATTTTTTCATAATCAAAATGGTCCAAACTAGTTACAGGCCAAAGGCTCACAGCAATCCACCTACCCAAGAACAGGGTGCTTGCCAAAACAAAATGACAGCTAACCAGCTAATTTAGCAGTCTTGATTTTATGTTAGAAGTTTGGAGCCGCTGGCATAAGAGTGGCACTTACGCATAAATAACGTTATTTGGCTATAAACTGCCAGTCGGTAGCAAGCTGTTAATGTTTTTTTTTTAATTCAGAGAACAGCTAACTTGCCTCGATTCCTTCTAGATATTTTGAAATGTCGCAATAACTTAGCAATAGCGCAATAACAAGCTATATGCAACCCCATTTACATGTACATGTTTTCTTTGACTGGTAAGTAGACTAGCTATCCTGAAGGCTAACAGACTAACTTGAGCTAAAAGCGATAATGTAATATTAGCTTGCTACCTAGCTAGCCGGCTAACCTAACAAGTAGCTGGGTAGACAGACACGTTTAGCTAGCGAACTCCAATTTACTTAACGTTAGCTGGCGTTACCTATACTTTTGCAGCGGTCAGTACATTGAATGTGATCCACTTTTTCGAAACGAAGCTTTCCGACCTTAAAAATGACCACAATAATGTGCCATTAAACAGTCCGTTAAATAGCTAGTCTAACAGCAAAAACGTCGCCCAGTCACCTGAAAATAGTCATGCAGCTCGCTATGGTAGTTAGCTAGCAGAACACCGGTGCGGCTAGCTCGTCACCATATCGTTAAACCGCCCTGGCTCAAAAGGTAGATCAAGCCCCAGTCAAAAAAGTAGCTATCTCAGAAATGTAGCATCTTAGCATCTGACTGCCAACAACGGGAAACGAGTTGTGTTTGTGAGACACTGCGGAGGCATGCACGGGTCTGTGCCCCGGCCTAACTGCTTTCCAAATCCTCGGCATTTCTTGCCTCCTTCCCTGGCCATCTCCGTGTTGAACAGGAAACTGGCCTAAACCCCTGGTCGACATGGCATTACCTTCCCGTACCGTGGGCCTTCATCGTTTATGGATTAACGTTAGCTATGGCTAGCCTGCTACATAATTTGGAAATCCCCAGTGCCTTTCTGCTTGTTGGCAACATCATGCTAAATTGTGAACGCTGCTTCTGATGTGTTGAGGTAGAAACAAAAATGGCAAACCTCTTCGCTTTTAAGAACCTCTTTGAACTCCCGTTTGATCCTCTGGACTGCGATGTTGGCCATGGTTTTTTGCCGTCCCCCGGTCTGTCGCTGTTTCCTGGATCAGGCCTGCCTCGGCAGTAGCTCCGCGCAGCTTCAGACTCGGATCCCGCACGCACTCTCGCTCTCTCCTTCTCTTTCACCTTTTTTTTTTTTACAACAAAAACACAACCGCCCCCCCTCCTCCCCTCCAATATAAATGGCGCCCTTCAGAGCGTCCAGATCATGCTACATGAAAAATGATTATTCGATGAATATGCCACCAGCCAATACAGCAATTAATGTATTATTTTCTTTTGCAGAACTCGTTATGATTGGAAACAATCAAACTTATGCATGCCCATAATGCATCGTGTTGGCATGTGCTTTGTATGAACTCCACAATTAGTCTTTATTAATCCATTTATTTTTATTTGCGAATTTTACTGTAAATATTAAGGTACATGTGTTGTTACCTTTTATACCTTAGGCATATGATGTGTCACTGGTGCATTTCTTGAGAAAATTCATTCAGAAGCTCATTTTCACTTTTTGGTATTGCAACTCTTAATCCTTTCATAATCATAATTCATGATTACGAAATTCAAACCCCGTATTACATTAGTAGCTACTGGTTTACCAGTCGTACATTCCATTTTATTTGTTTCACTTTTCCTATTATCTGTGCATGGCTCTGTAACTATAGGATAGAATTCCCATTGTAAAACAGGCTTTTGTTATTGCTGTCATGTGACAGGGCTAACTTGGATATCAGTATACATGCAAACCAGTGAAGAAAGCAGAGGATTTTTCCTTTTGTCCTGCATAAAAAGACTGCCATACACTAATTTTCTAGATCTTCTCAGCTTTTTTGCAGCACTGCTAGAAAGTGTTTCAGGAAGGATTTATTTAAATCATGAAAAAAACCTGTATATTGTAGGTTTGTTTCCTCTAGAAGTGTTGACACTGACAGTTTTATTTGGATT
Organism: Megalops cyprinoides; assembly: GCF_013368585.1. Lineage (NCBI taxonomy): Eukaryota > Metazoa > Chordata > Actinopteri > Elopiformes > Megalopidae > Megalops > Megalops cyprinoides. Next base: position 19,084,964 of record NC_050604.1, read on the forward strand.
AGTTTGCTTGTATATCTTGTTAAAATTGGTAATAGATTATAGTCATAACCACACACTTTGAGATCTTTTTGTTACTGATTATTAGTTTTACTAATAATGTACTCTCACAAATTTTAATGAAAATCAACCAATCAATGTGGGGTGTTAACCTAAAAGAGGGTTTAACAGACACCAATGTTTCACATGTAATATCAGTTTGCCTGTTGTTCAGATCACTTTTACAGAACACAAGATAGAAAACATCCTGTTTAAATAAATACATACTTTCTTTCTGGCATTTATTCTCTCAGCCTTTCATCAGATTTTTCAGTCCAGAGGTCATTCTCTTCATAATGGTCTTAAACCACAGTGTTTTTAACAGAGTTTAAACAGTGTGAGTGAGTGAAACAGTGAGACAAGGATATATATATATATATATAGATAGATAGATATAGATATTTAGAATCAAGGATATTGAAGAGACCTTATTTGCAGCTTTTATTACTGTTATATTTTAGCTGAGTCTGAGTTTCATTTGAGTCTAAGAGGAACACACATACACACACACACACATACACACACACAGTATATTTTAGTATTTTGTCTTAATTCTGTTTGCCCATTTTGGAATTAGCAGTTTAGCTACAGCAGATTTATTTCTTTGCAACACCCTCTGTGCTCATACAGGAGTGCTGAGGTCAGACTAATGCAATTGTCCCATACACTCACACACAACCAAATAATTTTTCACCGTGCACCACAGAGAACTGAATTACAGCTGGAGGATAGACACATTTTCATTGACATCATCCGGGCGACTCACAAATGCCCCACATGCCACTAGAGGGTGTCATAGCAGAGAGATGCGCATACCCTGACCAAAAAAACCCACCCTGCCACAGTGGAATGAGCCTAACTGGCTGTTTGACTGGATGAACCACTAGGGAGTCTGGTTAGCAGTATATTTTAAAATAATGTGAAAGATTATTTCATAACCAATATGGAGCCACCTGCTGTCCTGATCCTCTCTCACCTGGACTACTCTCACTGCTGGTCTCCATGCTTATGCGATCAGACCCCTGCAGCTCATCAACAAGCAGCTAGGCTGGTCTATAACCTCCCAAAATATGTCCACGTGTTACCCCTTCTGATCTCCTTCCATAGGCTACTGGTACTGGCTTGCATCTGTTTCAAAACACTGGTGCTATCCTACTGGGCAAGAAGGGGAACAGTTCCTCCATATCTACAAGCAGTCGTTAAAATTTACATAGCAACAGCAGCACTTCACTCCACAACCTCAGGACACCTGGCTGTCCTCATCCTGTTTGTTTGCATATCCTGGTCTGGCTGTCTGTTCCAGTCCATCCTCCCATAGTGGTGAGAACAGCAGAGCTGCTTGTATATTCTTCCACAGACTTAAGACCCATTGTGGCTCTCCAAATGTAATTCTTAAGTAAACTACCTGGTTTTTGTAGCTCTTTATAAAATATCGGCACTAGTTTGAATGTGATGTGATGAAGACTGAATGTTTAATTTACATTTTAATGCTGTGAATCTCATGGGTAGAGTTCCCCTGACAATCCAGGAACTTTATTATTATTAATATGTAGTTACTAGGCAAGTCTTTATATGTTCTTTGCCAGCCTGCCATACATGACCTCATGAAATAACAGAGCAGAGTATGCCAAAAGGAGTGCTGTACAAAATTCAAAGTGAAAAGTTTATTTACAGCAAATATAATTTACAGTTTTTAAAATGTCCATGAAATGGTAGCTAATAATGGTATAATAAATAATTCCAAACGAAAGTAAGACCTAAATGTAAGCCTGGCCACCTCTAGACCCCTACCCCAACCCCAGCTCAACGGAAGACACACATTTCTGCCATTGGCCTAGAGGCCCTAGTGCAACAGTACAATTGCACTATAAGAACAACCGTTTTACCTGAGCATAAAAAGTGGTCAAGTGCAAGTGGCCTTTTTTTCATCGCACTCAACGCTCACTTTTATGATTGGTTTAGAGGAGCCAATTTGAGAGCTTGAGCCAATCAGAGGCCAGTGCGCGGAGTGTTGCGCGAAGGGAAGGCGGGTCCCGGGTACTTCCTTCTGAAACCCGGATCTCTCGCGTGAGGGCTGTGACGTGGCTCCTGCTTTTGTGTACCAAAACACAGACGGCGCAGCGGTCGGGTTAAGCCACAGCCTGCAAAACGGATGGTTTCATGTCGGGTGTGTGATTTTCTTCTCGGGCGATTAGGCTTTGCACTCGAGAACCGTGTTTTGAAGAACTAAACGAAACTCCACCGGACGCGTTTAACTTAGCTGGCTTTGGTTTAAAGCTGCAGACCCGGAGTTGCATCGCGTATTCGTCGAGTAAGTTGCTTCTCTTACATGGCAGCAAGCTTTGCTTGGTGGACTCGCTGATTTGTGTTCTCACGGAAGCTAACGTTATCTCACATTAGCTAGATGTTTGTAGATGTTTTACCAGGGATTGCCTTGATGAGCTAAATCCGGTTTTCCCAATCTAGTTATTTCATGACTTAATTCGAAATCTGCATCGCTAGCTAGCTAACGTTAGCTAAACAGGATTATAGTTGGCTGGCTAGCTATGCCGTGTAGCTGAAAGCCTGACTTTTACTTCAGCAGACATTTTCTTGGACCGAATACAAGTCAGCAAGCCAATTATTTTTATGCATGGCTAAGCAAGATATTTTGGGGTTAATGTGTTACACATTAATTTTCAGACAAAACAACGGAAAACTTCTATTGCTACCCAATGTTGACTAAAGTTACTACTAGTACAATTTGTACTACATACTATCTTGACAAGTACCGTTAAATTAAAGGAGCAAATGATGTTTGGCTAGCTGTTTAACTCGGCTAATGTTGCTAATTTAATTATCGTGCAACAACATAATGAGTGTCTTAACAGGTAAGTGTGAATGTGTAATTGTCTATCTTGTCTACATTTATCAATGTCTAACTGGCCGTAACGTTACCTAACATTATGACTTACAGATAACCTTAGTCAGCTGATGTGCAGATCTAGCTTGGTTTTAAGAAGTCTCAAACTTTTAACTTAAGTGGTGAATTCAAAGAGTTTGTCATACCAGTTAGCTAGTTCGATTTTTTAATGCAGCTTAACGTTGTTCACCTTTTCATCCAGTGAAACCATGCCAGGTCGTGCAGCTTCAGTTTTTGTAAAACACCTGGATAGCATCGTTATTATAGACATTTCCTAGTTTAAACTAGCAGCATTGTGTCACTATTTCAGTTTTATAACTGAGAAAGTGGTGTAAGAGGACATCGACTAAAGTAAACGGAAGTTGGGTTCAATGTAAACAAATTTGTTTGCATTTCCAAGTCTTCAGCCTCCTAGTACAAACAAAGGCCGATATGTATTTAACTACAAATTATCGATCTGTTTTAAAGGTTGATGTTGTTACCAAGACCGTTTCAAATACTTAGGTGACCGTCTGAAATCATATTTTAAGCTTCACCTTGTTAATACTCTCCTTAGTCACCTTAGTCTTTCAGTAAGTGCGGTTCATGTGCAGCCGCTACAGTTATGTAATACTATAAGAAGAATTCCTTGCTTTTGAACCGAGTGCGTGTGAGCCGAGTGTCTTCTGCCTGATCATTTTGTAGTCTTTGTTTCTACCTGCATGTATAAAAGTTATACACAAAGATGATATTCTTCACAAAGCACTCTGCTGAAATGTTAAGGACGTGGCCTTGACTGGTTTCTGGCTTGTGTGGGTCTAAGGAGCACGCAGGCTGTGGCCGGTCAGCAACAGATATGGTTTCACCTGGCTGAAGTTAACGAGAATTTTTTAGAGAGTTTTCTGTTCTTTATCAGCTGCTAACCACAGAATGTTTCAAAGCACAGTTATAACTAGAAATGACATATAAGTCTATTCTGAGAGTTGCCCATCCTGTCACCGCTTAAAAAGTGTGATGTACTCTAATGCAGGTTGGTGTGACTTCTCTGTGTGAGTTGTTGGATGACACTTCCCCTGAGAGCTTTATAATAAACCTGCAATTGTGTCATTGCACTCTGACTCTGTCTTATCACTGAAGTTTCTTTCGAGAAGGTGAGATCCCATGATAGTGTTCTGTCAGAAAAATTCCAACGTTTACTTCACTGTACTTTTAGAAACCACCACAGACAAATGTCAAGAGTAGCCAGTCTAAACTAACATTGGCGTTGTAGTCCTTTCAAGATTTGAAATAATTAGGGACCATGACACCCGCCTTGATGTTCTTACAGCCAGACTCATAGTAGCGGTTGATGTCGGTATGTTTTAATGTCTGTCTGATCTTGTACATGACTAAGAGTGCGTTCAAGAAACTATTGATTAAATGTTGAGAAAGATACATAGCATTTTCGCTGGAGAGAGAACGGATACCAGCCCTAGATTCTGTTTTTTAGACTGTTCTTTATCTCTGATTTTCTTTGTTCCCATTCTCTCACTGAAGTGCTTCCTGCTTTGTACATCCACCCTTTATATCAGGTTCTCAGGACCGTCTCACCTTTATCATTTCATATTTCGGGGAGAACCCAGTGTTTTTTGAATGCACAAAAGGCAGATTGTTCCAAAAAACACAATCACTGCTTTATTTTACTTCACATTAACCTTGTTAGTTGATTATTTTACAAGGAAAATTACAAGGTATTTTATTGCACTTTCAAAACCCTCAAAGTCCAGCGGGCATTATCATAAGGACTTGCGCTCACGGTCTTCACGGCGTTCGCCTTCTCATAGCTCCACGGCAGCAGGGTGTTAAAACTGCAGCTGGCATGCCAGCTCTGTCTGCAAACAGAGATTTGCAGTACACCTGCATGGGGAAACAGGAAGGTGGCTGTCCGGTCCAGGCTCAGCAATGCTTTACCGAGGCGTCTGTCATGAGAATCAGAGCTGCCAAGGTCTGTTTACTTCTACAGCTGTGTGTCATCAAGAAGGAAAGCTCCTGGAATTAAAAGTATACAGCCATGTGCAGCTTCAAAAACAAGGCAGACGTTTCGTGTCATCGCATTATCTGTTCCTCATTTGGAAGCTTGCATAAATTAAAACAGACTGGCCAGTGGGTTCCTCGTGGTGATGCTCGTTCAGCTCACTGTGTGATAAGCAGAAACCCATGTAGTCTTTTTCTTTTTTTTTTTTTTTAGCATGCATGCAGCAGAAAGTCCGTCTGGCGTGTAACAGGGGACTGTGAAGCCAGCAGGCTGACATGCAGAAGAATGCGGAAGGCCAAGTGGTTTTCAGCATGCCAGTGTTGCAGCTTTGGAGTTTTAGTTTTAGTTTTACTTTTTATGCAGGGTGGTGTCTGACCACAAGCTTACAGCTTGTGTTTTCACCACAATGATATAGAGAGGGTTCGTTAATTAATTGCCATATTATGAGCTCTTATTGGTTAAGTTGTCTTTGCTCAGCTTTGCAGCAGTGCCCCTGTTGTTTTTATTGAAAGAGTAGGAATTCACTGGTGTTAAAGTTACAGGATAGCAATAAATTACAACTCTTGCGTCATTTACATATTCTGGCTAAAGCAGTGTGCTGGAGTCAAAATGAGTTGCATTGTGGTATTTGGTCATTTCCTCTCTTCCTGTGTAAATGTCCTTTGAGTAGAGGTGTTGCAATAATGTTCAGCCAAGAATGCTGAGCTGTGAACAGAACTAGCTGGACTCATAGATGACACTGCATGTTCTCGCAGTTGGAGTCTTAACTGCACATCTTATTCTCAACTGTTTTTTTTCCCCTCACTGAACTGTTATCCATTCTTTTGCCTCAAACATCCATACAAAGTGAGAATGAGTAGTCGCTAGAGAACTTGGCTTTAACCAGTAGGCGGCAGGTTTATATACCTTAGTCCCCCTAACCTGGTAGTTGTTTTTGCGAAGGTGTTATTCAGCAGTGTAATACAGAGACTGCGTGCTGTTGAATGTAATGTAACCATGACCTTGGATTGTCTCTGATGTGCCGGTCTGTTCTGGTGTCAGGTGAGACAGGTGAGCCATGGCAGAAGGAGGCTACGACCCGTGTGAGTGCATCTGCTCCCATGAGCACGCCATGAGGAGGCTGATCAATCTGGTGAGTGCTCTCTCTCTCTCTCGTTCTTTCCCTCCCTCTGCCCCCTGTTTAGATTACTGTAGGTCAATATGGAACTGATCTCTCACACTCCCATCTCCTGACCCATCTCCTGAGAATACTGAGTGACATGTTGTGGTACCACAGGAAGCTCTTCTCAGTAATCTCCTTTTCTTTTTTTTTTTAAAGAAAAAAAGTTTGTAAATGGAAAAAAAAATCACTTCCTTGATAAATGTATCAGGAAAGAGTTTGTCAAGTGCTGGCAAACAACAAAAATGTTCGTATGAGTTCCTACAAATGTAAGCATCGGTTTATAGCACAGCAGAAGTTTTCACCACTGTCAGGTTCACTGAGCTTCCTGAGCCAAGCTTTACGCGAAGGACTGACGGCAAGCAATGGAAAGTAAGCATTCAGCAGTAATGTCGTAGCAGCTGTTTGTTGCAAGAAAGACATTATGGCACCAAAGCCAAAGCATGCGTTGTAGTGTGTGAGGTACGCTCTCAGGTATATTCATGTGCAGTTGGTCTGGAAGTCTACTGCGTTCTGTACAATAAGGTGTTGGAGAGAGGATGTGCAAGGCAGCGGGGGACTCCTCTCTCAGTGGGCGTTGCCCTCGTGGGCCGCCTGCGCCCCGCCGTGCCTCGCTGCTGTTCCCAGACCCCTGCGGTGGGGAGAGAGGCTCGCGGTGTCAGCGTGAGCGCTGATCACACTGAGTGAGCCCGGGCAGCTGGCAGGTTTTGCACGGTTTGTGTGCTTTTACCTCAGAGGCTCCAACAGACTGCGCAGGCACCTGCCACTGTCTACACATGCAGCACAGGAAACAGGATAGACCCTCTCGGAGCTCCGAAACAGCACCGCGTTGCCTCGCGGCGAAAGGGCAGGGTCGGATCCAGAGCGCGGTCTTGCCCTCGGCTCCGCGATGTCGTCCACTGCGTGGGTTTTCCTGTTACGCGTCGGTTCTCGAATCATTCTGTTATTTCACATAACTTGTTTGTCGATGCCTGCCTACCAAATGTGCAGAAACAGGTAGCGCAGAGCTGGAGCAGGTAGATCTCAGATAGGGCTGCTTTTTGTTTCTTATCGCACTGTCTCTCATTCCTGGCGCTTTGCCTTTCACTTCCCCAGAGTCTCTCAGACCTCCTGTGTTATCGTACAACAGAAAGGTATCAGTATGAACTTGTTCCATAGCACAAGGGGTTCTAGTTAAGTAAGTGCATAATTTTAAAACCCTGAGAAAAACTGCTGCTGCATTAATTTAAGATGGACCAGTGGGCTCTTATTTTTACCAATTGAATTGGGAAAAAGTGATAACTGTATGCCTCAGCTTTCTCTCATAACTGTGTCAGAGCCCTTACCATGACTGGTTTTCACGTGTCAGCCCCAGCTGGAATGCAGCTGTAAGGGCAGGGAGGAGACTGTGTGTATAAGTGTGATTGGCAGGCAGGGGGCGGGGCTGAGTTCCGCTGATCCGCCCGGAGTCCTCGCGTGGCATTGCACAATTGGACATGCTGTCTTTCCAACCAAGCACACTTACACATAGAGTACAGGTCCACTTCTGTTTCTGCCTTTGAAACCTGAATTATTGAAATACCTCTCCCTAAGTTCACGAGGAAAAGTGTCTCCCTCACCAGTTGAAAAATACTTGCAGTACCATTGGTGCAAGTTAAGAAATGAAACCTATAATGTGCTGAACTAGGAAGCTAGCTGTTGCATATTTTTCTCAGATGTAGGCAGAACATATCAAAGTGGCTTGTGTGATAATATATCTTAAATGTTTCTCTTTAGAGGGACACCGGTTTTTCCCGTTTTTTTTTTTTTTTTTTGCTGTGTTTTGTGAAGCATAAGGAAAGTTGAGCTTACGAGGGAGGGGTGAGGAAACGCAGAAAGGTCATTGCTGTTGGCTGTGCCTGTACTTTGGCCTGATAATGTGTTTTATGGGTGGTGTATTTATATTAAACATATGCCAAAGCAAATACTGAAGGCTCTGGGCCGTTTCACCACATTCCATCTGTAGTATGAAAAGTGATAGCACGATGACAAGGAAAGAGATAGTGATGAGAACAGTACCTGCTCCTAAAATTCTTTTGATGATTTCAGTGCTCAACAGAGTGTTTTTGGGACACAATATTCCACACAGAAATGGAACATAGTAATGTTATAGCTCCACACTTTACTTTGAATAAATTTGATTCTAGCTCTTTCTGCGAGTGTTTTTGTCCTCACATGTACATATGTAATATGATCTGATGACCATGACATAAGACTTCCACCCACTGTAAGTGAAAACATTTAGGATCGTTGGGCTCAAAATAAGATTTCTACTCACAAATAACACTGCACTACACTTGATGCTGCAGTACTATTGCCATACAGCTGTTTTCTCCTCCCTGCCAGCAGGGGGAACCAGAGCCCAGGAAAGTGGAATGCGTAAATGAATGGCTATGGCAGCTGTTGTTAAGTGGAGTGGTTATGGGGAAAACTGCCTGTCCATTCTGCTGAATATGTTTTTTTTTGTAGCTCATGATTACAGTGCTTGGCTGCTCAGCGATGTCCTGTCTCTCTCTCTCTCTCTCTTGTTTCTGGCAGCTGAGACAGTCCCAGTCTTACTGCACGGACACCGAGTGCCTTCAGGAAAGTAAGTGTTCACAACATGAACTTGCTGTTTCCCATCTCCCCCTGCTGCGCGGTCTCTCACCTGTGTAGGCTGTCAAACTCTTTATATATTTGCCTTTAGTGAACTTTTTAAGTAAACTGTTTCTCCTAAAAGCAGAGAAATAAGAATGACAGCAGCATGTTTTTTTTTGTATGAGGAAGTTAACTCCTTGAAAAACGTTTTCAAACAGAGCTGGGACTGGGTGTGTGCTTGGTACGTCTGACTCAAACAGCCCACCCATTCACTTTTTCCAGACGACTCCCATGCTCCAGTCAGAAATAAATAATAATAAACTTGACGTGTTAGCTGTAAGGTGCTGAGTAGTGACGCATACCTCAGCTGAGATAATCAGTAGGCGTGTGTGTAAGAGGCGTAACAGTGACCCTTGTTTGCCCGCAGTGCCAGGCCCCAGTTCCTCGCAGGCCGGGGACCTGACCGTGCCAATGATCATGTTGGGCTGGGTGGTGCTGGCCCTCATCCTCTTCCTCCTCAGACCCGCCAGCATGAGGGGCCCCGGGGCCGCAGGGAAACCAGGCAGCCCGCACAATGTAAGTTACAGGGGACAGGCTCTCAGGGTGGAGGGGAAGGGCTAAAGGGAGAGGCGAATTTTTTCTGGCTCACCCCGAACTGCTTAAAACATAGTTATGTGAGGCAGGTGTCATGAATCAGCAGTTGCATCATCACTTTCCCACAAAGCAGTATACCACTGCGATATTGTTTTGCAATTGAGGCTTTGTTCTTCACTTGAAAAGTATGCTGTCAAGGTGTTGTGGGGTGTAACAATGACAAATGGGTCAAGCTTTGTGTTAGACCCAGCGCTCAAGCCATCTAACCTGGGAGTAATTGTGATTCTCCCGTTTCCTCAGAGTCATGACAGAGAGCCACCTGCCCCGCCCGTGGACTAGCCCTGGTGCTGGAAGACCCACTTCCAAATGGCCAAGGATTTGACATGACCCAATCAGCTACTGTGACCTGGATGTACTCTCACAATATTTACTTTGACTTACTGTTTTATTTTCTTTCTTTATAGTAACGGTTCTGTTTCCTCAGTGGCGTGGTCTTCGCCGCTCCGCTGAAGTGGGTCTTACAGTAGTGCACTGCTTTCGGAGGGCGCGTTTGGAGTTGGCCTGTCGGTTCCAGGTCTTCCCTGCCTCTGCAGTTGAATTTGGATGGTTGAGAATGTCGGTGTGTCAGCGGTTGGTTGCGGTGGAAGGGAGGGAGGCAGCAGACCCGAGTGAGCCACTGCACAGCATGGGTGGCTCTTACATTCCACATTCCATGAAGGTGTTCTATTTCTGCTGTCTCCTTAAAACGAATGTGTCCATGGACTGCTGCTGGGTAGCATATAAGAACAAGGGGCTAGGATATAAACCTAAAGATAAAAAATAAAGGCAAAATGAGTGTGTGAATATCTCTTAAATCCCTGTAAAATAATAATAATAATAAGGCTAAACAATCCCCTTCTGGAAATTCAATCCAGAATGTGTGCTATTCTGAGACGGCTCACTGAGCCTGCTTATTACTGACACCTGTACTGAGAAAGGCAATGCTTTATGTTACAGGTCCGTTTGCTTGGTTCTATTGCAGGGCTCGGTTTTTAACAAGGGGCAGTACACTGTTGGTATTTTCTCTGTGTGGGGAAGTTTGGGGAGGGTCCACGCCCTCTTCCTTGTGTGGTTATGGTACACAGCACCCTGCTTGAGGATGGAATGGGGCTTTTGATAACTCCATCCTCAAGCATAGGCTAAAATAACAAGCTAATGGAGTAGCTGGCATTAAAGGGACGGTGTAATTGTTAAAGGCTGAGCGTTAAAGTGCAATAAATCAAACAAACTGCAGACAGTCACATCCAAAAGTGTACTGTTATGACATGCAGCTCTTAAAGTTTTGTACACTTTTTCAGATAATAACATTATGTATAAAAACAACTGTGTATGTGTCTGTATACTGTCAAATATGTTGCTGAAAGGTACTCAAAGAGGAACGCAACATTAACATGAAACTAGTGATGGTTTGCTCCTTGTGAATGGGACAATACAGGTACCTGTTCAGAGTTCTGTCTTGTTTTGAATCTTTTTTGTCATGTAATATAAATACAGATAAAGGATTTTCACAGTGGTAATGACTGGTTATGATATTGATGGTGGTTACGCTGGAGACATTGAGAGGGTAGACATACGGAAAGTGGCATGATGATGTAACTCCTGGACAGGATCTCTGTGTCCGGGCATCCAAGGTGTTTACTCAGTGCCTTGTCATGTGCCAGTTGTGCTGCAGTTCACGTTGCTGTTCCCACTGCGCTCCCAAGCCAGAGTTTCAAGAGTTATTGATATATATATATGTCTATTCATCCATCCTCATCATGGCTAAATCATTTTCGTTTTAGAATTCTTTCACAATCTCCGGACTGCAGGACCACGTCACGCCGAAGCTGTAGCTTGGTCCGTAACATATTTCAAACTCTGAAGGAACCGTCTTGAGGGTGGAGCAGTTTCTCTTCTTTAAAGCTGAACACGATGAAATCAGATCCCCAACCGTACTGCTGATCAGAGAAGGCGTGTCAAATGCATAATCAGTTTCGTGTTCCGTGAGAGCGCCCCACCCCAAAGACAAAAGAACAGCTCGTGATGCCCAGTGATGTTACTGAGTAACAAAAAACGTTGTTGTATACTTGTGCAATTCATACGTTTTCACTCTGTAAATGTACTGCATTTTAATTAATATGTATAGATTATCACAGCTCCTCTTTGTAACAGTTACCCCTTATTTTATATGTACTATACTAGTTCTTTCTTAAACATGGTATTGGGTTATTCTATATTCATTTTTTTGCCAGAGATCAGAGCTAGTAGGCTGGTTGTATTGTGCAGTAAGTTTGAATGTAGGGGGCATGCTGTGGAGAGCCTGAGGTTTAACTGCTAATATTCTGTAACGTAACGTTGATCCCAATCTCTTACCCGTACTGATTAAACAGATCTAATACGAACGTAACTATACTGTTTATGCTGTAGTGGTGTGTTGGTGTACCACCAAATATTGATGTTTACTGACAATTTCTTACTTTGCTGTCTGTACTTGGTCCATTGAAATAAGGGAGAAGATAAATCTGCATTTAACACAGGGTTTTTTTGAATGAAACAGTGTTTTTTTTTTTTTTTTTTTTATTCCCGTTGAAACAACACAGTTGGTGTGCTGCAACACCGGCCATGATATCAGCCAGTTTCAGCCAGTACATTTGGTTTAAAATTTGTGGTGCAAAACAGAAGTCCTGTCAGGCAAAGGTTTTCTTTGAGGAAAGATCTCCTTCTGCAGTCATTATTCTCTCTGCTATACCTGCACTTAAAGGAAGGGTGGAGTGCGAATCAGCCAAATTTGTGGATTTCTTTCACGGTAGAATTTATATTTAGTGCCATTTAAGCTGTCCCTTAACACTGTACTGAGTAATAAAGATATGAAATAAAGGGCTGCAACTATGCACTTTTCTTAACTTCAAATAAATAGGAATAATACACTTGTGTTGGCTTGTCTTCTTACAGTTTGTGTGTCTGTTAGTGGTTATCTTGGAATTTTGCAAATATACTTTCTGTGTATATGCAACTTGTGGATGTTGATTGCTTGAGTTTAACTTCTTGGAGTAGCCATCAGATTAACTAAGATTAAAAGGGTGAGAAACAATACATGACATCAGAAAGAGCATGAACATATGATGACATCAGTATGATAGATCATATATTTTACAGGGTGATTTACATGAGGTGACACAAATGTGGAATACGAAAATACATTTGAATTGAAAAGGAATATCTATTTTGTCTTACAAAGGTAAAGCCTGCACAGGTTGTATGTTGGCAAGCACTTCATACTGCCTGTGTACAAGGGATGAAAGAAATTAACTGGACAGGACATTCAGTACAAAGAAGAAACAATATCAATTCAGTTGTAGTCGACGATCTCATTTTAGCACGTGAAAGTAAAACTGCTACGTTGCTGTAGAAAGCCTGTACTGTTTCAGCCATCTCTCGTCAGGACCATGTCGTCATATCTTACAGACATGAACTTAACCGGCTTGCGTGCAAAGTCTTCTCTATAGCCCCTTTCACACATGCACTGGACGCCGGAACGTATCCGGCCCTCAGCCGGAGGAGCTGTATGTGAGAACGCAAATGTCCGAATCGGTCGGACCGGCCCATGTGTGAACAGAGCAGGCAACGTGCCGGAGGATCCACCCTGAGCGAGTGGGCGTGTTGATGACGTTTCTGTCATGCGACTGGCGCGAAACCGGAAGAATACAAACATCTGCCTCGTAGTCTTTTCTGCGTGCCCGTATATAGCGTTCCATTGTTTCGTTGACATTGCAGATATGTCCAAATACATGCTATTTTGAGTCCAATGATCGTTAAAGAGATAGTTAGCTATAGTTATACTGCCAAAACGTGTCTCTTACGATGATCAATAACGTTCTTTTTGCGTCATGTCCTGCCTCCTGCACGCTCTACCCGGGCGCCGCCCCTCACCTAAACCAAACCGGAGTATTTCCTGTAGGTGAGAACGCGTCTGTCACGGACAATCTCCTGTTGTGTGCTACATGTGTGAAAGGGCAATTCCGGCCAAGTTCCGGACCCGATTCTCCGGACATTTTCCGGTGTTCATATGTGAATACGGCTTTGGTGAATGACATTGTTGAATCCATAAAACTTTATTTTTGAATGGTTCACAATATATAGTTATGTAGAATTAACGGCCTTTCTGTCCTACTTGACATCCAATTACCCCAACTACATGAAATCTTTGAAATAGGCTATGGACCCCACAAAACGTAGTGCGCCAGCCGGGAATCGAACCCGGGTCGCAAGAATGGCAATCTTGCATGATTCCACTACACCACTGGCGCTTCCATATATGGGCATCAATTACAGGTTTGTGATTTACTCTTTCAGTGTTTTTTGTTTTTTTTTTTTTTTTGTTTTGGGAGTTGGTGGCAAATGCACTGAAGTATTCTCCCGGAGAATATGGTAAATTTATGCTTCAGTTATATATTTCCAAATGCATAGCCTATGTTATTCGGGCTGATTAAGTTCGTCAAGTTCAAGTTCAAGAAGGGGCGCCTGGGTTTTGCCGCTCATTGCGGCCTTCTATGACGTCGTATGCTGCGTATACGACGTGATAGAATATTCGTATGCTTGGCAGGTCCATATATTGCGTTACCGGATCCATTATCACACACTACTGCGAAAACACTACTACAAGTTACAGCCTTAAAGATAGTGCTTATAGAGTACGAGAACAAGAGCAAGTTTTTGAAAGTTTATGAATATGGTAAGAAGCCCCAGATGGGGTACACTTTTAAAGGCCAGGGACCAACATCAGCTCCGGCCCTTATCAATCTTTAGTTTTGTTCATGAGTTCTGGAATACTAAGACTGTGCTGTGTGTGTTTAAAATGTCAAAAAGGACCTTGTAAAGGGCTTGTGGGTGAAATTTGAGAACACCAAGCAAACAATGGACACCCTAAAGAATGAAGTGGAGACGGTGAGGGTGAGCGGGGGAGTCGACGCTCACAGGATCCTGCGGAAAGTGAACGCCGCGAACAGCAGTCGGCGGGAGAAGCAGGACGCTGTGCGGCAGTAAGTACGAAGCAAGATACTCTCAGAGTGAATATCGTGCTGTCTGCAGATGAAGTGAGACACAGATGTTGGTTTAGGGTGCCAATGTTGCTGCCCATGTAGCCACAGTTTAATCTACAGAACAGTGGACATAAAATACAAAGAAGACAACGTGAAGTGTAAAGCTTAACTGATAAATTTCACTGATAGATTAGCTACCAGACGAGCAATGCAATGAATGCGTTAAGTCCTTACTTTTCAAATTATTGGCAGAGAAGTGGTGTACATCTTGTATAACTTCAAAACTCAAAATCAGGTCTGACAATAATGACTTGCGAATTAGTGGAAGGCTAACTCCTCCGCACTCTGTGCTGCAGGAAGCTGTTTCTGTGTAAGAATCAGTGCCGCGAGAGAGAGGCCAGATATAAGGAAGAATTCATGGCCTGTAAAAGAGCAATTCAAACCACGAAGGAGGAGCAGAAGAAAACCAAGCTCTCCTTCAAGACCCAGGTGAGCAAACCATCCTCTAATACAGTACTCTCTCCTTACGAGCTAAGTTAGAGTTCTTTCCTAATGGTGGCTCCTGGGAACACCTTTAATCCTCATATGTCCGGGGCCTCCCCATTATAGCTCGTCGAACGGGACGAGAAGCGGGCAGCAGCTGAAACACTGGTGCGGTCAGCTGTAAGCGAGAACGAGCAGCTGAAGGTATGAACCTGAAATGGGCAGTCGCCCTGAAAATGACAATGAGTGTAGTGGGAAAACTGAATATGCAGCTGAATTGAAATGAAACCATAAATTTAGCATGGAACGGATAAGCTGTCTTCTTTTAAAAACACTGTCAGTAAGGCCCCAACATTTTTATATAGGTGTATCTTAATTCTAGAATTATACTCAGAATGGTCTTGTCCTTGGAAGAAATAGTAAATCACTCAACCTCAAATATTTTACTTTTTTTTTTCCATTTCATATTTCATGAAGGAATCTGTTAAGGACTCTCATAGGTCGTTGAAAAGAGTCAAAATGGTGAGTTTTTCAGTAAAGATGTCCCTTTTCTCAAGCAGTAGACGCATTCATTTAATTCACTAATGTGTTTTGTAATTTCACAAATAGAAAAAAAATTAAAGGTTGAATACATTGCGCTATCCAGCAAATTCTAACTGTAAAAGGTTGGTTTGTACAGCTATTTGTATACCTCCATATGCTTCACAAGATATTTATCTTTTTTCTATCCTTTCCAGTCTAAGTTATTGATACATGTTAAGATATTTGTTGTCTACTTTCATACCAAATGTGTGTAATGTATGTTGTGACCAGCGAGATTCAGTCGTGTGTTTTCTGAAACAGATGCAGGCAACTCTCTGTGTGATTGAGAGGGAGCGAGACCGCTATGAGAATCACCTGCAGTCTAACCATGGACAGAGGCAGCCACTGGATGGTACATTACGCAGAGAGTCCTTATTGTCATCAACCAACATGTAGATTTCCTTGAATTTCACCACTGTCACTGTTTGTGCTGTAGAGCAAATGGAAACCCTTCAGAGAGGCTCTGCCTCTCTGCACGCCGAGCATGAAGCTCGCGCAAACCAGATCGAGAGCCTGAAAATGGAGCTTCAGGTGGCAAAGACGATGTGCCAGCTGAAACGGAGCACTTTGCAGCAGTAAGCATCAATCCAGAAATTATCGTGGGGAAAGACATGGCGTATACACACATGGCACATGGGCAGAGAATTAAAATACAGGAGCTTTACATTAATGATATTTTAGTTACACTGACATCATTTAGACAGAGAACCTCAAATTTGTTTAAGAAGAAAGTATAAGATTGTTTTATGAAATACAAAATCTTAACTGTCAAGCAGGGCAATTGGCGTTGATCACACGCTTGTTGTAATTTCATAAACCGTTCTAACCTTTTAACCTGCGGCGGAGAGCTGCATTTTCTCTCGTGGAGTAGATGGAGTAGAACACATGAAAACCGCAGGATCTGAAAATAGTGACTTGTGTAGCAGACCCTGTGCTGTCTGTATTGTAGAAAATTGGCTGACGAGGAGGCACAGTGGCAAGAAGAGGCCGTTTACGTCAGGCCAAAGGACAAAACTGCGGATTATGGCGAGAGGGTCAAAGAAGTTGAAGAAAAGAACAGGAAGGCTGGGGCTGCCCTCAAGACCAAAGTGAGTCAGCTCACCCAGCAGTAATACAGCACGCTCCCTTACGAAACCCACATTCTTTCAGTACGATGGCATCCCGTAATGTTACTGTAAGTGGAACATTTAGAAAGGATTTGTATTGGTTTTCCCCAGATGTTTTAAAAAACATCAATAATTTTAGGCGACTCTTATTCATACAATGCACTGTTATGTACTTCATATGCAGGATTACCACACATTCACTACACTAGTTTTGGTGTGTCTAGTGGACATGAGCTCTTCAAACCACTGGTTTGTGTTTGTAGGGTTCATCTGAGTTCTGTGAATCAGTACTAACTGTTACCTGTCTCTCCTCAGATTGCAGAGATGGAGAAAATGACCCAGCAGACCTGGGTAAGAAGGACATAGTCATTATTCAATAAAGGCAGTTTTGTAGTATTGTAATGTAATGTTTTAATGAAGACTCATGATATTTCTTTCCTCCAGCCAACCGCCTGTGAGGCTGAGAGGATGATGATTGAGGCCAGGAGAGATACCGCTGCCCTTCGTAAGAAGTGAGTTCAATAGGCACCAAAGGCCAGTTATATATAAGTTATTGATGAGTATCACCATGGGTAACCATCACCTGTATCAACTGTTAAATGGCTGTCAATTTGTAGCTTTTTTTCAGCTAAGATAGTGACAGTGAGTTCAGTGGTCTCGCCTCTAATAATGGTTTATATCCTGTTTGTTGGGCTAAACTTGCTGATATTACGATTGGGGTTGGCTGAACCATTTTTTTCTCTTTGATTCCCAGGCTAGCGCATGTCCATGACAGGCTGGAAAAATTTGAGGGGAGGTTCACGCAAACCAAACATGGCTGCCCCAGCAAGCAGAGGCCTGTTGAGAGAGGTGATCCCCTGCAAACTGTGGCTTTTACCCTGCTGCTACAGTCACATGATACCCTGAATACCCTTCACCCCCTACCCTGCAATCTTCCTGTTCTATAGTCTCTGCCTTGTTGGTGAAATTCAGTTTTTTTGATGAATATTTAAAGTAATTCAAATGCAGCTTATTTTACTACCTCTCTAATGTCCAGTGTATGAGAGGCGACTACACACAACTATCAGTTAAACTGCCTTCCAGTGTAGTGTTGTATTACACGCCTTAACTGGTAGGCCTGGTCATATTGCATTCAGTTGATTTTCTCTTGAGATCTTTGTAATATATTGATCCTACATTGTTGTCTGTTCCCTTCTAGATGTTTATGTCAGAAATGTGGCATCTGCCCATGCCCTGGATAAATCGGTAAGTCTGGATTGTAAAATCACTTAAAATGTTCGGGAATAGCACTGCGACCAATGGACACATTCATTTTTGCAAACACTCAATTGTTCACAATCCTCAGGTCAAGCAGAGGCGTAAAGAAGCGGAAAAGAACATGGAGAAAGAAGAAACGGTGAGCTTATCTGAAACTCTGTCCTCTTTTTGTCCAAGGGTAGATATTAATTTTAATTCAGTGCCATTTTTGAACAGACTAAAAAGTATTTAAAAGTTGCATTTCACACAGTTATAGACAATACCTTCACATCCTACAGATGCCATACTTTTTTCAGGATCATTATTAAAATGAATTGGTCAGTTGTTTGTACGGCTTTCTGATGTAGGAGAACACACTGTGCTGATACTGTGAAGTTAGCAGTTAATAATGAGGTAATTATTTTCTGGTGCAGCTGAAGAATATGCTGGCCAATTTTGATCAGGAGAAGCGCCAGTACGAGGACCAGCTGCTGGCGGAACAGCTGCATAGAGAGGAGCTGGAAGGTACTTTACGCTCATTATGTATTTCTTATCACCCATTCATTTGTAAATTCCTATGTCTGAATTGTGGTTGTTTGTGGTCTAGAGCAAATTAAGCTGCTGGAGAAGCTTGGCACGGAGACAGGAGATCATTGTGATCATGGTGGCAAGAGGCTCGACACAGAGAAGATGGGCCAGTACGATGAGCCCGCTCCACAGCAGTGAGTACCAGTCACGACACTTTGTCATAAATACGCTAATATTCTAAATGTTATTGTAATTTTGCTTGCAATTACATAAAGGAGTATAGTGGAAACCAACTACAATGACAAATACAAACAATTGATCAAAGATAAGCAGAACTGTGTATATGCTAGGCAAACATGCCATACGCTAGGCAAACATGTTGTAATTTCCTAACTCCTGCAAATTGTTTGGTGGTAGTCGGATGCTTTCTGTTTTGTATAACTCAAGCCCCTATTCTCTCCATGTTCCAGGGAACCCGCTGGTAGGGAGTGGGCGAGGAAGGCTGCTGTGACTCCCGGAGTTCAGAGGCGGCGTTCCGAACAGATCCTGGTGAGAAAGTCCATCCAGTACTAGTACATGGGTACTCCCCATGCAACTTTTACATTTACCTTTTGTCTAGTAGGAGTGTATTCCTGTAAGTTAAGCATTTGCTAAGGTTTTGGGGTTGTTGCAGAGGTTGACTTGTTTCACTTGTTTGATTTGCATTAACACTACCTTTTCTACGGTGTGTAACATTTAGCCACAATACATGGTGAATACTATGGGCATGTTCATTACACTGTTTTGGTGTCTCCCTGTAACCCTTTCAATGATTTTGCTTCTCAGGTTCCTTGCAGACCGTTTCTTGCAGATACAGCTGAGCACTGGGTAAGTAGGACATGATCAGTGTTTTTGTGAATCATTGTCTGACCAAGACAGCATATGGATGCCTCTCCTTCCTCTTCATTTGCAGCCAGAGCTTCAGAAAAACCAGGAAAGACAGCCAGCTAGCCAATCAGGTCTCAAGCGGAACAAGCAGAAACGGCGATGGGTTCCGTTTAACCTCTAAATAAACAACAAATGTACATTCAGTTCCAGACGTAATAAAAAGAATTTTATTAGAATTTTGAAAGTTTGGTGAAGTCTTGGAATGCAAAATCTATTGAACAAAACATGATCTTAATAGCCTGTAAAAACAACTATATATCTGGCCCCAAATGGAAATCAAAATGATAACATAATAACGTACTGAGGTCTGACAGCTTTAATAACCTCAATAAAAACAGGAAACGTAAATCTTTCAAAGACAATCCAACATATCTGCACTCCAGGGACTTGATCTCAAGGTCAGCAAAGATGCCTTAATTAGAATATTTTCGCAGTTTGTTCAAAAATAGGACAAAAGTATAGTTACAGATTTAATGAAAGTTAGCCAAGTCTCCCCGGTTCCAGTAAGAAAATACTATTTCGTTAACGTCAGCCTGGTTGTTTCTTGCGTTCAGAACAGCAACCGATTATTCACTAGGTCGTACCGTTTCAAAAGAAGTCATCATGGCAACAACAACAAAAAAACGTACTACATATAATGAAATATTTCCACCCGTGGCTCGCTAACCAAAAGTAGATAGATTGACCTTAGCATCCAGCGCACAGGCAGAGTGAAGCTGTCAGGATTTCAGCGGCTGCTTCCCACAGCGACCAACAGGCGTCCTAATAACAGCCTCTGTGGGTTTTCTGGTTGTTGCTTCCCCTCACTTCCACCCGTAGGCTAGTTCACATAACTACAGTCAGGCCAGTCGCCATGGGGGTGCATCCCCGATTGTCTCTTTATATCCCGATGACTACATGGTATTTACGACTTTTTGTGCACCCCCGTGGATTGCAATCGCAACCCTCTGTATTTTCTGCCTGAGTACAGTTTCAAAGAGATGAAGAGTGGAATGAGTACTCGTTTTGTTTGTTTTAAAATGACAGCAGTTGTGCATACATTTTCTGCTCAGACCATGCAGTTTTATTCGTTGAAACTTCGATTACAAGGTGGAGCGAATATCTTTGTGTAGCTGTCATCAGGGTTTGTAGTCGTCACCCTGACGTCATAGTCATCCATAGCCGTCATGAAGCTTGGTCGCAGCCCCCCGGAAGAATTTCGCCAGCTAGAAACTCCTTCCATCACGGCATGACAGCAACTCCCACAGAAAGCGGTTTTCACTTAAAAGCCCGTTTCACCATCGGTTGCTCATAATCGAGAAGCGGCGTGAACAACTGACCTCGCAGCAAGTCCCGACAAGAAGACAGCACTAAGCTTGCCGATCCATTGTCCACGGAGGAATTGCGAATCTGACTTGCGGCTGCATCTTGCTTTTTTAAGACGGTAAGTTTCAAGTTTATGTTCATTATTAGTTTGTAGTACAGGTAGTCCACGTATATAGCTAGGGAACCACATCGCATACACCGACAGTTGGTAGGTATGTGCAGCCAATTGTAAGGGTGAAAATGTAGCTACGTAGCTACCTAGAAGAGTTGCTTTTACTGCATATTGAAGCAAGTTTGCGTTAACCATCTAGCTAGCTAGTTCTATACTAGTTGGCTGCAGATAGCGTAGCTAGGTTGCTGAACAACTTAGGTCGAGTTTGCTAGCTAGCTGTCTTTGTCCAGCCCAGCTGTCTTTGAATGCAACGACATTGCTGCAGCCAATCAATGGAATTACACTCACGTAGCGGTTTTCTTCTCTTGATGCGTGTTTGTTCGCATGTCAAACTTTTTTTCTGGACTAGCTAGTTTGATAGCTATTGAAAGATAATGTCTGGCACGCACATTTTGCAGATTTAAAATTGCTAACATACGCAATCATATAAGCAGCTCATATGCTCACGTAGGTTTCGAAATTTCTAAAAATCTAAATTTGGACTCGGCAAAAGGGCATACTTGTCCTCCGTTGTGTTATGCAATAAAGTAAGTGATTCGTTATCTCGGATTATGTTTTTTCCTTGCAATCAAGTAAGAACCCTGACCCTTTCATTAGACTTTAAAGACTTTTCATTTTACCAGTTATTGTTGCCTTTATACATGGTAGTTAATTCAGTTAATGTTAATTACCAACCCTTTAATAACAACGCACACCCTGTCAGCCAGTCAAATTCGCTAACTCATGCCAGCTAAGTATGTGCAATGATTTTTTCTTCCCTTCACAGCTCCAGATGTTCCAGATAAAGAGAATCTGTTGTATAGGTGCTGGCTACGTGGGCGGCCCAACATGCAGCGTCATCGCCCACATGTGTCCTGAGATCAGAGTCACAGTAGTAGACGTCAACGAGTCCAGAATAAAAGCCTGGAACTCGGACACGCTGCCCATATATGAGGTACGGTCACCGTTTGAACAATACTCTTTACCTTTCTGAGAGTTGAGGCAGTCCTTCAGTGTACCTGTGTTTTTGAGCTTTCCTCCCCTTTGCATACTTTCCTAGATTTGTGTCCCCCTCATCCCCCATGTATTTTCAAGTTTGTATTTGTTGCCCCTGATATGCCCATTTCAAATATTATATTCTTGAACAGGTGTGCATGAGGAGAGCTGATCTGTTTTGGGAATTTGTGCCAAGTTTTGTCCAGTCATTAACTTTATCTGACACTTTTGATACATGCATGAATTACTTAACAAGGCTGCTCATACTCATACACCAGTGTTGGTGAATTTGCCTAATTAGTAAATTAACTCAGCATAGTTGGTTGACACAAAAATAAACATACTTCCTAAAAAACCTCCAGGGGCCTAGATTTGCACCCCTGTGTTAGAATGAATTACTGTGCACAATGTGGTTAGCAGATGTCTTAACAGTGGAAAGTGATGGTGTCTCTTTCCTCCCCCAGCCTGGCCTGAAGGAGGTGGTGGATTCCTGCAGAGGAAGGAACCTCTTCTTCTCCACAGATATTGACTCTGCAATTAAAGATGCAGACCTTGTCTTCATTTCTGTGAGTGTTGGCCGACCAGTCAATGGATGAAGTAATGTGTGGATGAACGAATTAATAATCAACAGATGTTGTAGAAAGATGTTGTAACTGATTTGTGCTTGTTTATTTAAAACATTACAAAGCAAGAATAAAATAGACGGAGGCCCTAATCTCGTTCCTGTTTCGGCAGGTGAACACCCCCACTAAGACGTACGGGATGGGGAAAGGCCGAGCTGCAGACCTGAAGTTCATCGAGGCGTGCGCGCGGCGAATCGTGGAGGTGTCCGACGGCTACAAGATTGTCACAGAGAAGAGCACCGTGCCGGTCAGGGCTGCAGAGAGCATCCGCAGAATCTTCGATGCCAACACCAAGCCCAGTCTCAACCTGCAGGTAATGTACGTGTGTGTGTGTGTGTATGTGTGTGTGTGAGAGAGAGACATCAACACCAAGCCCAGTCTTAACGTGCAGGTGATCTACGTGTGTGCATACGTGCGTGTGTGTGTGCGCGTGTATGTGTGACATCAACAGCAAGCCCAAGTTGAACCTGTTGGTAGCATACAGTATTATTGTGTGTCAGTGACATCATTGTGTGTGTCAGTCACCTCTCTCACCACCAATCCCTCTATGAAGAGCTGAGGTGGTATGTTAATGTTTTCTGTTTTCATTGCTAATATTGCGTGGGTGAGCCTCTGCTCACAGGTAGAGGTGGGGTGAGGCGTGGCTTCGCGCAAATTAGTGTTAGGGTGCGACAATGCGATGCCAGCAGTAGGCGCGGCCCAAACCGGTTAGGCAGGGGGACAGGAATGGGCGAGTGTGGGGGGGGTGTGTCAGAGGCTGGTATATCACATATCGTTTAATCCTACCTGTCATGTGAATGCGTGGTAATCAGAAAGAGGGAGCCGTTTGGCAGGGGCAGGTGTTTTTCTCAGAGGCTATGGACATGACATCGGCTTCACTGGTGGTTCTTTGCTCCGCCCCCCCAGGTGCTGTCCAACCCAGAGTTCCTCGCGGAGGGGACGGCCGTGCGGGACCTGAAGGAGCCGGACCGCGTCCTGATTGGTGGGGACGAGACGCCGGAGGGCCAGCGCGCCATCCAGGCCCTGAGCGCCGTCTACGAGCGCTGGGTCCCCAAAGCGCGCATCATCACCACCAACACCTGGTCCTCGGAGCTCTCCAAACTGGTCAGCCCCTCGGGAGCACCCTCTCATGCTTGTGCTGCCCTCCCTCTCTGGGATTTGTAGTTCCTTTGCCATAGTCATTCAGCGTGGTAGTCATTCACACTCACTATGGTGTGCACTCTGCACTGCGCTTCCTGTGTTCCCTTCACTCTGCTGTGGCCTGTCGTCATGGCTGCGTTCAGTGGCCAGAGTGTCTCTGAGCATCCGAGGGGCAGACAGGAGGATAGGAGATAGGAAGCACAGGGCTTAACATTTTCAGGCTGGTTAAACAAAGTCTGCTCTCCCATAATGGCACCTCTGCTACATGTTTTGTGATGTTTTGTTGGTTGAACGCAGGCCACGGTCAACATTGTGTTTACACTGTTGTCCGTGTTATGCATTTTGAGTTACCCTTTATGCGTGCGTGCGCATGTGCTTTGAATTCTTTATCGGTCTCCTCTTACAGGGCTCTGGCAATGGCAGTTCTCCATAAGCATTTATCTGCAGCCAGTCATAAGGAAAAACTCATTTTGCTTCTAAATTATTGGCTGTTACGACCTTGCTGACAGGGAGCCAGACATGCCGTTGCCGATGTGATGCCTCTGGTAACCCCTGTGCGTTTCTGTTGCAGGCGGCCAATGCCTTCCTGGCTCAGCGCATCAGCAGTATTAACTCCATCAGCGCCCTGTGCGAGGCCACGGGGGCGGACGTGGAGGAGGTGGCCCGCGCCATCGGCATGGACCAGCGCATCGGCAGCAAGTTCCTCAAGGCCAGCGTCGGTGAGTGCGGCATCGAGCCGCCGATCAAAGCGCTGCAACCAAAAAAAAACATGGCTGCCTTACGGCGATGCAGGGGTTGCGGTGGACTCGGGGCATCGAGTTCGTGGCATTTTTAATCTGGTCTGTGGGCCTTGTGTTCACTCTGTCTCTGCTCCAGGGTTTGGCGGCAGCTGTTTCCAGAAGGACGTGCTTAACCTTGTGTACCTGTGTGAGGCTCTCAACCTCCCAGAGGTGGCCTCCTATTGGCAGCAGGTACCGCGCACAGCTCTGTCCTCTTTCTGCACCACACACAGCTCTGTCCTCTTTCTGCACCACACACAGCTCTGTCCTCTTTCTGCACCACACACAGCTCTGTCCTCTTTCTGCACCACACACAGCTCTGTCCTCTTTCTGCACCACACACAGCTCTTGTCTTGTGTCTTTTGCTGTGCACACCTCTGTCTTCCTGTCTCAAAACTGCAGCATCATCCAGACAACAGCTTATTTGCACCTTGCGCCAAATTGTACTCTGGAGTGTTTGTTTTGAGCACATTGTGATCAAACGCAAATTGTCATGGGCATTCCCATGCACGTTGTAATGTCTGCTGTCATTATGTCAATATGACCTCCACTGTACCGGCGTACTCTCTGTTATAACTGTTCAAGGCTAAATAGACTGCCATTGATTCCTTTGATGGGTTTTGATGTGGACTGCAGAGAGTCTGACCGCAGGTCCTGTCTGTTGCTGTCTGTCTCTCAGGTCATCGACATGAATGAGTATCAGAGGCGGCGCTTTGCCTGTCGGATCATCGACTGCCTGTTCAACACCGTGACGGGGAAGAAGATCGCCCTGCTGGGCTTCTCCTTCAAGAAGGACACAGGAGACACCCGGTACGCTCACCATCTCTCACCCAAGACATGAGTCAACCTCCTCTCTCCCCTCCATTCTACACGCACAAGAGAGAAACACACACACAAGATAGCTCTCTCTTGCTGTACTTTTGCTGTTAATGATAAACTTTTTCTGGGTGTTATGGTGACTGTGCAATTTTATGCTACCAGTTGAACTTTCTCCTGCTTACTCTCCCAGCACTTCACCTTTTAGCCACAAACTGTTAAAGGCAGTTTTGTATTATCTTCAGTGGGGATGTACTACAGGATATATTTAACTCGGTTGTGCTGGGTTAAAAAAACAGGCTGCCCCAGTATTATCTGACCGTATTGGGTGCAGTCAGACTGAGTTAATGAAATGAATAACCTGTCTTCATAAACTGTTTCACAAACCAAATGTAGTCAACTCTTCTGAATACCCATGATGCCTTTCATCTCCAGTGAGTCATCCAGCATCTACATCTCCAAGTATCTGATGGATGAAGGGGCGAAGCTGCACATCTATGACCCCAAGGTGCTAAAAGAACAGATCATCCAGGACCTATCTCAGCCCAGCATCTCAGAAGACAACCCAGAGAGAGGTGCGTGTGTAATGGGAAAGCCTCATGGGGGACGACCAGGGTGCTGCTGAGAATTGGGGAAGTGCTGCTTGACATTGGAGCAGGGGAAGGGCTGTTGAACAGGTTCCGGGGGTTTGGTGCTGGGACGGGACGGTTTGAACCCTGCAGCACTCTCCCAACCGGGATTCGGAAAGAGGGGAGTTTCTTAAATCACAGCTGAAGATTGTCTTTGTGTCTTGTGCTCAGGAAATAAAGTTTAGTTTGCTTTGGGACATGTAAGTAGCATGTATAGTTAACTAACTTGAGCAGTGAAGCCATGGAGAACTGAACTGCAGTGTCACATACACACAGACCTGCAGGAGCTGAGTTTACCCCCCCCAGTTTATCTGGGGGCAGGTAAATTGATGCTGTGTTGACGCTGTCTTTCCGTGCCCAGTGTCTGAGCTGGTGACGGTCACCAAGGACCCTTACGAGGCGTGTGAGGGGGCCCACGCCCTCGTCATCTGCACGGAGTGGGACATGTTCAAGGTGCAACCCCGCCCCTCTCCATCTCGCGACCCCGCCCCTCTCCATCTCTTACTCACTAGCTGGCACTGAAATGCCAGCCACTCTGCTGTTCTGCCTGTGGCCTGTCAGCATGCCAACTCCTATAGTAACAGTAAAACAACACCATAACATCACTGCTGTTAATTATCAGAGAGTAGTATTATATGGAGTATTCATGAATCACAGTTAAAGCTGTTCGTTCTCAAATTAACAATTTGTCACGGTGAAAAACACATTATTGTGTGAATTCATCCATGTGAACATGGCAGAGTAATTGTGTTTTCATTCTTTGAGCATAGGCCAGCAGGTGTAATGTATTACTATTCCTTTCTACATACCCCTTGCATGTTGCAAGGATCTTGAACAAATTCTGTATTACTTTGACAAATGATATACTGTATAATGACTGTGTAAGTATAAAATACAAGTTGCCATTTTGGTGGTATATGGGCAGTAGCATGTTGCTTTATTATTTGTTTGATCCATGTAGGAGCTGGACTATGAAAGGATCTACTACCAGATGCTGAAGCCTGCCTTCATCTTCGATGGCAGACGAGTGCTGGACCACCTCCACCCCAGACTGCAGAGCATAGGCTTCCAGGTGTGTAAGCCAACCCAGAAATAACACAGAATGGCTTATTCGGTGCCTTTAATAATGCTAGCGATAACTACATATACTATATGCATGTCTGGCCTTTGGATTAGTGGAGGAAAACTGCTGAATTCATAAATCCAGTGTCGTTAGTTTCTCAAATCCTACAGGACCAGGAAAATCAGCAGGAAAGGGAGAGATATGTGCAGGAACTTTAGGTCATTGATTCCCAAACTGGGGTATCCGTACCTTGGTGGGTACATGGACTGGGGGTAATATGTAGAGGTGGATTTCAATCAGTCGCTTATTTTTTTTTTTAATGCGTGCTTCTGGAGTATGATATGGGCACACAATGGAAAAACCCATTGTGATGACGAGCATCATTTTCATTGTTACAGTGTTATATGATTGTAATCCACGTCTTTGACCCTCCCTCAGATTGAGACCATCGGCAAGAAAGTGACGACGTCCCGCATCCCCTTCACCCCCCCAGCTGGAGTACCCCGAATCAGCCTCACCGAGCCCCCGACCAAAAAGGCCAAAGTCTGAACCACCCCCCAACCCCCCATCTCCCTCCCCAGGGGCCGATCACTAAAGCCCAGCTCCCATTACTTCACACAAACATTACTGACTGATTCAAAGTCACATTTCTTACCTCTACCTTTCAATTGCAAGTCTGTCATAAAAGACATTCAAACAGGAAGAGCAGGCAGCCCTGGCTCTGCTGGTCGCAGGTTCTCTTCTGTCATATGTCACCTTCCCATCATCCTTTGCTGCTGCCTCGTCCACTTGCCTGCTTGGAGAAGTGTGAACGTGTCCAAGAATATTCCCTTTTGCCTTGTAGTGTCATCTGTATCTTCTCCTATTACCCTCCAAGAATCATGCACTTATTCACTGTGTATTTTTGTAAATTTTTCAGTACTGCTGTTAATGAATCATTAGTGTTTGGACCGTGCAGTATTGATTTGTCTCGGTTAGTGTGCAATTTGTCAATCATGTCAGAATGATTCGTCACGAGAATGCTCTCTTAACCTGTTAGAATGTGATAGCTGTGAGCCACACTTGTACATGAATTCAAATTCTTTTTTTATCAGAATAGTTTTTTAACGTATCTTCTTCCTGTTGTACAGGATTTTCAAATTTGCTAAAACAAAATGCCAATAACCCAATAGTCTGAAGGAAAAAATAAAAAGGACCAATACATTTGAACGTGTCTCCCTCTTACTCAATGCTGTATAACCACTATTTCATTTTACGGCCACGTCCTGTATGAGTTTCCAGCATGGATCTCCTGCAGAACACAATTTCAACGTCACTCATTTTAACATGCTGCTAGGCACTATGGGCTTGACTCACAAATGAATTAAATGCAACAAAAGAAACAGCTAATGCATTATGAAAGTATAATTTCCTTTTTTTAATAGTTCATTTCATGTACATTACTTATCTAGTTATTCTAAAAGATTACAAATGTGCCAAATGGTCACCAAAACATTTCAAGCCATTTAAAAGGACATACTTGTCTAAATATAGTCTGAATATCTTGACACATTTGCAGTTCCATATCAAATTTGCAGGGTTACTGCGTTAATCTGTAGCCTTTGTGTTTTAGTAGTCTAGTCTCTGACAAGTTAATGTATTCGATTTGTTCAGTTTTCCTGAGCTGTTTTCTCCAGTAAAGCTGAAGGACCAGAGAACAAAGCGGTAACTTTAATGACATTCACATGAATGTGCAGCTGCTGTGTGTGTGATATCGTTCCACCTGCTGTCAGTCAATCACTGGTGTGATCCAATCAGAAGTGTCCACAACAGAGAAAACACTTTCGATTGGTTTTAAATAGAGTTAGCCACAGCACACAACAGCTCCATTCCTGAGTTTCATGGTGGTTTGCTCTCTCATCACATTGTTACTTTTCCTGTCTATGGATTACCATTCGGAAAGAGAAAGTTCTGTGAGGAGGAGCCTGTCACAGCCTGAGAGCTCAGACAAGCCCTTCACAGTGACATCACTCCCTCATAAGCAATATTAAAGTGAGGTGGGGCTCAGTCTTCTGGTGGAACAGGATATTTTACCTCTTTAAGAGAGTGTGGTGATATGTTATCCTATGTGCGCCATGGAAACCAGCCTATCCCTGTCACTCCCAACAGAGACACAAGTCACTTGTCAAATGATACAACTTCTTAGGTTGCAATTGCGCAATAGGATGTAATACTTGATGCGGTATTATATAGTGAGCCACAACTGTTGTGTGGAAGCTGTTACCATGCATCCCCAGATAACCCCACAGAGAAGACATGGAGGGCGCAAATAAATATATAGAGCCTAGACCACACCCACTCTCTCAGCCAAAGATCCTTTACTGTTCACAGAAAACAAACACTCTAATGGGTTCCCCACATTACTCCAATGCCTTTGTGCGCTTATGACCAAGTTGTGCAGTTACAGCAGTATTATTGTGTACTTGTTATAGAAGCATGCTGGCTGTTGTATACATGTATGAGTACTTATTTCTGGTCTGTCTAGATACTGTCCTATTGAGTAAATAAAAGTAAGGATCAGAACAGCCAATGAGTGAGACGGGGACAGGTTGGGGAGTCCTAGTGCGTTTGGAGGTGCCTCTCAGTTGGGGGCAGGGAAGGACAGATGTGGCTATACTGGGGTCAGGCGGTTCCGTCTGTTGGGGGCAGGGAAGGGCAGATGTGGCTGTTCTGGGGTCAGTTGGCTCCATCTTATTCAGATGCAGCCTTTCTCTTCTCAATCAGATTCTTCAGGAAGAATTCACCTGTGGGATGCAGTCACAGAGCCCTCTGTAATCATCCTAACAGGAGACAAGACTATACTCACATTACGTGACTATGAACACTTTTTAAAATGTAACCATTGTTTGAAAAGTGGCATATATAATTCTGTTCAACTCATCTGAGGTTGTTTTAAGATTCTTGCTATGGAGACGCAGGAGACTTTGGACAGAGGGAGGAAAGAGAGACAGAGTATAGAGGAGAGGGGTAGTGTAGGGAAGACAGAAACAGAAACAGGGAGAGCTTAGGGGAGTGACAGAGTTCGGAGGGAGATGCACCTGCTTTGTAGGAGGAGCGGACAAGCGGTCCACTGGCTGTGTAAACAAAGCCCATCTCCTGCCCAACCTTCTCCCAGTGCGCAAACTTCTCAGGGGTCACATACTCCTCCACCTGCGTTTACACACACACACACACACACACACACACACACACACACACACACACACACACACACACACACACAGGATATATGACGAAAGCAATTTAGCAGTCACATAGTACCTTGCACATCAACATTCCAGCCAAGAACCCCAAACAAATTCCTTTAAATTGAGTTCTTACTAAGAGAAGCAAGGGCCTACCTTCAGGTGCCGTTTTGTGGGCTGCATGTACTGTCCCAGGGTTAGACAGTCTACCCCTGACTTCCTGAGCTCTGAATGGACACACAACAATTAACCTTTATTTAATGTGCTGACATTCTAAATGACACTGTAAGGCAGTGTGGAAGTACATATGTTTACCTCACGAAGGGGAAAGAGATCATGTGACACCCAAACTGCGGAATACTGCCACTTCTGAACCTAAGGTAGCTTAGTGAAGACTCCCACTCTCCGTTACTGCTTCAGAAAGCTGTGTGTAATTACCGGTCATAGCCTCGTGGACCTGGGCATCAGTCTCTCCCAGCCCCAGCATGATGGAGGTTTTGGTCAGGATGGACGGGTTCACTGACTTGGCGTGACGCAGGACGCTCAGTGATTGGTCGAAGTTGGCCCGCGGGTCACGCACGTGCCTGTGGTCAGAGATAGCCACCACAAACATAGTGGGACTGAGTCAGTCCGTGCTCTGCACTGATCAAGCATTCAGCGTCACAGCAGTCAAAAATAATAACAATTTGTCTCTTTGCGCCATCTGCTGGATGGATCTAGTATTGCAGGCACCAGACAAAAGAGGGGAGGAGCGTGTCCCCTGGTGTTTTTTGTCCGTTATATGTTACTGCTATCATTGTAGGGAAACATACTCTGTTCCTAAAATTCAACTACTCAGTAGAAACATTAAAACCAATTCAAAAAAGGTATCTTTAATGAGCAGAAAAGTGCTGACCACCAACTGACCCATTAAGACTGTAATAAAAGTGGAGGTTTTTTGAGGCTTGTGGCCAAATTGGTTCATCTAAAATTCATTTCAGTGCTTGTACATGGTAATAAAAGCTCTAGAGTGAGCAAGTTCCATTCACACCTTAACTTTACATTAATGTTCTAAATAGATCTCCATGGCAGAGACACCACCTACTGGCCAGACAGATGTCTTTCCATTTCATATCTCCGGTTTGTCCTTCCTCCACCTTTTTCCACATAAGTTTCACTTTCACCTTTGACCACATTTTCCTTAGTTTCTTGCTCTGCTACTGCCCTCTTGTGGAGGGTTTGCTTTTTAATTTTTTTTTTTAAATAAATTGCAAACAGAATGACCTCCATTCTATTTGTCAGGGGTCAATGGGCTCTGTTACTTTAACATGAGTGTTATTTCTGACCTCTAACAGTATCCATCAGATTCAATCCAAAGCCATTCAGGAGGACCGATGGTGGAACTGTACAAAAGACTGCACTGCCGCTGGTCTGAATGTAATAAGGAGTTACTCTGTCGATGTTCCTTACTTTCCTTGCTAGGTTTAGTTCTGCTCACTTCCAGGGCTACTTTCGCTCTTCCACAGTGTCACTAAAGCTGTAACCGTTACGATGCTGCAGAAAAGAACCGGATAAAAAGGTTTCAAGAGCAAGGCAAAGGAGCGTGAGGGGGCGAGAGGGGGCTGGGTGGACAGGACGGGGGAGGAACAGGAGGCTGGCCGTACCTCTGCAGCTGCCGCACTGTCTCCACGTTGTGGGCATAGACATCCAGCCCCGATAGGGCGATCTTCTCCACCGCCACCAGGTCCCCTCTGAAGTCCGGGGTCAGGCACTCCACCAGGATTTTGGGGTTCCTGATCAACAAAAATCCCAAAACATTCTACTGCCTGTGCTGTGGCTTCATAGAGGATATGGGGTTTAGAAATATCTAAGTGGCATAATGGTGGGGGGAAGGGATGAGCAACAATGGTCATGCACTTAACTCTTAGTATTTGTCTGAACTAGCTCTCTGAATCTACCCTCTGAAATATAGGGTTCTCTTTTTCAAAGGCCAATGGTATATTTTGGAAAACTTTAATGGATCACATTATATGAGAGCATAATCAATCTATAACTATAAAACTATAATCAAGCCAAACTCATTTAAGAGTGTCTGAGGGTTTCTTGAATACAGAGATGCGCTAAATTCAGTCACAGGGAGAATTGGTGTCCCTAAACCCTGAGGCTGAACTGCCCGAGTTCCTCACCTCTCCTTCAGGTTAGACACTGTCTTCGCAAAGTGCTCTGCTCCTCCATCAGCAAGGTCTGTAACACAAGAAAAACGCAACCACCACAGGGTTTATGAACAGAGCATCTGCATGTCAATATCCCCACACACACATACTCACGCTCTCACACACACACATACACACAGACACTTGTCTCTCCACCATCACTGATATCTAGCACGTGTGCATCCCCTACGTGTTGCTACACGCTGCTGGTGTGAATGGGGTGAGTTAGCACCCCCCCACACACACTGTGCAGTAGACTGTAATCCAATCTCAGACGAAGGGCCTTGCGTTCGAGGCTCAGTGTCACTGCTGTCATGCTCACCGTCTCTGTCCACCGAAGTCAGCACCACGTAGTCCAGCCCCCAGGCCGCGATGGCCTTGGCCGTGTTCTCAGGCTCGTTAGGGTCCAGAGGGGGTGGCTTTCGGGCCGTCTTCACCGAGCAGAACCGACACCCCCTCGTGCATGTGTCTCCCATCAGCTGCAGCAGGGGAGGAAGGAAACACAGTTAGTGTACTCGGAGAGCCAAACCTTTAGCTGAAGCAAGGCCAAAATGTCACCACAACCTCAGTCCTGCTACAACAGGTCCACTGCTAATCCACAGCCAATGGAATCACTCAGGAGCTCCCTTGTTATGACACGGCCATCACATACTGATTTTTGTTGATTTGGTTCAACTACAGGTCCATCAGGGTAAGAAAAATATTAGCAGATATTACAACGCTTATTCAAACCGGAGACGAGACACATAAATCAATCACCACTTTGTGGAACCGGGTTTACCACCCCTCGAACAACAGTGTTCAGCTAGTTAAAGGAACGCTGTGCTGGAGTGCTGCATGGAGACCCCAGCCAGAGATCGGAGAGCTTTACCATGATGGTGGCGGTGGCAGTGGCGTACTCCCCTCCACCCCAGCACTCTCCGATATTGGGGCACCTGGCCTCCTCGCATACCTACAAAAAACCACATAAACACAGACAACAGAAAACAAAACACAGATCTGAAACACTACAAGCTCAGACATTGGATACAAATAGCTCGGCTTCCTCACTCTCGTCATTGAAGTCACAACTGCTGGTCAACCCAAACATTGAACACCACAAACCAAAATCAAACCCCCTCCCTCAAGATTCCAAAGTGAGACTAAAGCTCAGTAAAGCTCCGTCAGTTAAGAGCATGCAGAGGTAAACCGGAGCCACGGCAGTACACTCACTGTGTGCAGGTTGAGGTCCCGCAGGGTGTTTTTCAGCCTGTTGTAGTTTTTGCCAATGGGAATCTCTGTCTTCAGCCAGGGCGGCAGCCTCAGTCTAAAAGGACCAACACACACACCTGTCAGAGGCCCGGCACAGTGATGACTCTGAGAACAGGTGGAATAGCATACTAGAATAGACCAGAACAGCACAAAACAAAACCTTATGCCTCACAAGTAGAAAACAGTCACCAATACAAGCACAAGAATATGACATGAAAGGGAAATATTAATTACAAAATATCAAACAACAGTGAGATACATTAGAACTGATCATTCACAGTGGCCAAAGCATAAAAATCTATTCTTCCTGAAAACCTTTTTCAAACACGCTATGTTACGAGTTCAAATGCAGTTCAAGTTGACGCAAAGTTCAAGTTCTTTGTGACATACAAAATTCTCCGAATTTTCTATGACTATACAAAACTCTTTCAAGACAATTTAGGTAATATATTAATTTAGTAAATAAATTTGTAATTTTAGGGAGTGTCTTGCCTGAACGTGAAATTAAGAGGGGTATTCATGAGTTCTGGCTGAATTTCTCAGCTGCTGACTGGATCTTATCAGCACTGAACCTCTTCACCCATTGTAACAGCCACAGTCCAAAGTCTTACGTCTAAACAGCGTCGTGCAATGTTTCAGCGGAATCAGAAAATGTAACGTATCAGAGAAATACTTAACGAGTAATGCCCACCCTTAAAAATGAGCATATAATGCCATAGTTAGAAATACCATACAGACTTTATCAAAGGATGCATTCTCCATTGCAAGTACGTTGGGTCATGCAAATTTACACCTGAGATATCATATTAACGGCCATGAAAGGTGTTTATTTTCTGATCTGGTAGTGCCTTACCGCTCTCCCTTCTGTCGCTTGAGATTGCCTCGGTATTCTTCCCAGCGACTCTTCTCTGACAGTTCCCCGGAGATGAAGTCCTGCAAATCCGGTCCGTCCTCGCTCAGCTCCTTCTTTCTCTCCTTTAGCGTCGGCGACGATCTGGCCGCGGTTGTCACACCGTTAGCACAAACCTATAGCACGCACAGAGAAACAAACACCCCACGGAATCATTGTATAATCTCGCAAAGTGGACGACAGTCGCCTGTAAAGCCAATTTGCGTAACGTCTTCGCTACGAGCACCGACTGTTCCAAGTCTGCGACGTCTATGATGATACGCGTGGTTAGCAATAGTTATATTATTCACTCTGTAGGTTGCCAACTACACATGCAAGACATATAGCTACTTAAACAAATAATGTCACATATCTAAACAAGCTTAGCTAACTAAAACTAGTTAGTTGATTAGGTAACACGTTAAAAACAGGCCCAAGTCAATGAGCCACCTTAGTTAACGTTATACAGCAAGCTATCTATATAACTGCTTTGCAAAGTTGGCAAACCATCAAAATCAAAAGTCAAAAGATCCACATACAAGAGGTAGTTCGAGTCGCCTGGATTGCAACCACAAGCGACCACACGAGAACCGACCCGCAACAAGACAACTGTTCTTCACCAACGCCATGACTTTGGTTAGCTGACTACGTCCGTCATTGACAACACTCAAACATTCTCGTATCGATTGCACAGGTCTGCTGGTAGCTAATGCAACTTCGCCACTGACTTAATGTGGCGTGGAATAAACCAGATTTAGTTTTTAAACATGTTAACTCTCTTTTTCATTCGGGTGATTTTCAAAACAAACCAAATGACATACAATAGTGCAGCGTGTTGTCTATTTAAAAAAATATATTATTCATCGTTACGTTGAATTTGATCTTTCATTGTTTGGCCATGTCTGGGGATTATGGGCCAGAAAAGATGACGTAACAGGAATGAAAACTACAACTGCGTAATGACGTCCTTCCTTCTTCCTTTCCTCAACTCCCGGCGAGGTAAGAAGACGGAGTCCATTGACTAGACGAATTAAAATCCACTATAATCTTTACTTTAATACTTTTGCAGCATATTAAAACCACATATTATAAGGACAAGTGAACCTCAATCGTCGTCACGCTACGTGTATTAATGAAATAAATCACCGATTAAGTTTCATAAAACTGTTTTTGCTCTTGTGGTCTGAGACTGTTTATCGGCCTCCTTCCCTGCGCCATACTTTGCATGTGTCAAGATGGTCGAATTTTTCATAGTCAGTGTTAGCATTTCAAGACTTACACAGTCATGTTTTAACGAGTGGTGCAGTAACAGCTTTGTTCATTTTGTCAGAACAAAACGGTGCTAAGCATCGGTTGTTCGGTGAACAGTTCGCATGACGCCCATCACTTGACTCCGTGGCGAGCGCAAGTAGCTAGCCAACTAGCTGCAGTAGCTAACAGGACGTATTAGTTGCTAGATTGTACACATTTGAAAAGCTAATCTTGTTTGAGAACCTTAATTGTTAGAATATGTATTCACCGTGTGAAGCTGGGTTCAAACTTCGATCACCGGTTAGCATAATTGCTAACATCGAGACTTTTTTGTTGCCGTCTAAATCGCTAAACGGTTAACGTGTTCTGTGTGTGTTAACCCTCAGAATGAAGACCATTCTCAGCAACCAGACAGTCGATATCCCCGACAACGGTATGTTTTGAAGAACGAGTCTTGCTGTTAGACATCGTAGTGGTTAGCACAGTTTTGTCTGAATTTCTGCAGTCTTAATTAAACTTCGTGTCCCACAAATTTTAATCCTCCCTGGTCTCCTCTGTCACAGTCGATGTGACGTTGAAAGGGAGAACGGTGATCGTCAAAGGACCACGGGGTACCCTCCGCAGGGAGTTCAACCACATCAACCTGGAGCTCAGCCTGTTGGGCAAGAAACAGAAGAAGGTAAGGCCGTCACTGGAATGTGCTAGACTGCTCTGATTTTCATTTCTAGGGTGTCAGCAGTGAAATTAGTGGTGTTTAGGTTGGCAGCATTTAGTGGAATGATTGTAACTGCTTCTTTGAAAAAGTGGTGCATTCACATCTTCTGGTGTTTCCTTAGCTTCGTGTTGACAAATGGTGGGGTAACCGCAAGGAGCTGGCCACAGTGCGTACCATCTGCAGCCATGTCCAGAACATGATCAAGGGGGTCACAGTGGTAAGTGGCTGAAGAGGCTCATCCTCGGACATGCAGTCCTTATCAAAGATGTCCTCCCCCCTCGAAGGGCTGGGGATGTGCAGTTAACCTGACAGATGTTGGACAGCTCCAGGCTGACGGCTCTGAATGTCCCCTCAGGGCTTCCGTTACAAGATGCGATCGGTGTATGCCCATTTCCCCATCAACGTGGTTATGCAGGAGAACGGCACGCTGGTGGAGATCAGGAACTTCCTGGGGGAGAAGTACATCCGCAGGGTCCGCATGAGGCAAGGTGAGTGAGCTGGGCGTCTTCTCTCAGAATCCATTCACTGACCCTCCGCTGAACACAGAAACTGAAGCAGTGCGTTTCTGCCACGGAATGCCACTGTTGCTAGCTGCTGAGTAAGGGCTGTGTGTGTACCCCTTCCCTATACTGTTAGCAGACTCACTGGCCCATTCAATGATGTCAGACATGCACATTCAGGGCTCTTTCAATGAAGGGGTGAAAGGGGCAGTCTAGGAGTTGGTCTCTATGGTGAGTCTCATTGTGTCTACCCTGTCTTCCCCACCAGGTGTGTCCTGCACTGTCTCCGCTGCCCAGAAGGACGAGCTGGTGCTGGAGGGCAATGACATCGAGCTGGTGTCCAACTCGGGTGAGTCCCGGGCATGTCCTCTCAGTGAGGGAGCTGTGTGCGGATCGTGATGCTGAGACAGGCCCCGCCCCCTCAGAATGGCATTCCCGCACATGCCCACTATTCCGGCACACTGGAGTAGCTAACAGCATAAAAGGACACGTTTGGTTGTGCATATGTTGTGATGGAAAGTGTCAGAGGAAAGTTGAAGAACAGTTGAGGAAATGTTATTTAACCAAGTTAGCCACTGAGCCCCTGTGGTCTCTTTGCGCTCACAGTTAAATGCATTAATTGATTACTTAAGTGTCTCACCCTTGGAAGGTTTGACTGACTTGTATGACATGGTTTAAGAGGGGAAAATGCACAGCAGAAATGTACACAGTCTGTGCATTAACATTGCTTCCTTGACAGTGAGCATTCAGTTAAGATTCAGTCAGTTAAAAGTGAATTGCATGACAGCCCAGACCTATTGCCTCAGGGCATGATTGCTGCGACACTGGTTTAAGCCCGTATTAAGTCTTACTACATTTAATTGTTCAGAGGTGAGAACGCATAATGTGTTCAGCAGACACGGAGAAAGTCCTTCCCAAGCCTGCCTGTTTTCTCCCTGCAATTCCTTCTGCTTAAGGGACATGGTCTGTCTCACTGCACAGTGGGCTGTCTCTTTCCTTTTGATGTGGAAAATAGGGAATTCAGCTTGGTTCTGAGGTTGTATTCACACAAAACCCAAGTCTGGAGATCAACCTGAATGAAATACCTGTAGTGCTGACATGGGTGTCCTGTGTTATTTGTGGGACACCTATGCCATCTAACTAAACATGAACTGGCAAAGATGAGCAGCTTCTTGCAAAGATGGGCAGCTCATTGTGTGAATAAGACCTTTGGGGTGCTCTATTTCTTGGACTTTCTGAATCTTATGTGCTGCATTGCCTGATGTTTTGAACATGCCATTTCCCTGGGCTCTTACTAGTGAAATGAATGTTTTCTGGACATGTCTCAGACCCCATCTTGTATGTTCATGAGCACCTGTTGGGTGGTGTTGAAATTCAAAGGTGAAAACATACAAATTAATGAAACAATGTGTCAGGTTTAACTAATGAATACAAACATCCCAAGAGACTTGTCGCATTGATATCCTTGACGTGTGACTTGTTTTAACCACAAGCCATGCAAACGCTACTGGTGGTTGCAATACCCTGCAACGATCCTCATGTTCCCCTTTCAGTAGGTGTATACAGTCGGGGAGTATGTCTCTTTGCATCAGACATGCCTTAGTGCAGACCCCCCCCCCCCCTCACCACCACCACCACTCCTGTTGTATCCATATAGCCAATTCCCTACACCCTCTAGTATGAGCCCAGATGCCTTTACACCTCTTAAATCATGCTGACTGTATCCAGATTGTTGTGATGGTGTCTGTCCCCTCTCTTCCCCCTCCTCCCTGCTTTAATCTGTGCCCTGTGATTGGTGACTGGGATCCTCTTTGCATGCCGCTTCTCACCACCCCAGCCTCTCTCTTCCAGCCGCTCTGATCCAGCAGGCAACCACAGTCAAAAATAAGGATATCAGAAAGTTCTTGGATGGTATTTACGTGTCCGAGAAGGGAACGGTAGTGGAGCCGGAACAATAAGCCCTGTAGAGGTTAGAGTGTGCCCTCGAGCCACAGAGGCTCTTTCCATCCCTTTGTTTTGTTTTTGTCATTATGGTGTCTGTCTGTTCCTCGTGTCCGGCTTTTTTCAGATGTGTATTTAATTGTATTGAGGTCCACCGGATCATAACTGACATCTACTATATTTGAATGCAGTCAGTGCAAGGTGGTTTTAATTGTGCAAGATTTCTACATTACAGGAAGAGAAGGGAAATGGAGCTCAGCCAGTTTGAGCAGGATAACGGCTGTGCATATTTGAAGCAGTGTCCTCTTTGGAATCTATGATTGCATGTCTTAAATTTGCTCTGTTAAAACTTCCTTTAAAGCCGGTAGATATTGTAATGTCTGTGCATGTAAACTATTGACAAGATTACTCTTAGGTCCCAGATATTTTGATGTCATTTTAATTGTTGTATAAAGGAAAGAATGGTCATGGTTAATCATTTTAAGCAGAATTGACACTTAGCCCATGTCCTGCACTTATGTGAATCCCATAATTGAAACCCTTGTTGAAACACTTGGAGGGAACATTACAAGACCCCCTATTGTACAAAATGGGAACACCCCCTTTCCCCTCCCTGACCTCCTTGCGGTTGCATGCTGCCTGTTCTCTGGTCTCATACCGCGTTTTTCCTTTCTAGCTGCCCTGATCCAGCAAGCCACGACAGTGAAGAAGAAGGATATCCGCAAGTTCCTGGACGGGATCTACGTCAGCGAGAAAACTACTGTGTTGGAACAACAGGAGGCTTAAATCTGTCTCAACTGTCAATAAAGTCACTTTTTCAGCCATACAAACATGGTGGTCAGTAGTGTCTGATTAGTGGTGGTACATGGTAAAGGTGCTCTTGGATTTTAAGTGAAACCTGTTCTGTGTAGGTACAGTTAAATCATGTGGCAATGGAAGCGATGGAGTCAGCTCATAACTCTACAGGACAAGCAAGTGAGAGAAAGTAAACTGGCAACACCACAAACTGCATTCCTTTGGTCTTACATTTCAAGTACCTGAACGTAGCTACAGTTGCGGCTGGGTAGCATAGTTTCATTCAGGCAAGTGGATATTGGAATAAACCCTGTGCTCCAAAAATGTAGTGCCAGTTCCTGGTCACTAAAATGGCAAGCTGACATCAGTGTTATATTATAATAGGAAATAAGACTAGAGAAATGAGAAACAGATGCTGGGGGTCTGCCCTCTATTAATGCATTAAAGATTTTTGTCTTGAAGACAGCTGATAAGCTGTTCCATGCCTTTTTTATTTTAAGGTGAAATCTTGTGATGGACTGAATTATGGTGAATTAGAACAAATATATATCAATCTACACTTATGATAATTATCTCAGTGGAGGTGATAGCTGGCATCAAAAACGTGCTGAATTGACACTTCATTTTCCTAAACTGTACACACACAGATACAGGTATTTAAAAGTCAGGTGACCTACACTTTTCCTCTTGGTTGCAGCACTGTCTTCATTTCCACTTTAGTGACACAGAAAGCAGACAGCCAGCCAGCATCAGCTTAAGGTCTGGCCCCAGCTGTCTTCACCCTGTCTCCTGCTCACTTCTGTGGAGGTGTTGTGCAGCATCAGCAGCCTGAGGAAAACTAACCCTCACAATTTCACCATCAAGCACATCATGTCAAGTGCATCTTGTCAATGAACAGACTTTATTTATTTTTTTTTTAAAAAAGATAGGAGTTTACCACCGGGATGCACTCCAGTACATTTAATCCAAATCATGCTTATCTTGCATGTGATGCATATAGCTATGTGGGATGACCCCTTTTAGATGCACGTTGTTTTAACACTGTTAACATTCAGCAGCATCTAAGAAGAAGGACGGGAAGGTCAGGTATACATTAGATGCTTGTTAAAACTTAAGTTTCTTACCTTGACAACAGCCTACGTTGACTTTCGCGATCACGTTCACGAGTTCAAGAAGAGAGGGAAAGCACTTGCGTCATTTCACAGCGCCTGGCAGATTCATACTTGGCGCCAAGCAAGCTTGCAAAAGGAGGGATTGTGATCTAAATCTGGCCGTAATTAAAAACTGGATTTATTTTGTTTATGATGGTGAGTAGCTAATCGTCGCAATGCATAGGCTATCAAAGTCCAGCTTTAAACCCCCGCTTTCATAATGCACGACAGCTAGCTGCATCAAACGTGAAGGTTGGAGCAAAGATATGTTTGCTAACTAGCTAACTATTACGAGCTATAGCTATAGCAAGTAGAATAAGTGACGGGTTTAGCACGCTGGTTAGATTGACATTTTTCGAGTACGCAATATGTCTGGGAAATATTGCACTAAATCTCTCGGTATATTTTGCAATAATCCTAGAAAAATAACTTTAGGCAGGCCTACTGTTAGTGAAGTAAACATTGATTTGGGCTAGCTAGCGAGTTGCGATGCCGCGTAGTTTCTGGTGCATGTTTTCCCTACGTAGAATTTAGCTAATAGCTGATGTTATTAGGGCCTCTTAAATTATGCAGCATTGTAGGTTGATCGAATAGGGATAGCAATAAACTGCTGTTTATGGAATAACTTTTGGATTGACATACTGTTGGCTTGCTAAGTAGGCATGTAACTTAGAAGCATTACACCTGTCAGCTGGCTGGCGGAGTGCAAGAAAATCCAGAATCTGAAAAGAAATATTGCTAAATTTCATATTAATCAGGTTAGCGAGAGCAATGTCTAGAAATGTATTTAGCCGTGCACTCGGTAATTAACAGCTTTTGGGCTGACGTGCTAGCTGCACCGTGTGCAGTATGTTGTTAGGAAATTTCGACAAGTTAGATAGTAACTGGAATTGTAGTAGTGTTTTGGCCGCCAACAGCCAGAGGTGGAAAACCTCGGCTTCAGAAAGTAAAAGTCCTGCCACGTATTTGTTCCACCCATGCACTACACCAGCTGAATTTAATTAGCACAACTCTTCAGCCAGGTAGAGGAGCTAATTAGTGAAATCACCTTGTTTAGTGAATGGCTAGAGCGAATACATGGTAGGACTTTTACTTTCTGAAGCCGGGGTTTTCCACCTCTGCTAACAGCTTTAAAAGGCATCAAGGTAATGTAGCCACATGTCATTGACGCAGAAGTAAAGTAATATTTACATAGAGTAGTAATGGGACGGTAATTTGGTGTCAACAAGAACAAAGTTTGGTGTGAACATGAACAAACCTTTACATTGTATGGGTGGTATACACCAAGGTTGTTCGTGTTATAACATGCAGCTGCGACCCTTAATGTTGCTAAACATCATAGAACCTTTCAAAGGACTCCAAATGTTTCGATCAAAATACTGTTGACTCTGCAGTTCGCACTAATATACAGTTTATGCAATCTTCGATATACAGTATGTGTAAACATGTATGTGCGATTAAAGCTAATATCAGTGTGTAAGGTGTGCAGTGTGTGAAGCTTTGCTGTATCTTCAGGACATCCGGAAATTTTTTGCACCTTGTAAACCGGCAGCACAGAAACCTCCCCAGAATGGCACTTTCAATGACGAGGATGACTTCAAGACCGCGAAGAAGAAGACTAGGTCCAAGGCAAGTGGGAAATAAGATGGCAGCCTTTTTTTCTCTCTGTTCACCCCAAAACCTCAAGAAGATACAGCAGCTGACGAGACAGGACAGGAATTGTCAACATGTCATTAAGACATTGCCTCATTGTATCTCCTCATTGTAGATTTGATACCTACAGCTGAAGATAATGGCTGTGTGCAACATCTCAAAACAAACTAAATGTATTCTGCAGTTTAAGGTTATTTTTTATAGTGGCTGGCATATGAGAGATATAAACAGAAAATTTGCCACAGTGAATCATCTTGAAAAATTGTGACACTTTCTGCTTTAGTCTTAATGTCAGCAGGAAGTAATTTGTGAATCTGTGTGTGTATCTTGTTATTTCCCAGGGTAAAAGCCCAAAGTCTGAGGAGAAGCCATCAGCCAAGCGAAAGAAACGTGCTGTCATAGACTCAGGTTGGTCACCTCTGGGGTTCTCTGGGCCTGTTCTCTTCGTTCTTCGTCCATGATGACGTCTTTATTATGATGATGACAGTGATGCATACGCATTATAATATCATTCAGACCGCTCTAGGTTGAAACAGGCATTTTTGGGATTGGAGCACATAACGCTGTGGGTCTCCGGTATGTTTAGAACTGAGTATCTAAACCCGTGCGCCTGTCCTGCAGATTCAGAGGATGAAGAGACTGACAGGAAGCCCAAGAAGGCCCCCAAAGAGCCTGAGAAGTCCCACAAACCCGCACCCCCCGTAAAGAATGAGCCAGTCCATTACATCTCTGAGACAGGTGGGACTAAAGATCTCTGCATGCTAATGTACTGAGAGCGTGATGCTGTTCGTCAGTGATTTGGAGTGAGCAGTGAGATCAGTACGACCCAGTGCTGCTCTTCTGTGTTCAGCCTCTGGACATTTAATGGACTGCAGCCTTGATAATGGATATAAGCAGGATGTGGAGGTCATCATGTCCCTTTTAAACTGGACTGAGCCTCTGTTTTGTTTCATTTGGAGATGGCAGCGCATTCTTCCAGACTTGCCTTTCCTTTTTGCCATTTGAGCTGCCTTTGTGTACTTCTCATTCTACAGCTGCTGGTGTGGTTTTGTCCTATTTCTGATTTATCTGTTGGCAGAGGTTCTGAAACCTTTGGTTTGCGTTATTGAGTGGTTTCTAAGTTTCAGGAAGTCAACCTCTAATTCAGCCTACATCCAGACTGATATGTCTGTACAGCTGTATTCGAAGCTTTGACTGAACTTGTGACGATTCTGTAGATCAGAAAGTATTAAGTAAATTTCACACAGACTGTGGATGTATGAGCTGCATAAGGATATAAGGATGTTTATGGTGGCTGTCTTGACTTGCTGTATTTAGATTCCGACAGCGACACCTTTGTGTCCCTGAAGAAACCCTCTAAACCTAAAGAGAATGGGCTGTTTGCGTCAAAGGGGGCTGGATCGAGCAAGGAGAAGTCCTCTGCTGTTAAGTCCCCCCCAAAGCCTCAGGCTGCCCCAGGAAAGGGTGTGGTCAAGTCCCCCGTCTCGCCCACCACCCCTAAAGCTGCGCCGGCCCCGCCCCAGCCCAAGCAAACGCCCACCTCGGTGCTGGACTACTTTGGCAGCAGCAGCGTCCAGAGGTCGGACAAGAAGCTGGTGGCCAGCACCAAGAGGAAAACGGTGAGCGTCTGGTTTCAGAGTCCTGCAGGACACCACTTAACACTGGGAAAAGCCTGTTCGCTTCTCAGTAAAGACCACAGTGCATAGTCTCCAGATGAGAATGTTAAACGTGCGGCTTTGCTGCTCTCTGCCAGGTTACGCAGGACCATGACGATTCCCTGAGTGACGAGGCCATCGCCATGCAGCTGCAGATGGATGAGGACATGGAGGTGAGCGCACACGGTCGCGCTAACTGCGGCGCAGCACCATCCGATGATCACATCGGCCCAATATCGAGCTGTCCCTAATGTCACTGGCTGTGTGCCTCTCTCTCTTTTCTCGATTCCCCAGCTGGAGAGGCAGTTGCATGAGGATGAAGAGTTTGCTCGAACCCTGGCCATGCTGGACCAGGCCCCACAGGCCAAAAAGGTCAGTGGTCTGGAACATTGGGGTATATCTGTCACCTCTTCACCATGTCCCTTATTCAGTCTAGTCCTCAGAGATGCATTTATGTGTAAGAGAGAATGTATGAATGTGCGTGAGAGTGAGTGAGTGTATGTTTATGTGACTGACAGTGTGTATGTAGCTCTGTCAGAGCCATTAGGGCAGCTCCTTTTCCCCCCATCCAGTGACTGTGGCCTTGTTCCTGCAGGCACGGAGGGACTCAGGAGAGAGGCACAGCTCTACGACCTCCCCCTCCAAGAGCAGCACGGTCCCGGCCCAGACCCAGAGGAGTGGCCTCTCGCACACATGTGAGCCCTCCCCCAGCACACATTACGCTAACA
The DNA here is from genome assembly GCF_013368585.1 of Megalops cyprinoides. Taxonomy (NCBI): domain Eukaryota; kingdom Metazoa; phylum Chordata; class Actinopteri; order Elopiformes; family Megalopidae; genus Megalops; species Megalops cyprinoides. The sequence goes on from NC_050604.1 coordinate 19,129,609, forward strand.
CGTTCCTCTGGCTGGCTGTTCCTTCGTTGTGCCTCTGTTTCCCCAGGTTCCTCCTCTACTGGTTCTAATTCATCTATGTCCCCTTCTTTTTTTTCCATGTTTCTCTTATTTCTTACTCCTGTTCCTTATGTATGTATTTCTTTTAAATCATCTTCCTGTTTGCTCTTGAGCATTTTTACCTAAAAGGAAAACACTTGTTATTGTTGTTATTACTTGTAGTATTAAGGAGGAGTTTTATTAAAGGTGAGGTAGTAGTGAATGTGGCTCAGATGCTGTCTTTGTTGTTGTTTCCTACTCCAGCCCCCGTTTCTCAGGCACGGTCCAATGGGAAGAGCTCACACAGCCGGGAGGACCAGGGTCCGTCCCCGAAGAAGAAGCCCTCACCTGTGAAGACCAGCTCTAAACTGGCCATGATGAAGAAGAGGGACGAGGAAGAGAGTGCCGGAAAGAAGAGGGAGACGCCCGCACAGCCCCTCTCCCAGAAGTCCAAAATGGTCATCTCACCCAAAAAGGAGACCTCGTCCACCTCTGTCACAGAGAGGCCGGGTGCCAAAACGGGAAAACCCCTGGCTGCACCCAAAAGCGAGACGGTGACCACACCCAAGGCTGAGAAAATCTCTCCAAAGAAAGCAGAGGTAACAAATATGACAGCGGATGTTTTGTGCTTTCTCCTTTGTCTGGATCTGGAGCACACAGTCAGTCTGACTGGTGTTGTCTGTTGTGTCTGTATGTGAGCAGAGCAGCAGCCCAGAGGACTCGGAGAAGAAGCGTGGAAACTCTCAGGCATATCGCAGCTACCTGAACAGGGAGGGCCCTCGAGCGCTGGGGTCCAAAGAAATCCCTCAGGTAATGAACATTATAGCACGTGTGTGGGGCATCTCATCACCTCTCTGCACAGGAACTGCCTGCACACGTAGGACAGGAACACCCAAATTCTGGGAGGGCTTTTCCATGAGGATTCGGGTCCACCTGAGCACTTCAGTACTCCGTTTAATACTGTATTACCTTGACTGAATCTGGCCGCTCCTTCCAGTTGTAATATTTGTCAGCATTGTCAGAGAAGGAGATCCGGCAAAGGAGAACCTAAATATTTTATTGCTTGGGAACCAAAGCGGTAATTTGAGTGGCACCCTGCTTGTGTAGTTCTGACAGTGAGACGCGGACATTAAGATGATGCAGATCACAGTGCTGAGTGCGATTTGAGTGCCTCGTGTCTTGCGTGTGTAATGCAGGGTGCAGAGAACTGCCTGGAGGGCCTGACCTTCGTCATCACGGGCGTCCTGGAGTCCATGGAGAGGGACGACGCCAAGTCCCTTATCGAGCGTTACGGGGGCAAGGTGACGGGCAACGTCAGCCGCAAAACCAGCTACCTGGTGCTGGGCCGGGACAGCGGGGCCTCCAAGACCGAGAAGGTGGGCGCGCCGCCCCCCTCTTCCTGTCTGTGTATTCCTTCCTTCCACTGTTCCTCTTTTCCTCCACTCTTTCCTCTCCCACACCCTCATTGTCTCCCTGCCCTTAATTATTCAAGACATTGTGTCTCTCCACACCTCTAGTCCAACCTTACTGGTCAGACTGATTCCTGATTGGTCTGTCCTAAGATACCTGATGTAATCTGTGTTACTCAGGCTCATGGATTTGGCACCAAAATCATTGATGAAGACGGGTTGCTGGATCTCATACGGACCAAACCAGGCAAGAAGTCCAAGTACGAGATTGCTGCGGAGGCAGAGGTTAGGAACGGATGACACTCGTGGAAATGACAGCTGAAACATTGCTGGAGCCCAGGCCGAGGACAGTGTTAGTGCACATTTCTTCATATTTCCCTACTTTTATTTTTCCTTTCAGAACAAAAGCTCAAAGACCCCTGAGCAACAGCGTTCCAAGAACAGGCGCACCCCTCAGAAGTCCACTCCCAAAAAGCAAACCCCTTCCAAGAAAACCACACCCTCTTCAAAGGGGAAGAAGAGGACTCCCACTACGGCCACGCCCCCTGGGAGGCTGTCTCAGAGGGGCGGGAGGAGCGAGGGCAGGGAGGCCAGGAAGGAGTTGTCCTTCGGGGGGAGGGATACCGAAGCCGCCGCCTCCTCCTCCTCTTCCTCACTGCCGTCACAGTCTTCCTCGGTGAGCGGCGGTGAAGAGGCCAGCCTGCTGTGGGTGGACAAGTACCGGCCTCGAACCCTGAAGGGACTCATCGGCCAGCAGGGGGACCAGAGCTGCTCCAACAAGCTCCTCCGCTGGCTGCAGAACTGGCACCGGAACCACGCCGGCGACAAAAAGCCTGCCGGTATGCCCCTACCGCGTGCCTGTGCACCTTAAATAGGTTTCTTTTTCCTGTATTAGTGCTGTCAGTATTGTTCCCGAGTCTGTGAATGCTTCACCTCAGTAAATGGTGGCGCTCCTGTGTCATGCGAAGAGTCCTTGCTACGCAGGGTGTGCAGTGTGGGAGCGTTTGCGCTCATCGGTGAAGTACGAGCCTGTGTGTGACTGAGTGCCTCTGTCTGTCTGTCTGTCTGTCTGTCTGTGTCTGTCTGTCTGTCTGTGTCTGTCTGTCTGTCTGTGTCTGTCTCCCACCCTCCCTCGCTCTCCTCAGCTCCGAGGTTTGGGAAGTTCGGAGGGAAGGACGACGGCTCTGGGTTCAAGGCGGCGCTGTTGTCGGGACCCCCTGGTGTGGGCAAGACCACCACTGCTGCATTAGTCTGTGAGGTCAGCACCGTGCAACTATGTGACTTTATGACTTCACAGCATGTTTGCAATGTTATAACGACACTGCTGTTTATTCATTCTTTATTGCCATTGGTCATCATCAATTAAGCATGTAATGCCTTCTGATCTGAGATCTGAGTTACAGCTACTTGGAGTTCGAAGCTCCCATTATTGTACCAAATTATTTATTCAGCAATTTAAGTTTGATGTGTGTATGTGTGTGTTTGCAGGAGTTGGGCTACAGCTATGTGGAAATGAATGCTAGCTGCACTCGGAGTAAGAACAGTTTGAAGGAGGTGATCGCAGAGTCTCTGAACAACACCAGCATCAAGAACTTCTACACAGGTATCATACTTACCCTGTTCCTCCCTGCAGAGGGACAGAGCTCAGCTTTGACTCTCCCGAATATCGAAAGGGCTTATGATGAGAGACCCCTTCACCAGAGCCTTTTCTGGTCTTGGTGAGGATCATTCGTTGAGATGTATTGCAGTGACTGATTTCAGCTAATCATTGTGTCAGTGATCAAAAGTATGCCGTAGATTCTCCTGTGGTGGAGTTCATGAAACCTCTCTCCTGATCACTGCCTACTGTTGTCATAACCACTACTGTCAATGACTGATTGGCTGAAAATGCACTTCAGTCACTGTCAAGTACATATGACATAAGTTGTACTGGAAAATGAAGTCAATCTGTATTTGATGTCTGAAGAAGCAGTATGGAATCCGTACCCCTGCTGAGCTCTCTGTCGCCCCCTGCAGGCGCTTCACAGACTGTCAGCAGCAAGCACGTGCTCATTATGGATGAGGTGGATGGTATGGCTGGCAACGAAGACAGGGGCGGGATCCAGGTAATGCTGACCACGCCTCCCAGACATATGTGTCCATGCTGGGTACGGTGGTGTTAATTTGTTTGCTCACCCAGTGTGCGTGTTTGTGTGTTTGATGTGATCCCACAGGAAATGATTGGCTTGATCAAGCAGTCAAAGATCCCCATCATCTGCATGTGCAACGACCGCAACCACCAGAAGATCCGCTCCCTCGCCAATTACTGCTTCGACCTGCGCTTCCAGCGACCGCGTGTCGAGCAGATCAAGGTACAGAGACTGACCTCTGACCCCTCTCTGACCCTTTACCTCAGAGAGCTGCTTCCTTACCTCACCAAACCACAGCTAAAACATCCACCATATAATGAGGGCCAGAGGACCATACTAATGACATCCAATCAAGAGCCAAAATAAGTTTAAAAAACCCTCAAAACACACCCCTTTTCATGCTGTGTTCATAGCAGAACACAGCCTCATTCACATCCTAGTTAAACACAAGTCTATGACCTTTAACCTTTGACCTTTCAAAGGTTAATGCTCTCTGATTGAATATGAGTGTTACTCTGTCCCCTGCAGGGCGCTATGATGTCCATTGCTTTCAAGGAGGGCGTGAAGATTCCGCCTCCCGCACTCAACGAAATTATCCTGGCGTCTAATCAGGACATCAGACAGGTAGGGGTCTGCTTCAGGAGAGGCCAGACACAGCACCTACAAAAATCACATGGGAACTCTGACCACAGACCTGCAAAGAATGGCAATTTCCTGACCAGTAAATGTTAGAAACCCCCAGGTAAAAGCATCTCTCATGCTGTCTGTCACAGGTGCTGCACAACCTCAGCATGTGGTCAGCCAAGGACAAGGTCATCACCTACGACCAGGCCAAAGCGGACGCCAACAACGCCAGAAAGGACATGAAACTGGTAACTAAAATAATATTGTTAAACCTGTGGGGAACCAGGAATAAAGCCCACTGGCTCGCTCAGTGTGTGGCTGTGCTGAATCAGCAGCAGGGCAGTGTCAGTATGGAGCTGGTGTTGAGCAGGCCCGCTCCATGCAGGTCCCTGCTGCAGAGAGTGTGGGGTAGAGCGTAGTAACGACGATCCTATCCTTTGCCCAGGGCCCCTTCGATGTCTGCCGCAAGGTGTTCGCCATCGGGGAGGAGGCCGCGCACATGTCCCTGATCGACAAGTCCGACCTGTTCTTCCACGACTACTCGCTAGCGCCCCTCTTTGTCCAGGAGAACTACCTGCACGTGCGCCCGGCCGCGGCAAAGTAAGTGCTGGGGAAATTTTTTTTTTTTCTGGACCTTGGGCTGAGGGTGGTTTATGTTGCATAACCCCCCTTTATGTTGCAGTGGCAACCCGAAGAACCACCTGGTGCTGCTGAGTAAGACTGCAGACAGCATCTGCGACGGAGACCTGGTGGACAGGAAGATCCGCTCCCAGCAGACCTGGTCACTGCTGCCCACGCAGGTGAGACGGTGACGTACCTGCTCCAGTCTGCACACTGGGAATTATATAATACAATAAAGCAGTGGGCTGCTAGAGTCCATGAAGAAGGGTGGGGTATGGAGGGGTCAGTTAAGGGTCCTCTCATGGTGTGTCTTCACTCAGCTGACTGTGTGTGTGTGTGTGTGTGTGTGTGTGTGTGTGTGTGTGTGTGTGTGTGTGTGTGTGTGTGTGTGTGTGTGTGTGTTTTCCAGGCGATCTACGCCAGCGTGCTGCCAGGAGAGCTGATGAGGGGCTATATGAGTCAGTTCCCCACCTTCCCCAGCTGGCTGGGCAAGTTCTCCTCCACAGGCAAACACAACCGCATCGTCCAGGAGCTGGCGTCTCACATGAGCCTGCGGTGAGCGGCTACTCCTGTTCTCATGCACGTGCAGTAACACACCTACACCAACACATATATACACACACACACACACACACACATATTCACACATTAGCACATATACACGTACATACACACCTACACACACACACACACACATACTCATTCCTGAAACACACAATCCTGGTACCTTTAGCAAACCCTTCCATTCATGGCTTCAGGCTCTGTTCTCCTAACCCTAACCATAATTCACCTGTGTTAACTTGTGCTGCCTTGCAGATGAGTGGGTGACACGCTCTGTAGTCACATGATAGGAGTGTACGACTGTGACAGCGCTAATGCTAATGAGCAGCCCTGTATCTCCCCCCTCAGGACGCACAGCAGTAAGGACGCAGTGAACCTGGACTACCTGCCCTACCTGCGCTCCGCCCTGCTGGAGCCCCTGGAGAAGCGGGGGGCGGACGGGGCGCCCCAGGCCGTGCAGCTCATGGATGACTACAACCTCATCCGGGAGGACGTGGACAACATCATGGAGATCAGCACCTGGGCGGGGCGGCCCGAGCCCTACTCCAAACTGGACCCCAAGGTGAGGGGGAGGCAACTGTACTGGTGTCCCTGTGGGTCTGCTTCTCTCTCCCCCGGCACACTCGCTCTCAGGGCAGAGAACCAGGACCCTTCCAACGTGGCCTCATCAGCTGTGACTTGCAGGACCACTGAGAACGTGGTTTTTTAAATCTTTAAATTAATCTGTATGAGTCCTGAAGTAATAGCAACAGGTGGAACCAACTGACTATCCTTGACTAATTTCCCCACGCGGAACAAACGCTGAAAGATTTCTTTCCATGTTTTGAGTTGCTTCTGCATGAATTGGTCCTCCTCACCTACGTGCTCATATTTCATAAACGTTATTATAATTATGAATCTGTTTGCTCCTCCAGGTGAAAGCGGCCTTCACGCGGGCCTACAACAAGGAGTCGCACCTGACCCCCTACTCCCTGCAGACGGTGAAGAAAGGCAGGCGGGGCACTGTCGAACCCGAACTGGGAGGGGAGGGGCTGGAGCATGACACCCAGGAGCTGGAGGAGGAGGAAGAGGAGGGCGGAGTCACCTCCGATGCCATGATCAAGGTGAGGAGGGTTTCGTCTGAAGGAAGATGATGCCAACTCATCTTTGTCCAATTCGTGCCGATTTGGTTAGCCGTTACAAACATGGGATGTATAAAAATCTTATCAGTAGCAGGAGTCTGTTATTTTTTTAACATGATATTGCTGATTTAACTTGAATGGATTTACTTATGTTCTATTGTGCTGGAAGCTGCTCTGGATAAGAGCGTCTGCTAAATGCTTGGAATGTAATGTAATATGGTATGAGGTTTTTAATGTAGTTGTTCATCCTGTACATTGTCTGTGTCACCTAATCTGGTGCTTGTGCCGTATTTAAATATTCCACCATCTCTCTTACAGCAGAAGAAGGCAAAAACAACCAAGGAAAGCAAGCAGGAGAAAGCAACGGATTCTGGCAAAGGCAAAGGGAAGGGGAAGGGGAAAGGAAAAGGCAAGAAGTGATTGACAGGCACTTTGGCCAATCCCTAACGCTGCTCAGGTGTGTACTCTGAACACTGGGACCACAACAGCACAGCTGTGAAAAAGACTGGGCCCCGCCCCCCTCCCCACTACCCCAACTCCTCTCTTCCTCTGTCTTGTAAGGCGTAACCTGTTCCAACAGCAGTAATCTCGTAACATGTTATAGCTGGGATGAGGAGATGTTAGCCATACTGTGTACAGCTTTCTATTGTTGACCTTTTTCCTCAAAATGCTTTGTACATGGTGTTGAAAGGATGCTTTGGGGTAGCGGTAGCAGTGAGGGTAGGGTGTGTCCCGACGCAGGTCTTGTGGTTTGAGTGGGGCCAAGGATATGTGCGCTTGCACCCTGAGGGTTTTGTCTTTTCCCGCTGCTGTAAGACGTGATGGCTTTGATGGATATTGATTTGATAATGTGATGGTTGGCTCAGCGAGCATTTTGTTTGCCACAGGATCAAGCTGTAAATATGTATTTGTAGTGTATTATTACTCTTTTTACTTCAAACTTGTGTGCACCCGTGTATTTCCGAGCTCAGCTGTGGGTCCACAGCAGTCGTGTCTGTGTGGGGCAGTACTTTTGAACATGAGCTCCTGTGCTTTGAGCACACTGCAGAGTTTCCTGTATATGCCTTTTGTTTAAGGTTAACTGACAATAATAAAGAGTTTAATAGCTGGCCATGCGGTGTGATACTGGGTTTTGGGAGTTGAATTTCAGCAGCGGGGTTTCCAAGATTACAGGGTCCTTTACGAGGTTCAGTGTAGACGCTAACCATTCACCTTTAAGGCCTAACCATGTTTCTACTACATTACATTCTGTCCATACACTGGGTAGAATGTAATCTGAAATAACAGGTAATTAGCCTTTGATAAACTTTTGTAATTAAAAACAAAATCAGATCACGAGTGTAGCGTAGTGATGAGGAGCAGGATGCGTAATCGAAAGGTTGCCAGTTCAATTCCTCTCTCGGCACTGCCGCTGTACCCTTGCAGAAGGTACTTAACCTAGAATTGCCTCAGTAAGTATCCAGCTGTATAAATTGGATAAAATGTAAAATTGTAACCCATGTAAGTCGCACACAAAAATATTTAATCACATCTCATATCAAAGGCAAAATGCCTCAATACAAACATCTACTATATACATAAAGCCATACAGAGTCATTAAAAAATACATAACAATGTGGATATTTTACAGTAAAAATATATAGACTACATGATTCATGTGCAATATTTTAAGACAGCTGCTTACTGTCATTGAACAAAAGCCATAACAGATATGGGGTCCATATTCTTACAGCACAGTTTTACAGTGTTCACCAGCTGGCCACAGACATCACATGGACGCTGCCGTGGTGGTGTGGACTCCCGTGCCACTCTTTCCAAAAGGGCAGTTTGGTTCTGCATGCGTCCCAGGCTCAGACAGTCTCCCCCACATGCTGATGCAGACGACCCCAGCTGACCCCAGCTGACCCTTTCGGAACGTGGCGGCTTGTGTGAATATAAACCGTTTG